>NC_056747.1:561498363-561807738 GCF_019279795.1 Protopterus annectens
CATTTCATCAAATGGCTATTCAGCGAATACCCATTCATTGAATGCCTGTTTATCAAAACTGCTCTTCAGCGAACGGAGGATTTTAACTAGGCCACACAAGTGGTTTGCCAACCGAGCGACTGCAAAAAAAAATAAAGTAACATTTAAAACTTGGCAAGGTGGGGTCTATGCCTCTCACACATCCCCTAACTAAATATACCAACTCCGAGATCGCACTACATCACGGAAAAGGGAACGATTCCAGGCAGTGGCCAACTGCTGGTTTGCCCTAGTTAAAATCTGCCTTTCTCTAAAGAGCAGCTTCAATAAATAGATATTCAATGAATGGGTATTTGCTGAATCACAATTCGACAATATGTCACAGACCCTGTAAAATGACTGTCACATTTGGTGTGCCCTTTATACAGCTTTATATTTCAAACATGGTACAGCTTGCAAATCTGTAGGTCCTTGAAATCTTAATGTCCACATTTTTTAAAGATTTTAAGTGAGTGTCTTGCAGTGAAAGAAAACAAGATATAAGCAACATTCCTATTGCTGCATGTTCCAATAAATCAGTCATCTTCTCAGACCATTACAGTAAAATGCAGCAGTGTTATATGTTCTGCAACAGCATATTTAGAATGGTATGGGCTTATATCTGTATGACTGCTAAATGTTACTTTAATACTAACTGTATCTGTTAAAGTACATAAGCTTTTACGTCACTTGCTTAGTAGGTGGATTTTAAGTAATGGAAAACTGTAAATCTAATTAGTATATCACAAACAGCAAGAGACAACTTTTTTACAAATGCTTCCACCACAAATTTTGTCATGACACCAGTGACCTTTTTGTTAGACTGTAATAAAAAGTGTTTACATGTAATCCTGATTTCATTGTCTGGTGGACTTAATGCCTTAGTGCTATTCTGGCTTGGATTTGTTAACTCTGTATACAGCAACAAATATGTCTTGAGACATGTAATGATGATTTTTTTTCTTCCACAATTATTTTACTGTGATCATAACCTTTTAATGAAACCGATGGCTGTATATTAACTATTTGCTGAAATTTACGGCTCAGATTATCTCCTAATACTTTAGGAAGATTCAAAATTTAAATGTAAAGTCAAAAGTTACTGAATGATTTTGTATCGTTCATCTACAATGACTAGTGTTATAGTTTCAGCTTCTGTCTACAAACTGGTGTTTTTCTGCCTTATGTTATTGGTCATTTTGCATGGTTAGTCTACAGTTTCTCTGAGATGTGGTAAATTGAAATGAAATGCATTTGTATTTGTTAACTAGTGGAGAACATTGATCCACATGGTCCTTTTCAGACTCGCCCAGGTTTGCTGCCTATGTAAGTGACCTTTTTAGAGGTATACACTAAACAAATAAGGTTGAATGAATCAAACCCTGGATTCCAGAAACCATCTCATTATTAGCTTACAGCCTTGTCCCTCTGTGCTAACTGCCATCTAGAGAAGTGCATACCTGTGGGTTTTGTGAATTTTAAATTTAGAAATCTACACTTGTCAAACTGTGAAGGAATGATGTTCAAAATAGCAGATTGCCTTTGACATTATAGCTGTAGCAAAGCAGCAGTGTGCTTTTACTTCTCCAAAGAGAATTAAATTCTTGCTGGCTGCCTGGAGTAAGTGGAATGTTTGGTTTATGGTTTATGGTTTATGGATTAGTACTAAGCTAACTGCCCTTGCGAGCCATTTTAAGCCTAGCCAATTATCCCTTGTGAGACTCAAACCCTGCACCTTGTGTTTGTAATACAAATGCCTTAACCATTAGGCCACCCTCCCAACTAAGAAGTTAGATTAGTACTAGGCTAACTGCCCTTGCGAGCCATTTGTAAGCTTAGCCAATTATCCCTTGAGACTCAAACCCTGCACCTTGTGTTTGTAAAGCAAACACCTTACCCATTACACCACCTAGCCAATTATACCTTGTGAGACTCAAACCCTGCACCTTGTGTTTGTAAGACAAACACCTTAACCATTAGGCCACCCTCCCAACCTGTGTTTGTGTTATGGAATGTTGTGTACCCATTTTTCACAATTAAGACTTCCTCACTAATTGCATCTTTAATCTTATGAAGATATAGGATCTCAAATCTCTACAGTCCAAGCAACTGCTGCAGGTTATGCAACCACTGTGCTGGTCTGCTAAGAAGCGCAGTTTATACTACTGACTCCATCTGCTTACATTTTTATCAGTGGCTATAAGCATCAGTAAAATGACTCCGTTTGGTTCTTTATGATGGCAAAAGAAATCACTAACAGAAGCCATGGGATTCACAGTTTGTCCAGATCATTCAGTACAGATACCGACCATACCTCTCAACTGTACAGATTTTTTGAGGAATGTCCAGATTTTTGCCTCATGTTTTTCATCTGTTCCTTATAAAATTATTGATTTTCTGTCAAATCATTGAGGATTAAAGAGAGAAAATAATGACAGACATTTAAGCTTCAGACTTCATACCCTTGAGAAAATTCTTGCCAATGTAAAACCCATTATTCTATCAACTTTCTGAGTTTATAAGAGTAATATTTAAAAATTGTCCCTATTTTTGGGCCTTTGTCCCTCCATTATTTATGGCTTTGTCCAGATTTCTTGTGTTAAGAAGTTGAGAGGTATGATACCGACCTCGTGGAGGTTAGACAAGATCTATTGTGCAGGGCTGGATATGGGAAAAGGCAAGCTTGGTAGCTCGCTGGGACCCACTGCTTCCTGTGGGGCCTGCCCATGCAACAGTATTTTACAAAAAGGTCATGTTCTCCCTTTTAGCAGCAGAGTATGTGTGTGTGTGTGTGTGTGTGTGTGTGTGTGTGTGTGTGTGTGTGTGTGTGTGTGTGTGTGTGTGTGTGTGTACGTGTGTGTGTGTGTAAAATGACCAGATTAGAAGCACTTTCTAGTTATGTGAATTGTTCAGAGTCAAATCCTGTTTCTTATATTTAGGGGTCAAGAGTCATAATCCTCCAGGCCAGGTGCCAGACCTCCTTCAATTTCTCTTTCTTTCTTGTGGATTACAGTCTGTCAATGTCATACATTTTGATGTAAAGCCTGTTGTTCTGTTAACTTTTTAAGTGAGTCAGAGTAGCCTGCTTTTATGACTGGCACTGTTGAAGTGACACTCCGCCTACATGCACAAAATGGGAAAAAGGGGTTAAGGATGGGTGGATGGATCTTTCTTCAGATTTGCAGAAGATTTCTGGTTTTTGCCTCATATTTATGCCTGCTCTGTCCTTGAGCAGGTCACTTAACATGACAGAGCTTTGGGGCAACTTGAAATTTGGGCTGTGCTCCTCAGTGGTCCCCCTGCATTGCAAGCCTAGTAACTAGTACCTATGAACCACAGTAGTTATTGTGAAAAGGACAACTGATTGTAGTAAACAGGTGTGTCATCATATGAGCCAAGTTCTTTGGTTTTCTTGTTCTGTTGAATGTTGATAGTGCATTTATTTAGCTGTGAATACATTTCATAGCATGTAGTCAATTACTTTAATGTTAATATTTTAACTATGAATACATTTTATTTAGCTTGTCTATTGCAGGCACACAGGTGTGAAATGCAGCATGTTTTGGTAAGAACAGTTTGTCTAGCAGGTAGTGCAGATGAGTAAGGCTATGAGCTGTTAGAAGAGCTTCTTCCTGTAGAACAGGATTTGATTTCCTTAGCCTTCATTTGCCTTTTATGTAACTGATGAGTTATCTCGCCAAATAGTACTCCTGGGCTGCTCATGAAAAGGGACACTTGTGACCAGTGAGCTTTCGCATGCTGTTATCAAATGTTACACATTTGGCTGCATTCTGCACCCGTCACATAGATGCCAGTTAGTACTCCACTAAATGCCATATGAGCATGAATCACAGCAAATCTTGCAGTTTAATAGGTTGTCACATTTATTTTGACTAAATGTGAGTTTCAAGGAAAGAGGAGTTTACGGATTCTCATGCCAAGTCTGTTTTCAATATGAGAGTGTTCTGTTTTGTTTAAGAATGGCTGTCAATGTTTTTTTTGCAAAATTTGAAATAAAAGTTTTAAATGAAATCCATATTTCTGTGATAATTGTAAAAGTAAAGAAGAAAATAGTATGCACACTGACAGGTTTGAATATTGTTTATTGCAATTTGGGAGAGAGAGAAGTAAAGCAATATTGGTATGGTTGGCAGGGGCCTGATTCATTATCCTGCAGAGGGCCTCATGTTTCCATGATCTGGCTCTGTTGTCACTGAATGTAAATGCTGCTACAACACACTATTAACCATTCTTCAAGTAGGTCAGACCTATACTGAGTAATGTTAAGTGAGATAGCTATTCTTGATTACAGAGAAATCATAGGGAGGTCAAAAATGAGAAGGAGGTATGTGAAATATTTCTGATTTTTGTATGTGGCAATATTTTTATTGTCTTTAATTGTTGTGGTTTATTCTTGCATTTCAGAATTTATTTATTAATATGCATGGATTGTGTAATATAGTCTAAACAAGCTGAACTTATGCAGTCTAAACCTGTTGAATTTTACTAATATATTTTTGCAATATCTTATTTACAGCATCCAACAACTGCAAAGGGATTGGCATTTGTCAGGTCAGATAGTCTACATGGTGATCAGAATCATCTGCTCTACAGCATCCATTGCATTATCATTGTTAATTATTATTGTGATATGGTCTTCTCTACAATATCAAACTGTAAAGGATTTCAGCATCTACTGTAGTTAGTGCAGGGGAATAAAGTTCCAACCTTTTAATGAGCTGCTTCATGTGTCAAGGATGCAGGGTTTGAATCTTTCCACCTTCATTTACCTACTGTGTGACACTGAGCAAGCAAAACCAACTAAATGGCTCACAAATGTCTTAGAAAATCTGAACAATATCAGTACAAACACATCCATTTTATGATTAACCATAATACTGTATTGATTAATAAGTCTTCTGTTTCACAGACATAGCACTTGCATGCTTCCAAATTGAAGATATGGTGTATGGCTGCTATTTAAAGGAATTTTCTAATATTGAAATGAGAATGTTGATATCCAAGTGAAACACAGCTGTGTACAATATATTTCTTATGCACTATTTCTAAAATTTCAAAAGTAGATCTCACAAATCATATTATGTGTATCCTCCCACTGACCCTCAAATGAATTATCTGGATTCAGGCACCTAGGCGGTGCAACATCCACCTGTAAGACAGCTGGATGTGGACACATGGCAGGTTGACAATTTAGCTGCAGTGACAAATGACTGTGGACAATTCCCTGTGAGAATTGAGGAATCCCCTGCACCCTAACCACAGGTGGCAGATACAAACCCCCACAGTGATACACTGTGCACCCCCTTAGAAGCCACCATGTGCAACTGTCAGTGGAACATGTGGTTGGCATAGCATGCCATGTGGGCATGAAAGTGGTACCATGAAACCTGTGTGCTGTGGGCAAAGCCTTTATTAATTCAATACGCAATGTGATGTGTGTAGTGCCTGGTGCGTACTAAACTCAAACAGTATCACAACTTGTAGAAATGTGCCACAGCTCTGAGGAAATCCTGCACATCACTGTAGTCACACTTATGTTGTAAGATGTGCTTTAGGCGATGCTCCCTTACAACAATAGCCTTCCTACACAGTGTCACAGGCATTCCTCTCAAAACAGATTCTCGTCGGGTACCTGTCAGGTTCTGCTCCTGCTGCAGAACAGACAGAAGGTCGGATAGCTGTACAGTAGGGCGTCCCAGTAATACCTTCAGCCGACGATGCCAAGCCTCCACCTGGTTGTTGGTCCGCGTGAAGTCCATTTCTAAGACATCAGACACATTCCAAAACTGCAAAGGGTATGACGATGGCATTCATGTCTGTGCTGAGCAGCGGGATGCATACTTGCGTGGTCGGCCTCATACATAATGATGGTCTAGAAAAACGCCAATAGGCTGAGCACAGTCCAGTAAGGAAGCCACAATGTCCAGAAATTCAGGGACAACATCATCCAATGGTAGAAATGCCAACACAATTAGCTTGCGGATGGCAATTGAGAAAGCAGTGTCCGTGCCATAGAGGACGACAAGGTGGTGATGCTGGATCTGGCGCCAGATGTTCTGTGCAAAATGGAATAGGCATCCCTTCAGAATAATCCTAGGGAATGCCTTCCGGCTGGCACAAATTGCTGCCTTCTCAAAATCGGTTATAATATACTGTGGAGACAAAGTGCATCCCTGTTCAGCAGCCATACCCTTCAGTACCTCCCACAAAGTGGTGTATGCAGACTCCGACTTCTCTGTCATGAGACAGTACACCAGGGGTACAATCCTTGTTGAGGTGGGAGTGCCAATAAATCCATGTAATGTATATAGCTGGCGACATATATCAGCCCATGTGGGGAAGGTGCCATCTCCAAGAATGATGTCGGACCTGCACAGATCGGTCAAATTCTGTGTTGTAGTAAGTAGAACCAAGGAATCTGTCCCATCCATATCCGACCTTCTACGGAGGATGAAGCTGCCACTATGGAGTGGATACTGGCTGACATCAATATCCACAAGTGTTGCTGGAGGTGTAGCCATGGATTCCCGTGCCCGCTGCCGTACCCTGGTTATGCTTCGCCAAAAGGTTGCACGACAAGGCATCTCCTGTAGTACGTTGTCATCTGCTGTGCCTAGGACACTCTGCATTACCAAGCTTGGCAATTCATTACCGGTTACCACCCTCTGCCACAGTTCTGCTCACAGTGTAGCCACTTGGGCCATTGTTGCATCTGGGCCGTGCTGGTGTGGCAGTGATTTCAGCAGTTCTTCCTCTTCTTCCTGGCAAACAGTGATGGCATGTCCTCTGCATGCCTTTACTCTCTGCTCGATACATGCCCAGTACCGTTTCGGTGGTGCTTCACTTTCCAAATGGTAGAGGTACCCCTCCACCACCAGCATTGGTTTGCCACGTTGGCTGGGCACTGTGCCGGGGCTATACAGATACATAGATTCCAGCATGGTAGCAGCACTTGTTGATTGCCTCTCAGAATCCATCACAACCAGTCTAGCTGGGAACGGGATATACAACCAGCCTTGAAGCAAGTCCCTTCCAGACAGTGAGTTACTCGCTGTACACCACCTTGTCTTGTACCGTGTGTAGTAGCACTGTCTGCCACAGTGGCCCTGTACAGCTTTGTGCACTCCACCCGTCTCTGACTGCCTCTCCGCTATGGTTTCAATGTCTGCAGTTAACACAACCCTGGAGTTGACATATACTTTTACTCTGGTTGGTGTCTACAAAGCCTAGTTGCAGCACAGGTTCTCAGTGTACTGCACCGGCCCCCTTTAACTGCCAGTTGTTGCTGCTGGCCAATCAGGGTGTTGGGCCCAGTCTCAGTTTCAGTGGCAGAAGTTACATAGGGAGGTACCTCTGTGTAGCACCCTTGTCTGCCTACATGGGAGTGCGTACTTGTGTACACTCCTATTGCAGGGACAAATGGATGTGTTTGGTCACACCTGCAGGACATAAACTAATGTGGAGTGGGAGATGGGTTAATGCTACTGTATGTCCTGCTACTGGGTTAGCAGTCCATGCTTGACCAGACTGGCATGTTCCCACCTAACACTGCACTCAGGGGCTCTACCAGGACAGGTACTGTTTGTTGCAGGCATGCCTCTCATTTGGGTTGGTCCTATACTAAAGCCCTCCTGCTGTGACATGCTTCCTCCTAGTGCACAAACTGTTTTTTCATTACGTTGTACTGTGTGTGGGGTATTGAGTCTGACACTAAAGTGTCTGATCCTTTAAGGTTATAGCCTGACACATGACTTAGTATTGTATTCACCATTTCTCAGGGTTAGCTGTGCTGTGTTTTACAGTTCGTAATGTGGATTTTACTTCCTGCTTCTCGGGGACCGTTTGCTGTGTTTGTGTGGTCAACAGGAGCTGTAAAGGTAAGTAATACTTTTATGTATGTGTTTGCTTCACTTGTGTAGCACTACCGATGTGCCGTTTGTCTTCTCGATCAGTTCCTCATTGCCGGCCGTGTACACTGTAACTTGACAGCCTGCATTTTTGCTTTAGGGGCCATATGCGTTTGTAGGTTTTTCTACCGCCGTAGGTTACCACAGCATATCTGTCTTTCGGCAGCAGTGCTCTACGGTCTAGTGGTGCTGCGGCCTTCTAGTTTCGGCGATGTAGCTCACGGGCATTTGTCTCGCGATCTACACGCCGGAACCTGAATTATCTATCAAATATAATATTGTTTTGTTTACTGATGCCAAAAGATATGTTCCAGTATCCAGAAATTATATCCACCCCCCCTTTTCCCTCCCAAGTCCTTGTATGATTTATACAAGCTGTCCTTGGTTTACTTAGAAATCATAAGAACATCTTCAACATTTTATTAAACTTTCCAATCATTTATGTTATTGGTATTAGTGGAAAAGCTTGAACAATATATAATATTTTGGAAGTAATATCATTTTAATTAACATTAATCTAAAAATAAGCTACTACAATGTTTAAAGAATTAATCTATTCAATTACTTTATTATAATTTACATTTATAATATAATTTAAATTATCTAACAAATGTATACCCAAAAAAAATTAACATTAGTCTTCACCAAATGTGTGTTCATATTATCTAATCTAGATACATCTGAATTTTGACTGATTAGTAAAAAATGTTTTTTTCAGTATTAAATTTCATTTTAGAAACCCTTTCAAATAATTTAAGTGTTGTATATATTACTTCCAACTATTTATTTATATTTCCAATTGTTCATAATATGTCTTCAGCAAATAATTTTATTTTTGGATTGGTAAAGCTCATTAAATTTGAAACCTAATATTTTAGTATTATTTCCAAGAAATCTGCAAGAGATTCAATCACTAATACAAATAAGAATGGTGAAAGTGGACAGCTCTTGTCTTGTTCCATTTTATATTAATTTCCTGAGATAAAAATGCTCCAGTTTTTATAAATACTTTTTAATTTCTACATAAATCTTCAGTTATTTTAATAAATGCTTCGGAGAATCTATATATTTAACCAGAAAAAAATGCAGCAAAGGTCCATGAATCAATGAGGTACCAACTGCAAAAACATGCTGATCGATAAACAGTAAAATTTTATTTCAGTTCAGTGGAGATCTTTTGTTCTATAAAAGAACTTCATCACAACTGACATAACAAAAAAATGAAACTTGTTTTTTTTTTGGTTATTGGTATTTCTGCGGCAGAGGCTACTCATCTAGTTTTTCCGAATCTATACATTTCTAGTGCTTCAAATAGGTATGTCCAGTTTACAGTATCAAATCCTTTTTCTAAGTCTAAACTTATGACTGACATTTTAAGATTACTTGTTTTAGCATAGTTAATAATTGTTATAATTCCCTTAATATTATTATGTTTCTCTGTCTTTTATAAAACAGCTTGATCTTTATGTATTAGCTTATTAACTATTTGTTTCATTCTATTAGTAATTATAAAACTAAAAATTGTATTGTCAGCATTTAAGAGGGATATATAGGTCTGTGTAACTCTGGATCTTTCCCTTGCTTTATAACAGGTGATATTAATGAATACTGCCAACAAGGTAGAGATCTATTATTATTTTTCATTGACAGATAAGCACTTTTAATTAAATTTAGTAAAAATTTGAGGAAATTGTTTATACATTTTGGATATAATTCTATCTAATCCAGGAGTCTTGTTGTTTTTTGTTTAATTTTTCATTTTATTTAATTTCCTGTTACATTTTTTAATAGCTTCCCTTGTTCTACATTCAGTTGATTATTACTATTACAATAAAAACTTCTCTAAAACTTCCTTATCTATTTTTCATCTTTTTTCTGATTTAAATTCATATCAAACTTCATAAATGTTTGTAGCAACTCCTCAACATCCATTTTTTAATAGAATTGGGCTTTAATATAGTTTTCACTTGGTTAGTTTTTTATTAATTAGTTTAGCTCTATTGGCATATGTAAACCTTTTGGCATCATAGCATAACAGTGAAATATTATTTGTCCTACACAATTTCAACTTTCTTCTACGAGCTTCTTGACTGCTTTTATACAGCTGTTTTCACCTTGCTGAACTTTTAAAATAGATACATCCCTTTACTTAGTTCTTTTATTGTACCACGCTTTAATTTTTCCACATAAATAGACCTTTAGATAGTCCAATACAATAACATCATCTGCTTCTCCATTTCCATTATGTTCCATATATTCTTTAATTTCATTTTCTAACCAGTTTTTAAAGTACTTCTGCTTTGCCATGCAATCTGGAATTCTGTGGAAACAAACCAGATCTTCCAATGTTTATGTATAAATTAAAACAAAATGCATTCTGGTCAGATAGTGGGCATGGTGTTACTATTACTCTGTCAAATTTATTTTTTAAGTAATTTGAAATACTCAGTTTATTAATTCTCATTTTGGTACCAAATGCATAAGAATAGTGGGTGAAAAACAGATTTTTTTTCCTACAAACTGCATTATATCTTTTAATTCTAAATTTGAGTGGGAGGATGACATAAGGTTAAGGTGCTTACCTTAAAGACACAAAGTGCAGGGTTTGATTCTTACATGGGGTAACTGGCTAGGCTTCAAATGGCCCAAAAGAGCAGTTAGCCTAGTACTAATCTAATCTAAATTATATGTGCATTTTAAGAATCTTTCTTTGCAGGGTCCAGAATTCTAGGTTCTTTTTAAGTGCTGGTGTCTTTCATATTTAAAATGCAATTAAACTCTCCCAACATTATTAAACTACTTTTTAGATTACTTACTATTTTTTTCAAAGCATTTTTAATCCAATTCTTGGAAATCACTATGAGTTAACTACTATATATTTTTTATTAAATTTTAAATTTATTAATGACACTATGCCTTTACTATTTAATCCTTAGTACAACTGTTGATTTCCTCCATAATACAGCAGTACCCATTTTTTTGTCTTTAAATGAAGAAGCTACTGAAATGTCATATTCTTTGTTATTTAAATATCTGACATCATTCTCCAATAAATGTGTTTCATGAAGCAGCACTATATCTGCTTTATTTAAACCTCCATTGGACTCATTTCTGATATTTCTTAACCTTTAGATTTCTTACTGAAGTTGACTCAAATACATTGGTACTCTCTAGCAGATTTTTAAAACTAATACTTACGTTACATGCATTTCCAAACATAAAATAAAAACTATAATGCCTAAGAAGTATAGCATAAGAATTTAACTTAAAAAAGCTAGACAAAAACAAGATTGTCATCCCTAAGATGGCTATGTAAGTTTCTATCATAACTTAGATTAGTTAAACTAATTCCCCACTCAACAATGCAATACAACACAATAACTAATCTATCATTGTAAAGTTTACTACAGAATGTATAAATCATTGTGATTAAAAATCTCAATATAATAACTAAAAGCATGTATTCCATTACTTATTACTTTTATGAATCCATACAGTGTAATCTTATTAACATACTTTTTTATTTTTTCCATCAAATGTATAACTGTTTGCATTTGTGTTCTCTTAATTTCAATCTTTTCATTCTGAAGAAATATATATATATATATATGTTTACCTTTAAAAATGTACAGCACACTTTTGCCACTGTTTACTTATCCGACTTGAAATGTTGGAAAAGTCAAATGCTCAGAATTGCAAGCCTGGTACTTAAAGAAAGTCGACACTCAGGGAATGTCAACTCTGAGCGAAACTACTTCATTTCTGAGTTTCTGCTATGAACGTTCTACAGGGAGCAAGCTCCCCCTGCACCCCCCACCCCCTGCTACTTATATATACAAAATCTGAGATTGCACTACAGTGAGGGAAAGAGTACCTTTCCTGATCCCCACTATAGCGCAGTCTCCACTCAAAATGCCAGATTCATAACAGCGAATGCACACTAGCAATCTCTGTTGTGAGTTTGGAATTTTTTCTTTCACTAATACGTATTTTTGAAAAGAAACTTTCACACATATGTGCATCACACAAGTCAGCCATGACATTTTAAAGGTAAACATATATATATATATATATATATATATATATATATATATATATATATATATATATATATACACACACACACACACACACACACACACACACACACAAACACATATACAAATAGTTTCATGTTACATATATTTAACAAAGATTCAATATACATATAAATGACATTCTTACATTAATTTAACAAAACTGACCATTCATGTTATTCTTTATCTCTATTTTCAATTAATTTTTATGTCAGTGTATGCATGAATCAGACATAGCTATTTGTTAACTATCGATATCTTTACATTAGGAGTTCAAGAATTTCTGTGTATTGAATAAATTGAATAAAAAGTATTTTTGTACAATTTCAAAATATATGTATAGATGTTCACAAACTCGTATGTATAGATAGATACACATATGCATGCATATACTTTCACATACACGTAGAAATATAATAATAAATTTTCATAGAAATATAATAATAAATGTTCATAGGTCATTACTAATTTAATGACCACTAGGGCCCTTACAAGCCCAGCTGTGCACCCAAACCATTTGAGTCCTGAGTATCATGGGCATCTATATGAGGGGCATGTTAGTTGGGAGGTAACTAAGACTTTCTGGGGAGGGGCTTTTAGGATACTACTTTTCTTACTGACTGCCTCTGTCCATAAGGGACATGAGGGCTTTACCAGGGGTAAATTTGTTATTTCCCATCCAATTGTCAAGGCTTCATTTGAATAGGGTCAGGGAAGAATCCTGTTTTACATGGATGGGAAGCCTATTCCACATAGTGGACCTCCTTTGTGACACATATCTGTCTTTCCAGCATGTTCTGTTTATGTCAAAGTTTGTTCTATGCATGTGCAACAGATCCATGAGAGAAAGTCATGCAATGATCCCCTCTCAGCAGCCTGAAAGAGACCGAATACAGAGAAAGAGCCTTTAGGCAATCAATACAGGACCGAGTATTAATGCCCTGAATTCTCCTGGTGAGAAAACTTTGTAAGCATTCCAACTGTTGCAAGTGTCTAGTTATATATACACTGAATAGGGCATTGTATTTAATGGCAGGTTTGATAAGGGCAGAGCAGAGAAGTACTATAACTTCCTTGGACCTGAATGCTATACCCTTACCTATACACTGGGTAACATAGAATGATTTTTTATTGTTTTAGCTACAGACTACTGTCTACATATATTCCCAGACCCCTTGCTGCTGGGTCAACTCTTATGGACATTTTATCACTGGAATAATTAGTTTTTGTTTCACAGTTTTCCAAAGGGTATTATAATGCATATTTTGACACTGAGTTTTAGGCTTTGGCACCAGTCATTTGTCTGTGTTAAACCCACTTGCAGGATGTTGGTGTATTGGAGGAATCAAAAATAGCTCCAATTTTACAGTCATCTGTGAACTTGGTGAGCTAGAGGCCTTGAACATAAGTCTTGACATCTGAGAAGTAGATGCCAAACAGGAATGGGCCCAGCACACAGCTCTGGGGTACTCTGCTGGTGACTGGTCTTCTGGTAGGTGGTGGTAGTTTCACTAATCCTGACTTCTGTGAGCCAGCCAGCAAACCAGAGAGTTATGTAATGGTTCATGCCCAGCTCAGAGAGCTTGTCAACAGTTCCTGAGTGGGGTATTGTACTGAATGCCTTAGCCAGGTCAAGATGCACAGTATGCACTGTTTTACTCTTGTCCATTGCCTTAGTTATCCTCTTAATGAAGTCCACCAGGTTAAGTAGGCATGACCTTCCCATAACAAAGTCAAATTGGGATGGGTCCAGTATCTGTAGACCACACATGTCCTTTTCTATGATAATTTCTTTCATGGCTTTGCATATCAGGCTTATTAGACTGATGGGTCTGTAGTTCCCTGTGTTGGTTGATGGTACACCCTTATTGATGGGGAATGACAGTTGTGGTCCTCCATTCACTTGGAATGTAACCTGTTTCTAGGCTGTAGTTGAAGAGTGTCTCAAGTGGTCCTTTCAGATCATGTTTTTGACTGCTCACGAGGCAGCCAGGATGTTGTCACAACTTATGGACGTGGTGTTCTTGGCTTCAGCGAGTGTTGCCAGCAGCTGGTCCCTGCTGATAGCTGAGAGAAATATGTTGGAGGGGATTTCACCTTGTGAAGCTGGAGAGAGGGAGTGAGGGTTTAGTTTGAGCTGAATTTATCAGCCAGTAGATTTGCTGTGTCACCCTGATCGGTGTAGGTAGTACCATTCACCATCAGTTCAGCACACTGCAATGTGTTACCTAACTTACCTCTAATGTTCCAGACATAGCTAAAGGACTTCTGATTGTTCTTTGCCTGTGAAGCTATCCTGACCTTGTAGTTGGCCTTACTGGACTTAAGTAGACCTCTTGTTGTATAAGACAGCACTTGTCTTTAAGGGAGTTGTTCTTCCTGATTTTGGCCATGAGATTTTTCTTTTATTATATACCCTGTTTAGGTGAGAATTCTACCAGTGTGGGTTTGTTTTTAGTGGTTGTTTTGGGTTTATTTCTGATAGGTATGTCAGCCTGTAATACAGCCATTTACATGCTTGTATAGGGACTCTGTAAATAATTCTGCATAGGTAGCATTGGTCTTGGGGTTCAGGTGAGCTTTGAATTTTGACAAACAGTCACTTAAGAGAATATAGTTTCCCTTTGAATTGTTCCTAACTGCTACTGGTTAATATGGATTTTCTGAACTGATTTTTTTTCTTCAAATGAGACATCTTTATGACTTTGTGATCTGACCTCAATAGTGAGGACATGACACGGGGGGGGGGGGTACAACTCTCTCCCTTGTTGGTGAGTAACAGATCCATTATGTTTGATCCTTTGGTTGGAGCATGCACTGTCTGTTCCAGGGTGTGTATGTTAATAAAGTATAGTTCAGATAGACTATTTGGGTATACTGTTATGCCAAAACACATATACACAAATACATATGCATATGTATACATGTATGTACAGATAAATCTATTTTACAACACATAAACACACACACACACATGTATAGCTTTCATATATTTCATCTGCCATATTCTTTTGGTTCTTATATTCCTATATAGCTATTTTCAGTTATTTAACTATTGTTTGAAAGCCTAGTTTTTATATATACACACACATATATATATATATATATATATATATATATATATATATATATATATATAATATATATATGGATCTAGGACATTTCACCAAAAGCACATTTCACCGAAAGTCAAATTAGTGTGCACTTTTCACCGAAAGCACAAGTCACTGAAAACACAATTCACTGAAACACATTTCAGCGAATGTTGTATATGGCCTTGTCCCCACTGTAGTGCGACCCTGGAGTTAGTATATATAGTAGGGGGTGTGGGGGGCATAGCCCCCCACATATTTTAAATGTTTTGAACTATATACATGCATACTTGCAATTGCAATAGATTACTGTTATCCAAACATGATATATACTTAACATATGTGGGGGGCCTTGCCCCCAACACCCCCCATACTACATATACTAACTCCAGGGTTGCACTTCAGTGGGGACAAGGCCATATACAACTTTCGGTGAATTGTGTTCGGTAATTTGAGTTTCGGTAAAATGTGCTTTCGGTGAAATGTCCTAGATCCATATATATATCTATATATATATATATATATATATATATATATATATATATATATATATATAGATATATATATATATATGTCTTTACCTACCTAGTACAGCTAACAAAATTACATACATTTTACAAGAAGAATTGCATCAGTAAATATAAAAACCTATACTCATATTGATTGCATTTATATTGTATTCATATGAAATCATTTAATAGTATTACTAATTCCACTGTTAAACTATATCTAATAAACATAGCATGAGTATCACTTTCAAAAAGTGATTTCCACCAGTAAAACTTCAAAGACCTAAAGAGATTAAGGAACTTACACTAAATGTTAACTAAGACAATGCTTGTTTTTACGAACACATAAAAGCTAACTGTAAATTACTAGCAAAACATATTAAAGTTACTTTTTTGCATTGTGTATAACAATATAACAATCAATTATTTATGATGTGTAAACAGCAAGGCTATTCTCTCTCTATCTCTCTTTCCATGTATATATATATATATATATATATATATATATATATATATATGTGTGTGTGTGTGTGTGTGTGTGTGTGTGGAATGTGTTGCAATATGCCACATAAAACAAGTTATGTAGCGTTTATAAATTAATACAGTCATTTTATTATATAAATTCAAAATCAAGTCAACTATGCATGCAATTTTCTTCCTGCTATAGCTTTATTTAGTATTTCTAATAGAAGACCAACCTTTTTCCCCTTTTTTCTTCCCTTGCCGCCCTTCCTTCTTTTAAACAAAGTTAAGGGCAAATAAATCTCTATATTTCTTTTACAGCTGTTAGCACGCACTTGCAATTGTCCATGGCATAATCTAGAATCTAATATCCTGCAGCACAGCACTCAAGTCACTTAAAGATTCTAGTTTATAACTTATAAAGTAAAACACCAACCCATACGAATCAGCGAGACCATTCTTTTACTGCTGAGCCTTCAAGAAAGGCAAATATAATCCTTTCCCTACCTTCCTTTTAAGTAGATAGATAGATAGATATATTTACTTTAGTAGATTGAATTAATACGTAACCAAAATTTTAAATGCCAAAACGATAACATCGAAAGATTACAACACCAAGAGCTCAGAAGATCGCAATTCAGAAGATCAAAAGAGGTATATTCTAAAAGGAGATTGCAGTACAATCAGGATTGGGAAATCTACCCTTTTCCTCACTGTAGTGAGATCTTGGAGTTGGTATGTATAATTTACAGGTATAACTAATTTCTTTTAAGTTTTTGCAGGGGGGCATGCCCTGCTGCCCCCACTACACCTCCTGCAAATTGTACATATATATATATATATATATATATATATATATATAGGTTTACTATTGAAATTTCAAAAGTAAAAAAAAAAAAAGGTACTTAACAGTGAACTAATTTGCCAAAAGTACACATAACCTAACTGTCCTAATGTCGAAAATCAGCTGTTAATGCCGAAAATGTCGGACACAACATTTTCTGCACTTAACAGCAATGCCACCCTTGCTGCTACTCCCTAGCTAGCACACCTAACATCCAGATTATGCAGGGGGGCAAGCCCACCTTGCACTTCCAACAACCCCCCCTAACTATATATTCCAACTCCGAGATTGCAGTACAGTGAGGAAAGAGATATATTTCCCTAACTGCACTGTACCGTGATCCCTGTACTTTCCTTTGAACGTTATATTTGCGAATACGCAGTCCATTCACAAATATAACGTTCGCTCATTTAACCTGCACACATATAAAGTATTCCAACATCTGTAGTTTGAATACTTCATAGCCGTGCAATGGTATGGCAGCATTCCAATGGTGGCCTAGTATATTATCAGTGAATCACACAATGTACATTGTTAATCGCAAATCAGTAACAAAATGTTCAATTAACTCACCAGTTTCTGCATCTTGCTGAAAAAGACATACTTCTTAAACGTCTGATTTATCTGCTTGTACGATATTATTCAAATGTAACAATCATATCTGCAAATATATTGTTTTTTTTCCGTGAAAAAGAATTTATTGTAGAGCTAACACATTATGGCATACCAAAGTAGGCAGCAATACATTTCTTCTATAGTCATTTTCCTCATCTTATCCAAGTGCCAGCAAATGAAACATAAACACTGCTTGAAAGCTTTTTAATTCTCAAGATATTTCCACAGGGTTTTAATTAATTTGTGGAGCTAATGCTTTTCAAATTCACAGTAATTTTCCTGCACTTGTTTCAATTTATTCCTGTATCATATATTGCTGAGATTTGCACAAGGTTGCTTCAGCAACTGTACTTTGGCCTGACTCTGTGGTGTAGGGGGATGGGGTCCTGATTGTTACCTAGGTGGCCAGGGTTTGACTAGTGGCTCTGACACTGAAGAAGTCACTCAGAGAGGGACTGCAGTGAAGGGACATGGCCAGCTAGCCTCTCACAGGTAGGTGAAATTTCCAAAGTGGAAACTGAAGAAACCACCCATATGCTTCATGATTGGGACAGAGCACTGAAAGAAAAAAAATAAGAATACATTTGTTTCTTTAGTTTGTTTTGTTCAGGCCATAACTGGATCAAAATATTGTAAAATAAGCTCTAAAAGACACCTCAGATTCCCATGGTTTTGAAATAATTCATTTATTTCCTCCACAGTTATTAGATTGAAATCCTGACCAGTTAAAGTATGTTGTAGGGTTGACTTTCTTGCCTTAGTCATGATTTTTGCTTATATCATCTTTAGGTCAAAATATTGGGGGAAACAAACTCTTAAATGCAATTAAGAGCATTTAGAGCCCAGTGGTTTCTGGGCATCTGGCAACCCACAGATCCCTGAGTTAATCAACTTAATTTCTTCACATTTATCACAGTGCAGTCTTGGCCAGTTACAGTGTGTTAAAAGGATAGATGAATAAATCTGCAGGTTAAGATAAAGTGTAAGAAAACAAAAAAGTAATTTGAATGGCATGGGAGAAAATGAGGATGCAAAGGGAAATGCAGGCAGCAGAGATGCTATGGAGTCCTTTGCCTAGAGTTCTGTTTTGCCTAAGGCCAGATATGCCAACAGATTGTGATTTTTCACAGAGGTTTAAATGACCAGTTCATATACCTGCAAAACTTTGCCTTTTTGTACAGCCTTACGACATCTTAGCAATTGATCCTCACTGTATACCAATTAAAGGATGTAACACTGCACTCTGCAAACAGAATCGCTTACAAATACACTGAAATGGCATATCTCAGCAATTAAAATATATTCAGCCAGTGTCCTCTTAAGAATGATATTTAAAAAGCAGTAGTAATTAAGATATAAAAAAGGTAAGCAACTGAGAATTAAAGAAACAGTAGTTACAGTGGTAATTTAAGGTATTAAATATAGGAAACTGAACATTTGAAAAAGAGAAATTAAAACAGCAGTAAAATTATAGCTGAGAAATATGTTTTTTTTCCTGTGGAACTGTGAACATTTTCCATGATATCATAGGTCAACAGATTTAAGATATTCGTATATATGCAGTCTTTTTCTTCCAGGAAATGTTAACGAACCTGATATGTCATCTGGAAAGGGAAAACAATGATACCTGCTTAAAATATGCCTGAGGCAATTTACAGTAACTGAGCACCTACATTATTGCTCTGTCAAAATCATATGCAGATTTACATTAAGTGACCCATGTCACAATAGTGCAGTTTGTTAGACTGCTGGCTTGGGAACAAAACAGACCACATTCAAGCTGGCAAACTATTATTAAAAGAAGTCAATACAGCCACTGAGTGTGCCCCATATTGCAATGAAAACATCTGTTAGAAACAGAAATGCAAAACAAACCTAATGAGAAATTTTGGCTGCACACAGGGAAGATCCTGTTAAATAATACCAAATAAATAAATAAATGAAAATTAAAGTGATTTATTACAACTTTTATTTCAAAAACTGAATTCTCCCAGTAATGTGAAAAAGAAATCTGCATTTCTAAATATCCATATTGTATAGATTTGACACTCCAAAGCAGGACAAGAAGGAAGCAATTCTGTGAAGAGTGCAGTTCAGTATATAAAATGTATGACCCAGAGCAAATTAATTTTCTAGGCATACTTTGTTTCCCTCGGCTACTTAAACAGTCAACAACAGTCATGCTATAAACAGCATCCTGGATAGTGTCAGGCTAGACTATCCAGACAGAAAAAAAAACAGATAATAAGCATGCTCTTTATATCTCTTCACATATTTTAACTGTCCAATGTTATTTTATCTGATTTGTTAACATTAATATCAGCATATGCTCAATGTGTTGTGACAGATTATAGGATAAGAAAAAGACCATTAGCAAAAACAAATGTTCTTCCACCCTTTGTTTTCACCATTGTTTAAATATGTTCAGTAAGACTTAATGATAAAAATGTCTGCTATCCTGCTATCTGATGACTAAACACAGCATAAACACACAGGCTACATTTGAAGTAACTAAGACAAATTAACTGTCTGCTTCGCACTAATCAAAAAGAAAGAGACACAATGAAAATGTACAGACATCAAAGTATTATTGTAAGCTATTCTGTCTTTGCACTGAGCAGAATGTTGGCAATAATTTACCCTTGGAATATACATACATATAGATACAGAGACTCCACTTTTCCCTTTTTACTGCAGCACTGCTCACTAGAAGATAACAAAGTAGGTCAGACTAAGAAAAATGAATAAAGTGCAACTAAAAAAACAGCTTGTATTGAAATTTACTCTATGCAGGGGAGGAGAAAACAAAATAAATCAAAATTTGGATTTGAAACCCTCTAATTCCCAGTGAGAAAGGTTCAAACATGCAGTTAGCCTTAATAGGAGATAATACACAAAATGATGAGGTTTGTATCACTCATTACCAACAGTTCAAAAATAATTGTGAGAAAACCAGATACAGCAGTCCATGAAAAGACAAAAATATCATTGATCATTGAAACTTGTACATCCAGTGGTGCTGCGGTAGCGTTTCCGCCTCACAGTTAGACACTGCACGTTCGATTCTCAGTTAGAGCGTCTTCTGTGTGTCGACATGCGTGACTGGGCGTTCCTTCGTTGAAGGTTGTGCATTAGGCCTGGCAAGCAAGCACATAAATTTACTGCCAATCGTTAGCGGACAGGAGTTCCACTGTGGCGACCCCTAACCGGGAAAAGCCAAAAGACAGGTGTACAGAGAGACAAAGTCAGAAAATACCCGGATTTGCAGGCAGAAATGAGGGTAAATTGGAAGAAGGATACCCAGACAGTTCCAATAGTAGTAGGTGCAATGGGTCTCATAAATGAGAATTTACAGCCGTATTTAGATATGCTAGTGGTTGCAGCCCAGAAGCCAGTAATTTATTGGATATTTTGGGCTAATTTCTATCTCTTTCATTTCCCTACTATAAAAACCACGTTTGCATGGTTTTGCACACCGGGCAGCGCCAGTTAGCTATGGTTAAATTATTCCCGGCTCTCTCAACCTATGCACTCAAAAAGCATACTACAGCCCAGCACTTGCTCAGACCTAATAGCAAGCACTAATATACCCTGACACTGATTGCCCAGCAGGGCAAGGCTCTTTATTCACCCCTCACCAACCAAGCAACTAAGCAGCTCGCCCTACTATTCAGGCATGACCAAAGGGCAATTTCAGGTGTACTCTCCAGTCCAGCTGGTGAATCTGGGTATCCTGAGGCAATGTTACAACTGCCTCATGTACACAGACAACCGTCTCCTCCTACCACAAAACACTAACATATGCGAGAGATGCAATTATACAGCCAAAGAGAAAGCTAAGTTGTCTCCACCCAAGACTGGAACAGACAGTCAAGAGGAGAAGGTTAACACTTGCACCACACCTCCAGCTGCAGACAGACCTACTAAAACAGCACTGGCAAAAAATACACATAAAAACAAAAAAAATCATACTCAGAGGCTCTAAATAAAAACCTGCAAAAGCATCAGAGACCTCCAAAGGAGACACCCAAACAACCTGCACCTCCCATCACAAACCGGACAACACATAAAACGCAAAATCAGTGTGCCGCTCAATCACAGCCCTTAAGGCGAAATAACATACCTAACAGACTAGTAATAGGTAACTCTATAGTCAGGCACACTGACGTCCCACTCACTAGGCTGGACAAGCAGAAGGTTACTGTTAGCTACCTGTCGGGAGGCAGAATCTGCCACAAAACACAAGCACTGAGGTTACTCCAGAACAAGTACAAATATGGCTGTCATTGTTCATGTTGGTGTGAATGACCCGAGATGTACCTCCTTGGACTACATGAAAAGAGACATGGAAGAGTTCTCTGATCATGTAGCCCACGCTGGTATGACCCTGACCCTGAGTAGCATCCTGCCCTCACCAAGAATGATACCTCAATATAAAGAAAAAATGATCAATTTCAACAATTGGCTAAGCTTCTGGTGTCATTCAAAGGGGATCCAGTGTCTGTCAGCCTGGGACGATATGTTCGACAAGCTGTGTTGCTTCACAAGAGACGGCTTGCACCTGTCACCCCTAGGCTTTTGAATACTGGCCAAGGCTCTTGCTGCCCCCCATAGTGCCTTTTTTAGACAAGGCTCAAAAGTCAAACCCACCTCCGTAAACAACACAATTAACAAAAAACTGAGGGTTATGCTACTCAACGTCAGGAGTTTAAATCTCAAAATGCACGGGATCGAAACACTCCTCAGTATGGAGAACGTCGACATCTGTGCAGTAACTTAAACCTGGTTCAAGGCTCCAGAGAACACCCCAGCACTACTGGGCTACAACTCATGCCACACTTTTTGGCCACAGAACACAGACCGAAACACAAAAGGAGAGGTGTATCCATATTCATCAAGGATACCTACACCTCCAGGTTAGTGGTGAAGCATGATACCTCTGAGATCATCCATGTGCAACTAACATCGGGCAAATCTGCAATGCAAATTGTGGCCTGCTACAGATCACCCTCCATGACCCAGGACCACCACTCCACCTTTCTGGAGATACTGGAAAACATGAAGGTCCTACTGAACACCCTGACATTGGACAATTTCAATTACCCTACCATTCACTGGGAAAACTACTCGAGTACAAACTCCCAGGCCCAGCACTTCCTGGAATTCATCAACTCAAATGCCCTGGATCAGCTGGTAAACTCCCCTACCAGAGGTGAAAACATATTGGACCTGGTCATCACCAACATGGGCGACAGGTGTTCCACACCGGAGGTCAACCCATCACTGGTTAGATCAGACCATAAACTAATCACTCTGGATGTCCACACCCCACCACCACCCCCAAATAAGGAAACCACAGTAAAAAACCTTTCGAAAGCAAACTTCACCTTACTTAAGACAGATGTGGTAAGTTTCACATCCCCCATGCTAAAGGATAATGCTTCCCAAGATGCAGAAACCTTTACAAATGCACTCTATGAGCACCTATAAGGATGCATGGATCATGCCATCCCTAGCAAAACCAAGACTCACTCCTCTAAGAAAAGGAAACCAGTTTGGTGGACCCCTGCCATAAACAGGCTATACAATAGAAGGAGGAAACTAGTTCAGAAAAAAAGCAAATCCCAAGAAGGAAAGACATCCCTAATCAGTATCAGTAAGAAACTAAGGTACTTCATTAAATCATCCAAGGCTAACTTTGAAAGAAAAATAGTCAAGGATTCAAAAGATAACCACAAAGCCTTCTTTAACTATGTTAAGAATCTAAGTGGCAACTCACAGATATGCACTGAACTAGTGCAAAATATCACAAAATATACTGAACCTACTGATATTGCCAACATCCTGGCAGATAGATTCAGTGCAAACTTCACCCCCCTCCCACCTCCAAAAGGGCCCACAACAATACCGGAAAAGTGTAGTGTCCCAAAAATCACAGATGCACAGGTGAAAATAGCCCTTTCAAAAGCCAGAAACACAGCATCAATGGGACCAGATGGTGTCCCAGGCTTTGTCTTGCACGAACTACAGAACGAACTAACCCCCCACCTAAACACACTGTTCAACCTCAGCCTCTCCACACGCTATGGCGCACAGCAATGGTTATGCCTCTCCACACGCTATGCCGCACAGCAATGGTTATTCCTCTCCACAAAGGAGGGGCCACAACTGACCCTGGTAACTATCCCCCCATAAACCTGACTAGCCTGGTCTGCAAGGCTATGGAGTGCATCATCATGGAACTCATTAACAAAGACATTGGGAACCTTCAAACACTTGACCCAACCCAGTTCAGCTTTGTTAAGGGCAGATCATGCCTACTAAACCTATTTGACTTCTTCAAGACAGTTACCAAGACCATAGGCGAGGGAAAGGTGGTTCACACAGCCTACCTTGACCTCGCCAAGGCTTTCAACACCATTCCCCACTCAGGTATTACAGAAAAACTCACCAGCCTGAACATAAACCCCTATGTCATGAGATGGGTTGCCAACTGGCTTACAGACAGAACTCACACGGTAAGAATAGCGGGTTCCAGGTCCGACTCTAAACCAATCACAAGTGGTGTCCCACAAGACTCGGTCCTGGGACCCCTACTGTTCGGCATATACTTCTCAGAAGTACAGGCAAACACAGGAGGACTATGGCTAACCAAGTTTGCCAATGACTGCAAATGGGGAGCCGTAATTGACTCTCCGGCTGACATTGACATCCTCCAAAAGGGCCTTACTGAGATGGACACCTGGTGTCAAAGTTGTGGCCTCAAGCTAAATGTCAAAAAATGCATAATCATCCCGTTTGGGAAAAATAAAACACCCATGAATTACCACATAGGTGGCAGCCCCCTTAATACAGAAGAGGTAATAAGAGATCTGGGGACCCAGATAGATAGTAATTTCTCCTTTAACAATCATATTGCCAAAGTAGTTAGGAAATTCTTCTATGTGGCCCATCTAATTACTAAAGGGTTTGCATCTAGAAATAAAGAGGTTATAGTGCCCCTCTACTCGCCACTCATTAGATCCATCATAGAGTACAGTGCTCCATTTGGGATGTACCTCACAAGCCACTTCCAACAGCTGGAAAGACCACAAAAGTACCTCACCAAGAGGATTACTGGCCTCAAACATATGTCCTATGCAGCCCGACTGAAAAAAACTCTGGCTGTACTCAGTGGCATATCGCTTACTCAGAGGTGATCTCTGCCTGACTTACAAAGCCATGTCCAACTCAGAAGTGATGGACATGCTCCACCTAAAGAAATCCAAGTCACTGAGAGCAACGCGCTCTAGTGAACTAAACCTTACCACAACAATAAATAGAACATGCTGGAGGGATAGATTCCTGTCACAGAGACTCCCCATGCTTTGGAACAAAATTCCAAACTACATTAGGCAGAGCCCCTCACTAACACTCTTCAAGAGAAACCTTGACGAGTGGATGGGTAACAGAAAATACACCCCTGGGATCACTTCATTGGCTCTGCTTGACAGAGGATCAGTTAATTAATCAATGGGCAGCGAAATCTGACACACTCTGGCTAGGCTTATAAATGCCCTCGGGCAGATAGCCTAGTACCTACCTATGAATCTATGTAGCTCTGTATGAATTGCAGCTGGAGTTAGTTCTGGGCACATTGTTGGTGCTGCAAAGAGCACTTTTGGCTAACATCAAAGGCTGAAACAATACTAATTTCAGAATGAACTTTAATTATACCTTAACTTAGGAATTGGGGTCCATTTCCATCATGATATCAAAAACCCAAAAGACATGGAGAGGTTAAATGCAATAAGTTATTTTTCTCTAAAACTGTTTTCAGAAGACAAGACATGAGAGTTAAAGGGTAATTTCTAAAGCAGAATTTGCATATTACAGTGTTGTATTCTTAGAATGTAGATTATGGCAGGATAAAGACAGGATTCTGTAAAGAGAACATTACTAGCAGTCCACAATATCTAAAACATGAGATAATGCTTAAGTCACGAGACTATCATAACAAAACTTAAGTGGTTAATACAAAATTGAAACTAACTCCACAGTAATTCCATTCCTAGACTATTACACACATTTTCCAGAATTGGATTTTACTGCATACATAGGGAAATAGTACTCCATTATGCCAATAATTTATCCAAACTTCAAGGCAAAGTTGCAGGACAAGCAATAAAAATACCATGTAACCATTAACAAATGCAAAGAAAACAAAATAGAAGATCTGATAAATATTTTCAAACTATATTAGTATTTGTATCAATTCTGGTGTGTGGCAGTATAAAAAAATGATTTCTTTCACTGCTGCATGTATTATTTCATGTTCTATGTAGTTATTCTAAGTTTCTGACATGACTTTTTTATGAAAAAAGATTAGTATATAGAAATGTTTGTTACAAATTATTGTGATTTTTGACAGTTCTGTGTTTAAAACTTGTGTCATTTTTTTTTATTCTGTCTATTGTAGGTGTTTTGTAATATGATTAAATATGTTAAGGCACCTTTAAGGTCTGATTATTGTGATGAACATTCATTATTTAAACTCTATAATGTCACTGATTGTATTAGTTCTAAAGAAGTATATTTTATAAGGAAGAAAGTGTTTAATTTTTTGACTAATTAAATCTGCTTTATTTGCCTTCATCTTGTTTTTTTTCATGTCCAGGTTCAGTTCCATAGTATGTGCACCATTTGTTGTGGATCTTTCCAGCTTTGGTGTTTGGAATTTTTACTTCTATTCTACATATCTTTCAATGACCACTTAACAAGGACTAAGCAAATGATATACTGTCAGCAAATGATTTTTAATTTTGAAACATAAAATATCTTGACAAAATAACTTATAGATGAAAATCTATCCATTTCATAATAACCTAGTACAAAAGTATTACTAATTGTCAAGAAAAAAACAAGAGAATTCCAAAGTTCCTAAGAGACATTTTGATTACTTTTGAGTCATAAGGAAAACAGTGAAGTGTACTTCTAGAAAGTGTTTATTTTCTTTTGAGTGCCATCAGTCCAAGTTCAGATCAATATTTGCAGAATAAAATTTGTCATCAAATGTAAACAATACCTGAAAAAAACTCTCTGTATAGAAAAACTTGACTAATTTTCAATAGCTAAAGACACTGTAACTCATAACATCTACTTGCACTACTTTAAAGAAAATCTACTATATTTTCCATTATAATTTCACTTTTTCTCTTTTTTGTCATCATAAAGCCTGTCTCATACACTTAATACAGCAGTTTGTCATGATGGATTTTTATGAGAATATTTTTCTAAGGGCAAAAACATAATTGTATGCATTTTCACTTTTATGTATTTTTCATCTATTGAAGTTAATCTGCAGTGAGACAGAGTAATGTAATTAGAAGTTATGTACCTACCATAACGTTCCATGTTAGTTGTCTTCTCTCGCCTTCTTTCTTGCTGGACGGGTTCAGAGCCGATCCTCGGCTCCGACTCGGCACTTGCTAAGCTCGAGAGTTAATTTTACCAGCTCGAGGCAACCCTATATCCCATGATGCAAGGCGGAGATTACCCAGATCTCGTTTGGTAGCTAAAAAAATAGCAATATTTTCTTCCAACTGAAGAGGAGGAAGAAAATAACAATACTAAATAACATCATAACCCTCTAGAAAGGATCAACGTAATCTAGTGACACTAGGAGTTGAACAGCTAGAAAAAGGTAATAACCTCTTAATAGAAGATGCATAATCTTCCCGGTCTGACCAGGCTAGGGGGATGGAGGGCGGGACGCAAGAAAGAAGGCGAGAGAAGACAACTAACATGGAACGTTATGGTAGGTACATAACTTCTAAAGGTTAAGTTGTCAATCTCACCTTCATTCTTGCTGGATGGGACCGCGTCCCTAGCACCTCTATCCTGGGTGGCTCAATGGAACAGACTCTTGAGAACGGTGGAACCAAAATTCGCTCTGTCTCTGGAGACCAAATCTAATTTGTAATGTGAAACAAAGGTATGAGGAGAGGCCCATGTGGCTGCTGCACAAATAGTGTCTATTGGAAGTCTAGCTTGAAAAGCTGTAGATGTAGCTAGAGCTCTGGTAGAATGAGCTTTTGGGTTAGAAATCAACTCTTTGCCTCTGAGCTGATAAATGTAAGTGATCACAGAAGACAGCCACCTAGATAAAGTTACCTTAGAAACTGGAAGGCCTTTCCTGTTCTCTGCATAGGATAGAAATAGTTGATCAGATTTCCTAAACATTTTAGTCTTGTCCAGATAATATCTGAGCTGGCGGTGAACATCGAGATAATGTAACTTTTGTTCCGCTCTATCAGAATAATTCGGGAAAAATACTGGAAGATCAATGGATTGATTTAGGTTAGTCTGCGATGTCACCTTTGGTAAGAAAGATGGATTAGTCCTTAGAGATACCCTGTCTTTGTGGAATATTAGATAGGGAGGGCGAATACAGAGAGCATGAAGCTCAGATACTCTCCTGGCAGAAGTAATGGCAACTAGAAAAAGTGTCTTCCAAGAAAGCAATTTCAAAGAACAGGCAGCTGCAGGTTCGAACTGGGGAAGAATCAAGGATGTTAAAATTAAATTTAGATCCCACTGTGGTGGGGGGTCTCTAATCGGAGGTTTCAATAAAAAGATACCTCGAAGGAAAGCCTTGCAAAGTTTATGTGACATAATGTTGTGGTCCAAAAAGCCTATATGAAAATTTGAAATGGCTGCCAGTTGAACTTTCACTGTGGAAGAAGAGGATCCTGAATGAAAAATGTCAGCTAGGAAGTCCAATACCGAATGAATTGGAGCAGTATAGGGGTCTATGTTCCTAGCTTTTGCCCAGAAAGAGAAACGTCGCCATTTACTAGTGTAGATCTTTCTGGTAGAAGATTTTAGGGAAGCTACTATGATATCCCGTACAGGATTAGAAATCATAGGAAGCCTGGCTAAGGATGGAAGTGGAGCAACCAAGCAGTGAGGTTGAGAGAAGGTATGGATTGGTGCAGTTGACCCGACTGGTGGGTCAGAAGATCTGGAACCGGGTCCAGATGCCATGGCTGTACCAAGAGGTAATGATGTAGGAATGGAAACCATATCTGTCGAGGCCAATAAGGGGCAATGAGAATCAACTTGGCTCTCAAGGCGGTTGCTTTCTGAATTAGCTGAGGTATCAATGGGAAAGGAGGAAAAGCATAAAGTCGTCCCCGGGGCCAATCTTGGGTTAGAGCATCTCTGGGGGGATGGCCTGGAAGGGGGAAGAGAGAGAAGTCTGGGCATTTGCGGTTTTGAGGTGTAGCAAAAAGTTTGCAGCAAGGAAGGCCCCACTTCTGAAAAATCTCTTCTGTCACTGACTGTTTGAGAGACCACTCGTGAGGCATGAGAATAGCTCTGCTCAATCTGTCCGCTATGATGTTGGATTTCCCGGGGATGTGCGTTGCTATCAGAAACTGGTGGGAGGAGATTGCCCATTGCCAAAGTCTGAGAGCCTCTCGACACAGTGGATAGGACTTGGTTCCGCCCTGTTTGTTTATATACCACACTACGGACATATTGTCCGTTTGGACTGCAATAGTTCCCAGGGGAAGAGAGTCGTTGAGGGCTTGCAATGTTAAAAGCACTGCTCTCATCTCCAGAACATTTATGTGCAGATGGTACTCGAAAGGTTGCCAAGTGCCATGGACCATTCTGTACTGATAATGCCCCCCTCACCCGATCAGGGAGGTGTCCGATGTAACCGTGGCAAGAGGAACAAATGGTCTGCCTTGATGGATTTGAGGGGACGATATTCACCAAGTCAGATGTCTTTTGCAAGTTGGAGTTACTATGATCTCGTGACACATGGGAAGTTGTTGAAAAGACCATTGGGTGAATAGCATCCATTGTAGAAGACGCATGTAAAAGCGGGCAAGGGGAAGAAGTGTTATGGCGGCCACCATAAGACCCAGTACCTTCAGAGCAAATCTGGCTTGAATTTTGTTGCTGAAAAGAATCACCTGGACGTGTCTTTGAATGTCCAAGATCCTTTGGTCTGTTAACCTTGTTGAAAGTTGTACGGTGTCCAATCTTGCGCCTATAAAAGTAATAGATTGACAAGGTGACAAGGCAGATTTTTCGAAATTTATAGAAATTCCTAGCCCTCTGCAAGTGTGAATGGTGTAATTTCTGGCTTGGAGAAGCTGATGCCTGGTGGTGGCAGTGAGGAGCCAGTCGTCTAGATATGGAAACACCTGGAATCCTTGACATCTCAGGTGAGCCGTAACCACTGCCATGCATTTGGTGAACACTCTGGGGGCTGTAGTGAGTCCAAAGGGCAGGGCTCTGAATTGGAAGTGACTGGTCCCCAGCCGAAAGCGGGGAAATCTTCTGGAGCGTCTGTGAATTTTTATGTGATAGTACGCATCCTGAAGATCTATCGAGCACATCAATTATCCTTGCCCAGAAAGGGCAGAATGGACTGAAGCGTGACCATCCAGAATCTTGATTTCTTTACAAACTTGTTGAGTTTGCTCAGATCTAATATTGGTCTCCAATCCCCTGTCTTTTTTGGAACTAAAAAGAACCTTGAGTAGATTCCAGATCCTATTTGGTCCGCTGGGACTGGCTGGATGGCTCTTTTTACTAGCAGTTTTGATATTTCTAGTACTGCTAGTTCCCTTAGACCGGGTGGAATGTCTGGAAGGGTTCCCTTTTGTTGAATTGGGGTTTGAATAAAGGGAATTTTGTAACCCTCGGATATAATTGACTGTACCCATTTGTCTTGAGAAAGGGAAAGCCAGGCTATTGGGTACAGCGATAATTTTCCCCCGACTTCCTCCGAAGGCGGACAATCGGGCAACATCTCAGGGATGCTGGAAGGGTTTGTCAGAAAGAGGCTCTCTGCTACCCTGATTCTGCGGACCACCTCTGCCCCTAGGGCGGCGTCTATTATTGTTACCCCCTCTGCCTCTGGGGGTAAACTGACTTTGTGCATCAGGCGTGACTCCTTGAGATTTGCGGAACCACATTTTCCCTCCCTTCTGTCCTTTGGGGTAAGGTCTAGAAGGGGTGGAGAAACGGACTCCTACGGCAGAAAGAGTCTTGCCATCTTGTTCGCATCTAGTCAAAGTGTCTTTCACTTGAGATCCGAACAAGGTCAAGCCATCAAAGGGGGAGTTTGTGAAAGACGCCTTGAAGGGGTCTGCAAAATTACAACGCCGCATCCAGGACTGACGCCTTAAAGCCACTCCTGTGCCTGCGGCCCTACTCGCTCCATCGGCTGCATAAGAAATGAGCCGCATGGAGGAGTTAGCAATAATGTTAAGGATTCCTAGCTGTAAGCTAATCTTATCCTGAGACCCAGCAGCTGACGGATCCTGTAAAACTTCTCCCAACTCTTTAAGAACATCTCTTTGAAGGCGGGTGATGTGGCATAAGTAGTTTAGCAATCTCATGGCAAAAGTCGCTGAAGAAAAAATCTGCTTACCGTACCTGTCCACAGTCCTAGAATCCTTGTTAGGAGGATGGACAGGTACTGAAGGATCAGCTAATTCCTTCTTGGTGGCAGCAGCCACCACCATGGCATCAACTGGGACACCCTTTGTTAAATATTGTCTATCTTGTGGGGCCGTAATAAATTTTGAAGGTCTCCTAGGGATATGTTCCACCAAATCCGGAGCCATCCACGCCTTCCGTGCCACTACCTCCATGAGAAGCCTCAGAAGAGGAAGATATTCCCAATGGGGAAACCTGAGGCGTTGGATCTCTGGGTCCGGGAGCAAGAGAGTGGGAAGAGACGTCAGCAGGCACTGTAGTGGGAGGAGCTGATGGAACTGTCCGTTGACTAAGCCCAGGGGCTAGTACACTCCTCATCACCTCAAAGGCTCCCCCGTCAGAGAGACCAGAAAGTTCCTGCTCCGAAGAGATAGGAACCCCAGGCCTCACCGAGAGGGAAGGCTCTGAGGCAGATGTCAGGGCCGAGCTCACCAACGCCGAAGCTCCGAGAGGGAGAACGGGGTCCGATGCCACTCGCCCCCTCGGAGCTGACGAGAGAGACCAGACGCCCGGATCCCTCCAATGAAGGTCTCAAGGAGGAAATCGGAGCCGAGGACGACGGAGCTGAAAGGGGTGGTATCGGCTCCGAAGTCACAACACTGCCGGTTCTGAGGAGCTCCGGCTCCGAGCTCTGTAAGACAGTCGAAGGAGGAATGTTTGGTGGATGTGAAATAGCTACCGTCTGTTGAGATGAGCTATGGAGTATTTGGGCCAATGCCTAAGACTTTAATAGTCTACTCACCACTCTCTCGAGGTCGTGATCAGATAGCCTGGATGACCGAGAAGAACGGCTCCGATGGCTCCTCTCGGAGAGCAAGGATGATCTCGGAGCCGAATGTATAGATTCCACTGAAGGAGATCGAAATCTCTTTTTTGAGATCAATGGAGCCATCGGAGCTGAAGATACGTTGGCTCCAGCCGGAGCCGACACTGAGTGTCTGGATTTGACAGTATCGGCGCCGGATGGAGCCGATACTGAGACTGGTAAGGTGGAAGGATCGGCTCTGGCCGGAGCCAATCTCAAACCTGGTGAGGATGAACTTGAAGCCGACGGCTTGGAAGTCTGAGCCGAAGGCTTAACAGGTTTCGAGGGCTTCCCCAGTGCCGACTTAGTCGGGGAGCTCTCGGGCTTTAATAAGCCCCTTAATATCAGCTTATTTTTTCACTCCTGCAGGACTCTTGGGCTGAAAGCATGACAGATAGCACAAGAGTCCTGCAGGTGCGAAGGTCCCAGGCAATAAACACAAGAAGTGTAACCGTCTGTCAGAGACATCTTCTGACAGCACGAGTCACACTTCTTGAAGCCTGAGACCTTAGTGTCCTTCGACATAACTGTGTCAAGGAAACACAATAGTAACACACATACACAAAAACACTCAGTCCAATAATTTAAAATAAACAGGGATAACACACAGTCATACACAAACAATCCCTGACAGGAAAAGATTTAGGGAGGGGAAGGCCTAAGGCCTAACTAGGGAAAAGGGAATAATTTACTTGAAAAAAAAGGGAACACTGATGGGAATAGGACTAAAGTAAGTCATTAATTAACAAAACACAAATATATATATATAAATATAAAGGGGGGTAGACGAAAAGTCTCAAAAACTGTTCACTTACCTAGAGCTGGTAAAAGAAGGCACCTCGTTAGCGAAGCGGCAAACGAGATCTGGGTAATCTCCGCCTTGCATCATGGGATATAGGGTTGCCTCAAGTTGGTAAAATTAGCTCTCGAGCTTAGCAAGTGCCGAGTCGGAGCCGAGGATCGGCTCTGAACCCATCCAGCAAGAATGAAGGCGAGATTGACAACTTAACATCAGTTCTTGCTTTCTCTTAGTCTTTGGTTTACTAGTTCATTTCCTGTCGGGGAACTTTCTGTTTGGAGTCTAAATGTCCTCCATCTCTCAAATGGGTGAGGGGTTTGCCCCTATTGTCATGTGCTGTGGGTTTGCATAGCACTCTGCTTTCCTTCCCTGTCTTAAAGACATGCGGCATTTGAAATGATATTCCTCCAGATTGCTCCCAACGCTTGTCTGTGTGTACATGTATATCTTTTCCAGAAGCAGTTTATCTCCCTTGTTCCAGCATAGGCTTTAAGTCCCTCAGTGCTCTGAACTAGATAAAGTGGTCATTGGAGAATCAGTGAAAGTTAAGATTCTGAATGCCATGATTTTTATCTATATGTTTCCGTTATTTACTTCCTATAAATAAAATAAGTGCCATGGTGTAAAACTGTGCTGTCTGTCACCAAAAACATATCCTAGTGCCTTCATAATATATCCAGAGCATATTACTGACAGCAATACTAAACAGATAAAAATATTTTTAAAAACTGAGAACACCAAGTATTTTAATGATATGATTCATTAGAAGAATCAACAATAAAAAGGTTTGAATAATAAAATAAAAAATAGAAAAAAAGATTAGTTCAAATGCTTTGCATGATTGTGCACTAAATATGAATAAGTATACAGAGGGGTATCATACCTCACTTTCACATCCAGAAAAAAAATATTTTAACTCATACAATCCAGAGCAGCAGACTAATTAACCCATTTTGTTTCCTGAGGTGTTCTAAGCCAGGAAGCCACTTGCTTCCTGATAGCTTTTCTGTCAACTCCTGTACTGAAAACATACTTCAAAAGAAATACAATATCTAATAACATGAGTTACAAAAAATGTAACTCTTATACTGAAAACAAACTTCAAAGAAATACCATATCTAATAATGTGAGTTAGAAAAAATGTAACTCCTGTACTGAAAACATACTTCAAAGTAGTATGATATCTAATAACATGAGTTACAAAAATGTAACTCCTGTACTAAAAACAAACTTCAAAAGAAATGCAATATCTAATAACGCGAGTTACAAAACATGTAACTCCTGTACTGAAAACAAACTTCAAAAGAAATGCAATATCTAATAACATGAGTTACAAGAAAATGTAACTCCTGTACTAAAAACAAACTTCAAAAGAAATACAATATCTAATAAAGTGACTTACAAAAAATGTAATTCCTATACTGAAAACAAACTTCAAAAGAAATGTAATATCTAATAATGTGAGTTACAAAATATGTAACTACTATACTGAAAACAAACTTCAAAAGAAATACAATATGTAATAACGAGTTACAAAAAATGTAAAATTTGAAAGTTTTGTGGCAGACAATGATCTATACAGTGGCATTCATATCAAAGGTCTGTCCATAGATGCTGATTTTATATTGCAGATATATAAAAAAAAATGGTATTTTATTTGTCAAACTGATAGTGCTATTGTCAATCAAATGGTTATATCTGTGTAAGTTTGCAAGATAGCTCCAAGATATCAGTGGGAGAAGTGTTTGCAAGATAGCTCCAAGATATCAGTGGGAGAAGTGTTACCTGTTTAAGAGCTTTTCACTGACAGGTACAAGCATGCAAAAACTGAAGCCTATGAAGTCTAAACCTCAAAATGCACTCTCTCGATGCACTCCTAAAAATGGAGAACATCGATATCTGTGCAGTAACTGAGACCTGGTTCAAGGCTCCAGAGAGCACTTCTGCAATACCAGGCTACAGCTCTTACCACACTTTTCGGCTACCAAACCAGGATCGAAACACTAAAGGTAGAGGAGTGTCCATATTCACCAAGGATATTCACACCACCAGGTTAGTTGCCCAACACAATGCGTCTGAAATTCTCCAGGTGCAACTAATAAGACGGCAATCCAAATTGTAGCTTGCTACAGATCCCCCACCTTGCCCCAAGATTCTCACTACACCTTTCTAAACATACTGGAAAATATTAATATAAAACCAAACACCCTAATACTGGGTGATTTCAACTACCCTGCCATTAACTGGGAAAACTACTCGTGCACCAACACCTTTGCCAATGGTTCTAGGAATTAATAAATTCCAATGCCCTGGATCAACTAATCCATAGTCTCACCAGGGGCTCCAATATCCTAGACCTGGTCATTACCAACATGGGAAATTGATGCTCCACACCTATGGTCACTCCCTCGTTGTTCAGGTCAGACCATAAGCTAATCACCCTTAACATCCACATCCCACCTCCACCCCCCAGTAAGGAAACCTCCATAAAAAACTTCTCCAAGGCCAACTTCATGCTATTCAAGTCAGAAGTGACAAGCTTCATGACACCCATGCAGACTGGAACTGAAAGTTTGACTGCTGAGTCCTACACTAAGGCACTGTACAAGCACATCCACTCATGCATGAATCGTGCCATCCCAAATAGAACCAAGATGCTCTCCTCCAAAAAAGGAAGCCAATCTGGTGGCCCCCTGCCATAAACAAACTTTACAACAAAAGGAAAAAAACTGTTGCAGAAAAGAGGATGCAAAAAACTCCCTTACCAGCCTCAGTAAGAAGCTGAGATCCCTCATAAAATCCTCCAAAGCTAGTTACGAAAATAAAATTGCCAAAGATTCCAAAGGCAACCACAAGGCATTCTATAACTATGTCAAGAATCTAAATGGCAATGCTCAGATCTGCTCTGCACTTTTCAGCTACCAAACTAGGATCAAAACACTAAAGGTAGAGGAGTGTCCATATTCACCAAGGATATTCACACCACCAGGTTAGTTGCCCAACACAATGCATCTGAAATTCTCCAGGTGCAACTAACACTAGGTAAGACGGCAATTCAAATTGTAGCTTGCTACAGATCCCCCACCTTGCCCCAAGATTCTCACTACACCATTCTAAACATACTGGAAAATATTAACATAAAACCAAACACCCTAATACTGGGTGATTTCAACTACCCTGCCATTAACTGGGAAAACTACTCGTGCACCAACACCTTTGCCCAGTGGTTCTTGGAATTCATAAATTCCAATGCCCTGGATCAACTAATCCATAGTCTCACCAGGGGCTCCAATATCCTAGACCTGGCCATTACCAACATGGGAAATTGATACTCCACACCTATGGTCACTCCCTCGTTGGTCAGGTCAGACCATAAGCTAATCACCCTTAACATCCACATCCCACCCCCACCCCCTAGTAAGGAAACCTCCATAAAAAACTTCTCCAAGCCCAACTTCATGCTACTCAAGTCAGAAGTGACAAGCTTCATGACACCCATGCAGACTGAAACTGAAAGTTCGACTGCTGAGTCCTACACTAAGGCACTGTACAAGCACATCCACTCATGCATGAATCGTGCCATCCCAAATAGAACCAAGATGCTCTCCTCCAAAGAAGGAAGCCAATCTGGTGGCCCCATGCCATAAACAAACATTACAACAAAAGGAAAACAACTGTTGCAGAAAAGAGGAAAATCCCAGGATGCAAAAAACTCCCTTACCAGCCTCAGTAAGAAGCTGAGATCCCTCATAAAATCCTCCAAAGCTAATTACGAAAAAAAAATTGCCAAAGATTCCAAAGGCAACCACAAGGCATTCTATAACTATGTCAAGAATCTAAATGGCAATGCTCAGATCTACTCTGCACTTTTCAGCTACCAAACCAGGATCGAAACACTAAAGGTAGAGGAGTGTCCATATTCACCAAGGATATTCACACCACCAGGTTAGTTGCCCAACACAATGCGTCTGAAATTCTCCAGGTGCAACTAACACTAGGTAAGATGGCAATCCAAATTGTAGCTTGCTACAGATCCCCCACCTTGACCCAAGATTCTCACTACACCTTTCTAAACATACTGGAAAATATTAATATACAACCAAACACCCTAATACTGGGTGATTTCAACTACCCTGCCATTAACTGGGAAAACTACTCGTGCACCAACACCTTTGCCAATGGTTCTAGGAATTCATAAATTCCAATGCCCTGGATCAACTAATCCATAGTCTCACCAGGGGCTCCAACATCCTAGACCTGGTCATTACCAACATGGGAAATTGATGCTCCACACCTATGGTCACTCCCTCGTTGGTCAGGTCAGACCATAAGCTAATCACCCTTAACATCCACATCCCACCTCCACCCCCCCAGTAAGGAAACCTCCATAAAAAACTTCTCCAAGGCCAACTTCATGCTACTCAAGTCAGATGTGACAAGCTTCATGACACCCATGCAGACTGGAACTGAAAGTTTGACTGCTGAGTCCTACACTAAGGCACTGTACGAGCACATCCACTCATGCATGAATCGTGCCATCCCAAATAGAACCAAGATACTCTCCTCCGAAAAAGGAAGCCAATCTGGTGGCCCCCTGCCATAAACAAACTTTACAACAAAAGGAAAAAAACTGTTGCAGAAAAGAGGAAAATCCCAGGATGCAAAAAACTCCCTTACCAGCCTCAGTAAGAAGCTGAGATCCCTCATAAAATCCTCCAAAGCTAGTTACAAAAATAAAATTGCCAAAGATTCCAAAGGCAACCACAAGGCATTCTATAACTATGTCAAGAATCTAAATGGCAATGCTCAGATCTGCTCTGAGCTACAACAGAATGGCATTAAATATACTGATCCCAAGGATATTGCCAATATCCTGGCAGATCGATTCAGTGCCAACTTCACCCCTCTCACCTCCTAAATGGTCCATCTCAATACTGGAAGATTGCCAAATTCCAGTAATAATGGCCACACAGGTAAAAAAACGCACTCTCCAAAGCTAAGAATACAGCATTCATGGGACCAGATGACATCCCGGGCTGTGTACTACATGAACTACAAAATGAACTGGCACCTCACCTAAGTGTCATGTTTAATCATACCCTCACCACAGGCTTCGTGCCCACTGAGTGGGACACAGCAACAGTTATCCCACTCCACAAGGGGGGGATCCACCTTGGATCCCAGGAACTACCGTCCCATCAGTCTGATGAGCCTGATCTGCAAGGCCATGTAACGTATTATCATGGAACTTATAAACAAAGACATTGGCAACCTTAAAACACTGGACACCACCCAATTTGGGTTCGTGAAGGCCGATCTTGTCTCCTACATTATTGACTTCTTTGAATCAGTCTCCAGAGCTGTGGATGAGGGTAAGGCAGTCCACACAGCCTATCTGGACCTCGCTGAGGCCTTTGACACCATCCCCCACTCTGTAATCATAGATAAACTTACTAAGCTGGGCATTAATCCCTACGTCACTCGATGGGTTGCCAACTGGCTTACTGACAGAACCCACACTGTAAAAGTAGCTGACTCCAAATCCAGCTTCAGACAAGTGACAAGTGGAGTACCTCAGGGTTCAGTCCTGGGACCTCTCTTGTTTGGCATCTACTTCTCTGAAGTACAGACCAACAAAAAGGGACTCTGGCTAACAAAGTTTGCAGATGACTGCAAACTGGGAGCCATTATTGAATCCCGAAATGATGTGGATACTCTACAAAAGGGCCTTACAGAAACAGATGCTTGGTGCCAGAGCCATGGGCTCAAGCTCAATGCCAAGAAATGTATAGTTATCCCCTTTGGAAAAAAACATGTACCCGTGAATTATCACATAGGTGGCAGTACACTAAACACCGAAAGTATGATAAGAGACTTAGGGACACAGGTGGACAGTGGTCTCACCTTCAATAACCATATTGCCACAACAGTCAGGAGATCCTTCTATGTGACACACCTCATCACTAAGGGCTTTTCATCCAGAAAAAAGGAGGTCATTGCCCCACTGTACTCATCCCTAATTAGACCCATTATAGAATACAACGCCCCATTTGGTATGTACCTCTCAAGACATCTGCAACAACTGGAAAGGCCGCAGAAATACCTCACTAAAAGATTCACAGGCCTAAAGCAGATGCCCTATGCTGACTGCCTTAAAAAAATCCAGCTATACTCTGTCGCATATCGTCTATTCCGAGGCAATCTCTGATTAACATACAAGGCCATGTCAAACCCAGAGCTGTTGGGCATGCTACACTTAAAGAAATCCCAGTCCCTCAGAGCCACAGGTTCCAGGGATCTAAATCTTGCCATCACAATAAACAAAACATGCTGGATGGAAAGGTTCCTGACCCAGAGACTCCCCAGACTCTGGAATAGACTGCCCATACATGTCAAGCAGAGCGCCTCTTTGGCCCTCTTCAAAAGGAACCTTGATTATTGGATGGGAGAAAGGAAATTCACCCCAGGGATCAAGTCAGTTGCCCTGCTAAACAGGGGTCCAGGGAAGTAAATAGTGTGGGAAGATATAGTCAGGGAATTGTTATGGCTAGGTTTGTATAGGCCCTAGGTCCAATAGCCTAGTACCAACAAATGACGAAGATGGCAGTAGAAGGATATCCAAGTAGTAATTCAATTCAGTTCAGTATTGAATTACTACTTGGATATCCTTCTACTGCCATCTTCATCATTTTTTGGCTTTATTGTTCTGGTTACTTTTTGGTTTATTGGTTTTAGCCTAGTACCAACCTATGAACCTATATGACAGATGTAGTATACTGTTGTTTTTTTGATACTGCATAATCTACAAAAAATATGCTTATAATATTTTCTCAGTATTTCAGAATGGTACGGTAAGGGTGGCACAGTGGTGCAGTGGTTAACTTTGTCACCTCACAGCAAGAGGTTCTCTGGTTCGATTCTCGGCTGGGGTGCCTTCTGTGTGGAGTTTGCATGTTCTCCCTGTGTTCGCGTGGGTTTCCTCCGGGTACTTGTTTTCCTCCCATATTCCAAAGACATGCATCTGGAGAATTTCTCCCCGGGCCTCCGCTGAAAACAGGCTCTGTGGAACCTAGTCGGACTTTCCCGGTCAACAAATGATAAATAAAATAACAAAATAATAGTCTTGTACACACCCATACATGTCAGTGGCAACGTTATAAGTCTTAATGTTTTGTTTAAGGTAGAACTGTTTGCTCAGATGTGGGAAACACAGATTTTATGAAATTCATGCTTTTATGAGATTTAGCTAATATTTTATTTATTTATTTTATTTTACATTTGTTTACTGGGATGGTCCGACTGGGACAGTGCCCATTTTCAGCGGAGGCCTGAGTGAGAAAAGCACCAGCTTAAGCTTACATACAAAGTCATCAGATCAAGTAATAGAAATTATAGACAAAAAACAAATGAGTGTTAACACATTTACAGGATAAAAATTTAAAAACAAAATACATACATAGTATCAAATAGAACAAGACTTTAAACACCTGAATATAGACAAATATATGGTTGAACTTAAATATCTGGAGGAACATAACATTAGTTACGGAATTAAGTAGGGAGAATCACTTAGGTAAAGTAGTGCATAGTTAGTAATACTTCCGTGGTGAGAGTTGCAGCTAGGAATGTAACTACTTATAGAGACATAGTGTTGTTAGAAGGGATATGTTAACAGAGTTAGTAAGTACAGCCAAATTGTAGAAGTAGTGCTAAGTTAAGAATTAACCTGGAGGGTTACATGTACAAAGCCAAGATTCAAATAAGTGTCTTTTGTGAGATATTTTGAAATGATTAAGATTACTTATAGATCTAATACTATGTGGAAGGGTATTCCAATTTTTGGCAATAAAGTTAGAGAAAAGAGAGTTTCCTGCTATACTGGATACTTTGGTTATTTGGAGTAAGTCTTTGTTAGATGAGCGAAGACTAAGGATGTTTGAGTAGGGTTGTAGAAGATTTTTTAGGGAAGGTACGTTGTCAGGATTCTGCATTATTTTGTGAGCCACTATTAATTGGTTATAGTTCATAACATGAGATAGTTCCAACCAAGAAAGACCTTTGAAGCATTGACAGTGATGGGTTGAATGTGTGGAATCTGTTACAAATTTGGCAATCTGATTGTAACATGATTCTAATTTACTTAGTTCTGACTTTTTGAGGTTGGTAAGTATGGGGAATGTGTATAATAGTGAGGAGAGAAGGTGGGTTCTAGCTATGGCTATTCTTGCAGCGTCTGTTAAGAATTTTTTGTTTCTATACATTGTTCCCATTTCTTTGTGAACCTTTTTGATTGTGTTAGAAATGTGTATGTCAAATTTTAGACTGTTGTTGATTATGATGCCTAATAGTTGTGTTTGGCAATATGGGAAAATCCTAGTATTATTACTGGCAGTGATATAAAAGATAGCTGGGAGGCTGGTAGGTTTAGATGGATGAATAAGTTTAGTTTTATTAAGGTTGAGAATGAGTTGTGAGTTTGCTAGCCACTTTTCAGTATCAGAGAAGGCTTTTTTGTGTGACTGTAAGAAGTTGAGTTATTGTGGATGCTGCATATATAAGGGCTGAATCATCTGCGTATTGTATGATAGATGATTGAGAGGAGGCAGTATTAAGATCATTTATGAATATGCTGAAGAGGAGGGGCCCTGGAATTGAACCCAGAGGGACTCAAGTGTAACATGGAGTGGGGATGGATCTTGCTTCCATTTCACAGCTTGCTGGTGGTTAGATAGATAACTCTAAAACCAGTTAACAGCACCAGGGTTGATATTAAGATTATTTGGACAGTAACTTAGTATGGGAAACTGTATTGAATGCTTTAGATATGTCGAAAAAGACTGAAGACACTATTTTGCCATCATCTCTGAATTTATTTATAATATTAGTGAAACTTAGAAGAGCTGTAGTAGTGCTATGATATGGTGGGAATCCATGCTGTGACAATGAGAGGAGATTATTGTTTAGAAGGTGTTTAAGAAGTTGAAAGTGGATACATCTTTCCAGAATTTTAGAAAGTGGTGAAAGTATAGCAATGGGCCAGTAGTTTGTTAGTGCTGTTGAATTGCCTCCTTTGTGTATTGGTGTAATATATGCAATTTTTCAAACAGCTGGGACATAACTGTTGTGTTACAGAGTGGTTTATAAGTATTGACACATGGAAGGCAATAACAGCTGCTAATAGTCATAACTGCTTTACCAAAGGTCACTTGAAGCATTACAATTCCATTCTTCTTTGTGGGATAGAAATCTGTCAAATATTAGTGTCACAAAAGAGTGGCTTCCTCTGTGGAAAACAGATAATAAAGTCAAACCTTTCTCCAGTACTGTGTGCTTACTTCATGTCAATATTGAATGCCTATTACACTTGATCTAAAATGTTTTTCCTTGATGACAGGTGTATTGCTTGCTTAATAAATGGTACTGATATTAAAAAGGTAAGCATTTTTCCTCACTCTGTGACAATGTGTTCAACAATATTCTTACCAATAAAGTTAATATCAAAAATATTAACCTGAATTCAAACTTACTAGATACGTTTATGGAATATTAGTTCAGACTGCAAGAATACTGCTTGTATTTTAGCATGCATGACCAAACATTATATGGATCAATCTTCACTCTGTTAATATACTTGAATATATATAATTTAGAGGTAATTATACAACGTGCTTTTTAAGGTTTAATAAGGCAGTTAGCCTTGGAATCATCTTTCTGCTTGCCATATGAAATGTATATTATAGGCAGAGACTCCATTTTATTTCTTATATTTTACATATACCCTTTTTACATTTTTACAGTACCATATTACTGCTAGTGTTATTTCACTGAAATCCTGTTTTGGAAGAATGGGTTATAGTATCTGTTTAAGAGGTATGGGTTATTACACTGGGGTGATTTGTGTCTTTTCTTTATCCAGATGTGTGTAGCGATATCTCATCATTTTGTCTGTTGTACTGATGCAATTATAGGTTTGTAGATTCATAGCAGTTAAAATGTATGTGGTCCAGCAGACCACTGTGGAGTCTAGCGCAGTTTCCCAATTGCTCCAGAGCACTGACTAAGTGATTTCCTCAAAGTCACAAGGCAAGCAAATGGAGAGCTGAAGAAATCAAAGGTTGGACTACAGGAAACAGCATGTTAACAGCTCATAACCTTATTCCTCTGCACTAAATACCAGAATTATATTAACTTTTGATCATGCAATATTTGTTGATTTTGTTTCAGTGTTTAAGTTCACTTTTAGAGTTTATTAACAAGATGTACTGAATGTCAACAAAGGATTATGAGGATTAGGGTCTATATTAGAACACCGAACTTTCAAAATTTTGAGTGTTCTAATATCGAACCCTATTAATCGAAAATTTAAAACATCAAACATACAGAACAGCAATTATTTTCATAGGGAAAATTTTGCTGTTCCAAAATACATACACACAACACAAGCACACCAAACAAACAGCAATCCACACACATACACCTAAGCTCTTACACCTGTCCCTACACTAAACTATACATACACCACTAACTATCCACTTACCTTAACCCAAACCCTAACCCTAAGGTCCGTCACTATCGCACAGTCACCTCACCTGCACCCTAACCCTAACTCACCTACCCAGCCCTAACCCCCACGTCCACACAATCACACACTTACCTGACCCGCGCCCTAACCCGAACTCACCTAACCCGCCCTAACCCTCACTTCCACACAATTGCACACTTACCTGAACCCGACCCGTAACTTTCCAACACAGCGCTGAAAATACCAAAGCAACAGAAACGGACAACCAAATTCTTTCCCTAGGAAAAAATTTGTTTTTCTGTTACTTCGATATTTTCAGCTGATAACGGGTCGATATTAGAACACTCGAAATTTTGAAAGTTCGGTGTTCTAATATAGACCCAAGGATTAGATAGCACATTAACCATTCTGAGTCAGCTAACAGCAATACTCACTAACCTCAACAGTACATATCTGTAATGACGGCAGTTTTTACATGGTTCTCACCTCTCTCGTGTGTGTGTGTGTGTGTGTGTGTGTGTGTGTGTGTGTGTGTGTACGCGCGTATGTGTTTGTGTATGAGTGCATTTGTATAATTTAACTTTAAAATCACATTCTGAGGGGTTTCCTAGCTGAAAGAGTACTCAGTACCTAACATCTGACACTCCTTGTTGGTTGAGAGACTGTGACAACTACACAAAATGTGTGAGGTCCTAGTTTTAAGACACAAACAAGAGACAGTATGTTCCTTTCATATTCCATGATTCAAAGCAATGTGACACACAGGCTTTCTACAAATCTATATATTATATGTGCATCTATATATTATTATTATTATATGTTTGTATGTGTATATGTCTGGACAAACCCTAAAATTAATGGTGGGATAAAGGCCCAAAAAATAGAAACAGTTTAAATGTTGTTCTTATAAACTTAAAAAACTGCTAAAATATTAGAGTTTGTATTGACATTCACTTTCTAAATGATTTAAAGTCTAAAACTCAAATGTATGTCCCTATTTAATTACTTCAATCCTCGGTCATTTGCCAGAAAAACATACATTTTATAAGGAACAGACCAAAAAATGAGGAAAAAATCTGGACATTCTGTGAATATCTAGGCAATTGAGAGGTATGGTGACATATCAATCAAGCTGAGCGGAACAGGAGAGCTCCTCATTTCCACACTGTACTGCAACTCTTGGAGTTGGGATATTTAATTTCCAGGGGGGGTTGTGGGACACAGCCCCCCAATGGAGGGGTGCAAAAATGTAAAGTTTAAAATTAACATGACTGTGAATATTTGTTTAACAAACATCCACTGAATATTTTTGTAGGGCACTTGGGATTTGTTATTTGTACACATGTATTGGTTTCTAGGCTGGGTTTGGGGGGAGAGTTAGTTAGCTGTTCAGTAAATTTTATTTGACAGGGCCGTGCTTAGATGAGGGTGAGTTCTGTTTAGCTTGAGATTCAACATTTCAAACATTCAGTCATTTGAACATCATCATAGTGAAGTTTCAGTTATCTGAAACTTTGCTCTTTTGGTAATATCAAGTAGATATATATATATATATATATATATATAATATATATGTGTGTGTCTATATATATATATATATATATATATATATATATATATATATATATATATATATAGACACACACATATATATATATATATATATATATATATATATATGTATATATATATATATATCTACTTGACATTACCAAAAGAGCAAAGTTTCAGATAACTGAAACTTCACTATGATGAAGTAATTAAATAGGGACATACATTTGAGTTTTAGACTTTAAATCATTTAGAAAGTGAATGTCAATACAAGCTCTAATATTTTAGCAGTTTTCTAAGTTTATATATATATATATATATAGACACACACATATATATTATATATATATATATATATATATATATATATATATCTACTTGACATTACCAAAAGAGCAAAGTTTCAGATAACATATACATATATATATATATATATATATATATATATATATATATATATATATTTTTTTTTTTTTTAACTACTCTTACTGCATTCTGTGGGACTGGTTCCTCTAAAAAAAAGTACCATTACATGACCACCTTCTTCATTAGGTACTTCATCATGATTGATGTTTTATTTTTTTAACATCATGACTGGTATTTTTAATAGTGGGGGTAGTCCTATGTTTTTAGAGCCTCACAGAAACTACATTGTTTTTATATGCTTCAATGTCCCACTAATTTTCTTTGTTTTACTGGATCTGATGGTAGCATCTAATATGCTCATTGTTAAAAAATTCTCATAATCAGATTAACAGCTGCAAAAGTCATTTACCTTTGTATTTTGACGTTAAGACTATTAATTTCCTTTTCAATAGATTTTAGTTGCCTTTTATTATATTTGCACAGGATAGCCATTAGGTCACATACCATTTTAGTGAAGAACACACATAATCGCTTTCCTGTTACACCAAATGGATTATTACACTTATTTAACTAAGACTGCACATTCAAGTTTGCAGTACATCCACTCTCATAACTGAGCCCAAAACCTTCTGCATTTGCCTTCAAAGAAGACAGTTGTCAGTGGTGATTTCCCACGGGAGGTCACTCATTTTCCACTGAAGGCAAAGGAACAATGTAGGCTGAACTCCGTTAAGGTTTCAACAGATGAAGCAACATCATGGCTGTGAATAAAGAGAACAGATGCATAAACACTACAAAATGAAATGCTTACACAGCCAAAGTACTAACTGGAAAAACAAAAAACATCACAAGCTGGATGACACAAAACAATTTTAATAATTCAGTAAAGCACTTCATCTTAATAAAGTCTTTTTCAGAACTGTGTAATAATAGCACACACTGTATATACACTTTTATACAACTTATGCAGTCAATCAAACTGACCAATAGTGTAAAATGCAACCATTCTAACAATGTTTATAGGTTCATAGGTGTGTACTAGGCTAATGGCCCTGGAGTCTTTACAAGCCTAGCCCAAAAAAATTGCCCAGGCACCGCGCCACCCGATGTTAGTTCACAGTGCCCCTATCCAGTAGGACAACTGGAATGATCCCTGGAGTGAACTTTCTGTTAGCCATCCACTTGTCAATATTTCTCTTGAAGAGGACCAGCGAGGTCTGCTTGACATGAACGGGAAGCTTATTCCAGAGTATGGGCAGTCTTTGGGAGATGAACCTGTCCCTCCAGCATGTTCTGTTAATTCTGGTAATGGGGTTGTGATCTCTGTAGCGTGTGTTATAAAGACATATACAAAATTAATTATCTTGCGCAGTGGAGCCTTAGTTTTAAAGCAGATTTTATATTCAAATGGTCATTTAGAACTGGCATTTAGTTGAAATTGCCCTTATAATTCTTAAGTGTCCAGCTGGTTGTCTATATCACTATCTGTCATAATTGTGGAACTTTTGTCAAGTACAAAGACTGTAAACCTTCTAAAGTTGGGGTAGCATTCAGGATGTTTAAATACCATTAGACCCATAACCTTCTAAATATTACCATCAAGCATTAATGCAACTCCACATATACTTCAAGCTATAGCTTCACCCTACCCAATACTTTAAATAACATTTGGAAAAAATACAGGCAGGATTCTAAAGCAGGTTAAGTTCTGTTATAGATTAATCAATTTGCTCCCCTTTGAAGCAAGAAAAGTATTCCACACTAATACTCTTATTTCAGATCTTAAAAGAGTATTCCGTATTAAAAATGCTGATCCCAAAGCTAGAACAGGCACTCCCACTGGTGGCACTGTGCCTTCTCACACAACACAGACATGCTTCAAACAACTTTGTATCAGAAATGAGTTTACTTTCCTCTCAGATTCGCAAAGAGCATAGCCTTTCCCTAGAAAAGCTATAAGGCTTTTCATCACTGTTGGAGTTAAAACTCCACTTCCTATCTTAACAACAAACTGCTGAACTTAGACCTAACTACTCCTATACCAAGCAAAATAGCAGTCATTTTCTATCATGATCTCTCCTGATCACAAAACAAAGATGCATCACTGATAAAAAGACCAGTTTTGGGGCTTATTATAGGGGGAAAAGTTTTATCCCAGAAAATAAGGAATGAGCAACATTAGGCCAATGTCAGAAGTAACCTGCTGCAATAACCAACTAAATATTATGAATGGACATCATTCAGAGAAAATGCAGGAAAATAGTTTTTTGAATTATGCTACACTAGAATGGCCTTATCTAACTATATATACCCTTGATATCTTTTATGTATTAAATGAATTATTAAAGCCCTGTATGTATCAGTTTATACTGTAAGAATGTGAAGCATATCTGTAACTCAGTGTCACTACTAAACTAAAAGGTCTCTGTTTCTCTGCACTCTGGGAGTGTGACAGGAATGCTTATCCTCTGAGAACTACATGACTATGTATTCTGGGAGTATGACAGGACTGAACATTCTGGGAGTATGACAGGACTGTGTATTCTGTATGACAGAAATTTGTATTCTGGGAGTACGAGGACTGTGAATTCTGGGAGTATGACAGAACTGTGCATTCTGGGACTACAACATAACTGTGTATTCTGGAATTACTACAGAACTGTGTATTCTGGGAGTACAACAGGACTGTGCACTGTGGGAGTAGTCAAGAGTGTGCATTCTGGGAATAGACAGAAATGTTCCTCCTGGGAGAACAACAGGACTATGAATTCTGGGAGTATCACTACTGTTCTTTAAACTGTAACTTCATTAATGTTTAATATGGAATAATGCCTCCATAACAGGCTTCTGTCAAAACAAATTGTCATTGTTAGAGAAGCCTTATACTACCCTTGGACCTGTCTACCTACCTGGTAAAAGGCTAAGAAAATCCTTAGTCTACCTGACCTACCAGTTTAGAAGCAAATAATACAACACCCAGATGACCCAAATTCAGCTTGCAGCTTAGGAGTAAAGTATAGGGGTAAAAAGGGGCATTTTTTTTTTTTTTTTGCTGGATTACCTACTCCAGAAGGAAGGGATTTCTGTCACAATCTGATGCACCCCTGGTGATGGAGACAGTGCTGTAATCATGTGGCAAAGTGTCATTAAAATTATGGCAGTGAAGAGAGGGTCAGAGCTAACTCACAGTGTGATGCATATGACATCAGTAGCTTCCTCCATTTTGGGCATACAAAAATCCCCTAGTGCACAAGACAGCATATATGACACTGCCAGATACTCAGCTTTGATTCACTACCCTTTCCAAATCCAACAGTGGTACAGTTTCAGCCACGGGGTGGGGGGATAATCCTGGGGACACAAAAGGTAAAATGCAGCAGTGGGAGCAAGCTTAAGGACTGCAATGTTTGCAAAGAGAGGCAAAAACAACAACAAAAAAAAACAAATAAAACATTCCTGTGTATCAGCATGTTATTTCAATGAAAATGTGAGACAGCAGAAAACTTTTGCGGTACTGCTATATGGCCAAACTCATCATAAAGCATGCAGTCTGTGATATAATACTTGGGAAAATTGTTCAGAAATTATGGAAATGGCTACATTTGAACTGTATAATCATTAATAATAGTAATATTTTCATGTTGCAACAAAATATTTCAATTACAGATATCAAGCAGTACAAAAATCCATGTGTTTCTATGGGAGCTATAGTCAGGATGTGAACTGTAGAGCTTGACAAAACATTTTGGAACACAAATTATATAAATATCAAGAGAAATTAGCATAAAAAATTGTATAGAGAAACATGTAAATTGACGTGAGATAAAAGACCACTTGGTTCACATATTTAAGTGAATCCCTTCATGGATAAACTGCAAATCCTCTTTAACCAACTAACTTTTTATCTCACCCTTCATAAGAAATGTCACATCTGCCTCAGATGTTTAAATTCCCTTATTGAATGTACCGTTTTTTGATAAATATTTTTCCAGTTTTCAACCACTCCCATCACTGAAGTAATATTTTCATATTTCTACTGAGCCTTCTACCTCATAACCCAATGAGCTGATAGACATGAGGTTCTTAAAACATTCTGTCTCTCTCTTCTGCTTTCTTTCTTCAAGGTTTTACACATTACGCTTTTCTACTTTGTGCATGCATGATCTCTAGTGCAGACTACACTCAATTTTTGTTGCCTCCTCTAAACTCTCTTAATCTGATCTATAGTTTTAGAATGCCAAGGTCTACAGAGCTGAAATGCAGATTCTGGAAGAGAGAGCAATTTATCTTTTACTGACAATGTATCTCCTGCATCTGAACACTCCTACAGCTTTCCTTCTTGCTGTGAATGCTTTCTAAGTAAGCTGAGCAATCTGAAGATTTTATTTATTGATACTACTTGATTTAAGGAACCTGTCCTAGTACTCCGCTCGTGCTTTTACTTCCCTGATGCATTACTTTCGCTATGACTTTAAGTTGTTAGTTTTAGACTATTTATGTAAGCCTCTTCACTTTTTTGACAAATAAACTCACAGTTAAACACTGTGTCATAGAAGAAAAAGCCATTTTCTTTCTGCAGTGTCACTTTCTGAAAAGTCCAGTAATTACCCCTTTGGTGCTCCATTCATTACTATCCTTACATTTAAGTGCATTCAATTTAATGTGCCATAATGTCTAGACAATATTCTACACAATCTAATACCCCAGGACCTCTTCCAACTCTTCTTAATTTGTTTGCTAACCTATTGTGTGGTATCATGACAAATGTGTATATAAAGACTAAGTAGGCCACACTAACAACTGCCTCTTGATCCAGTTTCCTGTTTAACCAGTTAGCATCACATGATCTCCCATGCTGTTGAAACCATATTACCTTGGATGTTATACCTCACTGACTTGCAGGTTATATAAATAATATTTATTCCATGATTTTCCATATGACAGAGATTAAAATCAAAATGTTTCATCCCCTGTTATGCTTTCATTCCTGAATGACATTTATCTGCTTCTCATCAATGGGAACCTTACTGTCCTTCTACCATTTGTTAAAATGTTTACTTAATGATATTGCCAGTTTAAAGAATTCTACATTAAATCAAAGATTCCACTGTTGTTGTATACCTTTAGGATTTTGGTTTTCTTTCATCTGTCTTGCTTTTGTGAAAGAACTGGAATCGATTGATCTTATGCTCAGCACTAGTGTAAATCTTTCTTTTCTTCTTTCATGACTAATGACAAGAATTATACATTTAGCAGCTCTGTTTTATTTTTACTATCTTGTCCTGAGAATTTCCTCTATCCTTTTATGTTTCTTATCCATCCATTTGTTTCTATATGCTCTCTTCTGCATTTCCCAAATGTTTTATCTTATTTTATGTTTGAATTGACTAACTGTTCCTCAGTTTGTACCTTAACGTTTCTGTCATTAATGTGTTATTCCTCGTTAACTGGTATTGACTTCTTTTGTGGTTCGTACAGTTCCTAAATACTGTAGGTTTAGCTTTGTGTTCCACTATTGTTTTACAGGCAGCATTCTCTTAGTCTCTTTTTCTCTTACAACCGCGTGGACTGTATAAAAAAATTAAATTGTCAAAAATTACAGTAAGGAGGCATTAGGTACACCAGACCTTCACTATTCCCACTAACTACATCTATATTTTCCCATCAGTTTGTACATGTGGTCTTCAGCTCAAATTAATATTCTCGCCATTTTCATGTAGACAAAACTGCATCACAGCAGTAGCATTATAAAGCTGCATTTATTTTTAATTCAAATACTCTCAAGTCACAATTGGATGAGGAATAGGCTGGAAAGAAGAAAGAATGCATTATATATAAAACCACTGTTGTGATGTAATACTTTCTGTGCGACTATACTGAATTAGCAAATTATTAGTTTATGTTGCTACCCTGACATCTTTGCCCTAATTCTGATTAATATATTTATAGTTTGTTTAATTCATATGATACTTAGCAGATAAACACATTGTTAAATCTATTATGAAAGTTTTGACATCTGTAAAACATGCATATTTTACTGTTTTAATCTGGAACAAGGCTAACAGTTTCTACAAGTGTGAGGAGATGAAAGTGGGGGCAGGTATTCTGGTCTATATTAACCTTGAATGCTATGCAGGAAGCAGCTATTCTATTAAATTAGCATCTGAATCATTCTGTGAGTAAGCCATTCATTTCAATCATAGCATTCCTGTTACTCTACATCAATAATGAGGTCACTTTTCTACTCATACTGACTGTTACAATCTTAAAGTGATATTCTTAGATATACAGAAAGGCAGGTTATCAATGTCAAAATAATAAAAACAAATTCTCTTGGGCATGTGATGGCTTTGGTTGATGAAACTCATCAATTTCTATTAAGAATGAAAAGCAAGCATGTAGAATTTGATCACAACATTTCATCCTGGTCATGAAGCTGGATGTAGGTATGACAAGCAAAAGTGTTTTCAGGCAATCATGTGTATGATTCTAATCTGAAAATGTGCACAGGGGACTCATTACAGTATACAAGACTCACATTTTGCTTGATATTCCAAACTATAATGCAAAAGTTTAAGACCATCACCACTTTTTTCTGCACACTTTGCACAATAAAAAAGTGGAAAGATGGACTGCAAATATAGTACTGCATTAACCATTCAGGGTCGGAAAACAGACAAACTCCAAGGCATCCATGACCCTGGCTTTTATAAACTGGTATGGTAAAATACTATAAGGTGCAAGGCTCATTAGATCTTGTGAGTTTACTGACCACTGTTTATTTTGTATAAAATTCTTCTAACTTGCTATTCTGTAAATATTCATAAATTTAACTGATCTTTCTTTTTAATTTGTTTTTTCAAGATACTGCCAGGGAAGAAAGGACATGCTTGCAGAAGAAAGTTACAAAATAAAACTGTGGGACCACAACAGATATCGTACCATAAAGCAAAACAGATGGCACAGTTTTTCTGTAACATACATCCATGGCTAGATTACAGCACCTGAAATGAATGTAGGTCTTCAGCCTGTTATCAGGAAATTTCCTTGATCTTTCACAACATTATAGCATACCAGACTCTATTAGTTGTGTTAGCCCAGTGGCATAGAAGTATACAGCCCTGACTATGGCCCATTCAACTTCACTTTGAGTTGTGACTCTTGTGTATAACTGAGCTGGGATGGAAGATGTACAACCCATTCCTGGGAAAAGAAGGGCATGCTGGAATCAGACCTCTCATTCATCCCTTTTGAGGGTCAGGCCTCTGAAAGCTTGTAAGGCTGGGTGTGCAGGGTAGCTGAGAGGCTTGGCTGCTCTAGGGCCAAGGGTAGGCATGCCTTCATACATCACACCTCGATGCCCACTTAGCCTAATGTGTGACAGCACAAGTAAGCTAGACAGGGGATAGGGCTTAAAGAAAGTGCCCTTATACGTCTGAGCAGTGTATGTGACGCTGTCACCTCTGTACCACTGCTCTGGTTCACCAACAACATTCTCAGCTGAGAGGGTAAAACCAGTAGTAACTAGTATTAACCTAGTTGTCAGTCCCCTTCCCTTATAACAGTACCAGAAAGTGACAGGAGCTATGGAAATGACAGCTAAGGTTGCCACCCATCCTGTTACCAGTGGAACACTTATGGGTTGTACAGAATGATCCCATTGCCTACTGTATAAAGCAGTGGGACTTCAAAAATCATGCTTTCCCAGTTGGACTGAATCACCTTGGAAAAAGTCACAAGTACTTACAACTTTTCCATGGCAATTCAGTTACATCAACAACCTGGACCCACAGTCACAGCTTTTCCCCTGTTATGTCCGGGTGTTTTAACTTGTGCAGCAATTGGCTGCAATTCATGAGGGGGGCAGGAAGAACCCTACAAAGCCCATGGCAGTACAGCATTTATTTATTAGTGCTTCTACAGCAACTGATCAAAAGAACTCAGAAATATGCCTTTTTTTTCCACTCCAGCCAGCCAGCCACCCATTCATGCCAGCAAGCCAGCCAGCCACTCCAGACAGACAGCTAGCCACTCCAGTAGGGAAGCCAGCCAGCTAGCTAGCCACTCTAAAATGGAAGGCAGCCAGCCTAGCAAAGGCTTTGATTGTAGTGTTAAGTACAAGAAGTATTTTATGGATCTAATTTTTTAAAAAAGTGGGAATATTGTGTTTTAGTTCCACTTTTAATTTTTAAATGTTCAGATGTAAATGGGGTGCACTGTACAGTACTTGAATCTGTAGTACTTGTTTTGAGAGTTTCAAGTAGTAGTTTTAAAGGTGTAAAAAAAGGTTGTGGCTGTTTTGATGATGTGGAAGCAGCAGATTTTAAAGGTGAAAATGTGTGTACAGATCTTTTTTATTTCTAGTGGGGCAATATTCATGGCTAAATGTAGTGCATTTGAAGCATTAATAATAGATGTTATTGTAGCTGTTTCAGGATAGTTTGCATTTACAGATCAAAATCTTTCAGGACAATTTGCACTTTGGGTAGAAATGTGTGCATTTTATATTTTTTAATGTTGTCTTCAAGAAGTTAAGATGTATTACTTTGGATATTTTTATAGTGGTTGTTTAGTGATGACTTGCAAGAACTAGAAATGAAAATGTGTGTTAACTTGATTTTTGTTGGGGGGGTCATGTTCATAGGCATTTGGTATTCTACTATTACATGTTGTGGTTGTTTCAGGATAGTTTGCTTTTATAGGTGGAAATTTGTTTAGTTTTTTAATGTTGTCTTCAATAGTTTAAAATGTACTGCTCTGGGTATATTATGAATATGGCTGAGCTACTTTTCGGAACATTTATTTATTTCTTTGCTGTGCAGGGTAGATTAGTGCTATAGGTTTTGTTGCTTTTTTCCTACTAATGCTGTATCCAGAGGTAAACTGAGTCTTCTCTGTGTTCTAATTTATTTCAGAGTGGCTTTTTAGTGATGTCTTGCAAGAAGTACTTATAAAAGTGAAAATGCATGCATAACTTTATATGTGTGTGTGTGTGTGTGTGTGTGTGTGTGTGTGTGTGTGTGTGTGTGTGTGTGTGTGTGTATATATATATATATATATATATATATATATATATATATATATATATATATATATATAAATAAATGAGAGAGAGAGAGAGATATGGATCTACTTTTAAACACCAAAATTCCATAAGACCAAAGGCCATAATACTGAAATGAAAATAAAACTTACAATGCTGAGTCACATCTTTTTTCCCAGGGCAAGTAAACACTTGCCCAAAACTACATTACAACAAACCGTAGTTTCTAAAACCCACCTAGGTGGGGGGGGCTACTCCCCTCACACTCCACCCAACTAAATATACCAACTTCAGGATCACACTACAGTGGGGAAAAGGGCATTATTCCCCACGTTGGGCAAGTGCTTACTTGCCCTGACAAAAAAGATGCAGTTCAGCATTCTAAGTATCGTTGTTTTCGTCTCAGTATTGTGGTCTTTGGTCTTAATGGAATTTCGTTGTTTAAAGGTAGACCTAGAAATATAAATATATAGATATTGATATATCAATAGATATATATTTTAAGGGATCATGTTCAGAAGTAAACGTGTACATAGTATTTCACTAATACATGTCATGTTTTTTTTCAGGATAGTTTGATTTATAGGTGGGAATGTGTGTATTTTATTTTTTAATGCTCTCCAATAAGTTTAAAATGTACTACTTTGAGTATAATGTAAATATGGCTGCACTGCTGTCGGGCCTTTTCTTTATTCACTGTGATATAGGTTTTATTCTTTCTTTTTTTCTTACTAATGCTATGTTTGATGGTAAATGAGGTCCAGGGGGTCTGCTGTGCATTGTTATTTATTTTAAAGAGGCTGTCTAATTATGTCTTGCAAGAATTAATTTTAAAAGTGAACATGTGTGCACAACTTTATTATTTTTTAGGGTGAGCATGTTCAGAAGTAAACACATTCTACTAATACATGTCATGATTGCTTCAGAATAATTTACTCCTTGGATGGAATGTGAGTATTTATTGTTTTTAATGCCATCTTCAATAAGTTTAAAATGTACTGCTTTGAGTATAGTGCGAATATGGCTGTGCTGCCAGTGTTAGTATGATGATATGACAAGTTTTCTACCAAAAGTGATGATGTTTTTTAGCAATTAATTTGAACCCATTTTAGCACATAAAGTTTACCAGGAAGAGTTCATTCTGGAGTGTTTGGGTGTCAGAGGGTGACTTAACAACAACCCCTGGTTTGTATTCATCTGATATCTTTGTTAGTTAGAGGTCTTGGTGCATTGCTTAGAGATCCAAAACGTAAATATTGAAAAGGACAGGTCCTAGTACAGAGGGACACTACTGGTCACTTTCATATTGTCTGATGAGGTACCTGAAGCTCACACTATGGGGGTTCTGCCTATTAGCTGGTTTATGATCCAGATAACCACATACATGTCAATACTGAAAGCATTTAGCTTCTGTATGAAGCCAGCATAGGGAATAATATTAAAGGCTTTCGCCAGGTCAAGATATGCAGTGTGTACTACATGGCCACTGTCTCTGTATTCCTTACAAAACAATTTCCATATTTAATAGTCTACCTTCACAAAGCCAAATTGTTAGGGTGTAATCCAGTAAGATTTTTGATATTGCAGGTTATGAGGTCATTTATGTTTCATGACTTTGCAGATGAGTCATGTAAGGATGATAGGTTTGTACTTACCATGGTCACTTGTAAGGCCACCCTTACTGAAAGGCATCACCACCGAAATGCCCCATTCATCAGTGACAAAACTAGTAGCTAAACATAAGTTAAACAGTTTAAGAAGGGGTAGAAGTATTAAAGATATGGTGGTGCACAGTTTATTTTCAGTACCTAAGGATAGTCCTATTAGAATAATGGAAACTTTGAGAACAGAAGCATGTGGAAAGTGTTCAATATGCAAGTATGTAGTGAGGTGTTCTGAGAGGATTAACGGTGTAAAGTAAAGTCCTATAGCACTTTATACTTGCACTACAAAAGGAGTAGTATATGCTTTGTCCTGCTCCTGCAGTCTTTTTATATAGGGGAAACAAAAAGACCCTTTAAGGCAAGACTGCAGGAGCATATTAGAGACATTAAGACTAAAAACTGTGAAAACCCTGTTGCTGCCCATTATAATATGGTTCATGGGGGGGGGTTACAGATTTAAAAGCATGTATTTTGGAGCAAGTCCATATAGAGGATACTTTTGTATTGAAAAATAAATTGTTGTTTAAAGAAACCGTTTTTCTTCTTAAATATGGTACACTGGCACCTAAGGGCTTGAACAGGGAATGTACTTGGAAAGCCCTTTTGTAATGATAATGTAAATATAACTTGGGAGCAATTTACAAGATTACCAAATGTAGGCGTATGAGAAGAGAAGGTTAATGGGGAACTAATTGTGAAGGAGTCTAAGTTTTACGTGATGCAAAGAAAAATGGCCTAAATGGATGTCCTGGTAGGTAAAGACCAGGCAGGGAGACACGGCTAAGATTTTGAAGGGAACAGACAGTGAAGCTACAAATGGATTGTGACTATAGGTGTTTCCATAACTCAGTAGGACTGCAGAAGGAGAAGTATTAGATGCTCTAAGATATGCCACCAGATCTTTTAGTATTTTTTGGCAATGTTTATTAATACTTTTATACCCTGGTGAGATTAAGCAGAATGAATCCAGGAGTGCCTCCTGTTGCTTGAGATGTGATTCTGGGTCTGTAGGGCATTATAAACATGTCTTCTGGGACTGTTCAAATGAAAAATTTGAATGATGACATAAGGATACTGCGTAACACCAGCTGGTACGATCTGTACTGATGTTTATTGGTTTGGATGGCCATATTTCTGTCAGTGGTGTAATAAGAGCCTTATTGGAGTTACTGGTTTTGACAGTTAAAAATGCCACTATAAGAAAGTAGAAAATTAAACTTTCTCCAACTATTGAGGATGACAGGGCTATAATATTTGAGATTCAGAATTCAGAATTGGTGACTTTTGATGAAAACTGGCAGTGTAAAGTGGCCTTTAAATGGACCTTCTGAAGCCTACTGGCTTGAGATTAGCTTGGTGAAGATGTAGTTCTTCACTTGCCTACATTGTTCCCCCACAAGTTTAGTAAACAGACTTCATACTGTCATAAATTATGAAATGTTGGATTTATGCTCTTGTTTTTGATGGAAGTGATCAATCTAACAGCTTGCTTATTTTGGTGTATACTTCTTATGGATGTTATGCAAAGTCTGTATGACAATTGTTCAATAAACGTGAATGTTTGCCAAAAAACTACATTCACAAAATACTGTAGCATAATACAATGAAGCTGTTACTTTCTTATAGGAATTTTCTTTGTCTATTTAAAATGGAAAGGTCTGCAGTCACACACTGTTTAACATACTGCCATTAATGTTTATGTTCTTTGCTTTATGGCCCAACTTATATCTGAAAAGGGTCTTTGGACCAGTGCAGTTAATGAATATATAAATAAATAAAAGTCAAGTTGCCTACAAGCAGTGATTAAATTTGGCCTCATCTACTCAGGACTAGTTCTACTCTTTGAAAAACATGGTGCATTTGATAGATATGGGAGCACTCCGTCCATTATATCAGCTGTGGAAATATTTTTCCCCTCATAAGAGGAAGCTATGCCCTTAAGCTGTATGTTTGCACACACAGTTCAACAAAGAACTTTGAACTCTGAAGGGTAAAATTATAAATCATTCAAAGCCAATATTGTGGCATGCATTATTAGTCTGACCCTCAACAAAAGTAATCTTCTAAAAATATAATACATAAGCTGGTCACGTTTACTGACATTTTCAGTATGTGCAGCTTGCAGACTTTTAAATAGGGAAAAAAATTCATGCGAGAACATAGCAGTATACATCAGTAGAAATAAGTTGTTTACCAATTTCCAGAAAATGAATTTCAGTTTGTGTAATATACTAGTTGTTAATATTAATTTAAAGGCATCCACACATCATAATGAACAATTACATTTTGGAAGAATTCTAGTTACCATGCATGTGCTTAAGATGCAAGTCATGCTGACAATGTGTCGCTAGATATATTTCAGCTGCACATTAATGTTATAGTTAAAGTAATAAATATGACTAGCTTTGCCACAGCACACCAGATAACTATATCATTTAGTAAGCATAGATCATTAATAGGAGTACATCTGCATACCAAACTTTACATCACTCAAGACGATTAATTGTGGACACATGCAATGGCAAAAAAATGCTCTATAAAAGAAAAGCACCACAGAAAGTGAAAAAAATAATTTCACATGCCCACAACCCAGTCAGAAATATGAATGATTTTGATGCATTTGCCTTTTTCCATGGAAGTCCTTCTTTAACTATCTAGCTAGCTAGCTATCTGTTTTTTTTTGTTGCTTAAATCTTCTTGAAAAGGAGAATAATGAACCTTTTCCCAGGGAAGGCCAAGGGACCAAAATTTAGTCCATCAAAAATCAATGTATTCCTCACTGAGTAAAATGCAGTTGTGTTAATCATTAGCTCAAACAACATAACACGGTCATTTGTTTTCAACAGTATTATATACAAGAACTGATGTCACTGCATAACTAATACATTATTAACGCCACTGCTTAGATCAGGCTATAGCGTGAGTGGACACTCACTATACATACAAAGAAGCAAAGTATTTTGGGCGGGTATGCAGGTGTAAATCCTGAAGAAGCAGCAGGGATGAAAAACGTGACTAAAACAGCAGATTGTATTGTTGAACAGTAGAAAATAAAATGTTCATGATGACAGTGTACAAGAGGAAATCGCCTGTTCAGAGAGTGCAGTTAGCTAGTAGAAGGTAAGGTAGAATTACTAGAAAAAGGGGACCTACATGGGGAGTAGAGGAGATTGTGAAGATGAACATAACATGGCATCCAAGATGTGCTAGGTAATAGCCAGCTCAAACAAATTAACTATTACATCCAGTTTGCATCAGAGAGCTGAATTAATGTTTATGCCAGATATCAATATGTCCAGAGAAATGAACTACAAACCTTATACTCACAGACGTTACTTGTAAAGTTTGAACAGTTCACTTTCTAATCTAGATTAAACTCCAGGTGTTCAAAGAATTATATGACTTCAGTTGGAACGATAGAGAAACGATAAAAATAAGTTGTGGAACTTGTACAGGTTTTTACCCCTAAATAATATGGTTTAGTTTAAGCACCAATGGTTAACTATTTCACTGGCAGCAAACCACCTCTGCCTTTCAAAGAAACCACCTAGTAACTGTTCTTGGATTAGGAGCTCTGTATTCTCATAGCTTATTAAGACTGTATACTACATCTGTGTAATGTGTAACTGATGTGCCACGGTATTATAATAAGTCAAAAAAATGCTCTGCCCCAAAAAAGTAAGCTATAGGAAGAATGTGAAAAATGATTAACTTCACCTAAAGCCAGGGTAGCAATCAATCCACAGAGGACCCCAAATGGATCCCAGAAGAATACTTCATCCAAAATATTCTGAATTAAATAAATCACTAATAAACTTAAAATTCTATGAAAGCATGCTGAAAAAAATAAAAGGCATGACCACTTTAATGACAAAAAAATGTTTTTAAAAGCTACACAAATATTAAAGGTAATCCATATTAAGAGCCTAGTTCTTTGAACTCCACTTTGTTTTGTTTGTTGAATTTTTTTTTTGGGGGGTGGGGAGGTTGTAATGGTGTACAGTACATTGTAGCCATCAGCCGTTGGCTTCCTGATGGCCGGCCAACTATAGCTTTTCGAAACTCCTTGTTTCGATATTTTGTCGTTTCGCATAGATGAATGTTCGCTTAAAAGCTGTTGAGCATGTCGTACTTGACATTTTAAGCATTCATTCATCTAATATAGACCTGATTGTTTACTTCTTAAGTCTTTATGCGTACATTCAGGCCAATAAAGTCTAACCCAACTAGCTGCAAACATGCCATTTTTCAGTGTTTTTTTTACCTCATTAGTATAACATAAGTGGATTGTTTGGCTATACTTTAGAAACACAGAGTTTACAATCACTGATTTCTATAAACATTAGGGTGCCTGCAAAAGCATCCACTACAGGAGGTTTAATGTATTACACAGTGAGGACTCCAACTTGGTTGGGTCTTTCTTGTAGTTTTTACTGAATGATTTTTCTATATGTCCTTTTCACCCTTTGGTTTGGATGTTAGTTGAGATATTTTGAACTGACAGACACATCTCTGTGAAATATGAAATAATTATGTCAAGAATTGGTGGGAGGATATGGTCAGGTTCCTGAGGTAACTAGTTGTGTGAGGTACTTCTGTATTAACAGTGTCTAGTGCTTGGATTTTAAGGGCCCGTTGAAGTCCAGATTTTCATCCTCTAGTGTTATCAGACTATCATGCTTAACTATTGGTGTAATGGTATCCAGGAAGTGATCTAAGTGCCGTAAAGTGGTGGATGGGGGAATGTAAAGGGTAGCTACAAATATTTTGTGGCATTACTGCTGGCACAGAGGGTGGGGCAGATGTTGCTGGTTCTTTTTAGTAATGTGAGAACCCCTTGTCCAGGTTGGGACCATGGTCTGTTGTTTTGTATTGTTGAGAGGCTGATGCTGGAATGTAATAGATGCCTTTAACCCAAGATTCTGTAAGAACAGAAGGGTTGTGATGATTTAGCTATTCTTCCACTTGTGACCATTTATTATTTAAACTATAGCCATTCATGGTTCCCATTTTCTGAGCCAGTGAGGGTTGGGGTTTTGCTGAACGTCACCAGAGATCAGAAAGAAGGAAATAAAGCTGTGGCCTGAAGTGCTGCTGCAGTAGAGTTTGGACTTAGTGGGTGGGATAATGAGTGTTTTTAATGTAATGCTTATTGAATATTTGTCCTTAGTCCTCTACGCATAAGTTGTAGAAGGTGACCACCAGCATGAACTTGTGTTTACTTGGCTGAACATTGCATAAGGTATATGTGCAGAGTAAATGGAGGGGCATGCCTGGCAGTGTAGCGGCCGATGTCATTTTGTCAAATTTTAGGTAGAGCGATAACAGCAGAGTAGTGATACAGTAAAATACGAAGGTGTACTTTAATTATATTTGTGTATCCGCGGTGGTGCAGTGGTAGCATTGTTGTCTCACAGCAAGAGGTTCTCCCGTTTGATTCTTGGCTGGAGTGCCTTCTGTGTGGAGTCTGCATGTCCTCCCCGTGGTTTGGTGGGCATTTGAAAGACATGCGTAAATGGGTGTGCCTTTGCTGAAGGTTTAACGCCGAGCTGGCACCTCGGTGTTCGTGAAAATCTACTGCCAATCATTAGTGGACCGGAGTTCCGCTGTGGCGACCCCTAACTGGGAAAAGCCGAAAGACAACAACAACTTTAATTATATTTGTGTAATGTTGTGTGACTGGTTTATAGCTGTGGAGGGTGTGCACATGTGCTTGTGCTGTGATGACATTTTGCAAAGTGTTTAACAATAGTGATATTCAGTTGCAGTAAGAAAGAGAGCTGTATCTTTAAGCGGGAGGGCAGATTGAAGTAAAAGTGGAATAGGAAAGAGGACTATAAATTTGAGGATACTAGGAAATGGGGGTGGGAGAGGAGTATTTAGGTTGTACCACTTCTGTATGCAGTCTAACCTGCCAACAATGATGGAATTTTTAAGGTTATTGGGCACAAAGCCCTTGCATATGTCAACAAGCTGGAAACTTCCGGCACTGTGTGAAAAGATCCTACCGAATTCATTAGAGTTACCCTACATTTAGTTCTCCTTATAAAGTCTAAAACTAATCTTTCATATGTTTATGTACTTTATATATAGCATGTATTTATTCCTTTTATTTCTTATTTGTTTAGGGACTAAATAATCTGACTCTTAAGGATTATTTTCATATATATTGCAGGATTACATAAAGAGTGGTGCACAGACATTTCAGACTACTAAAAACATACCTAACATTTTGCTAAATAGATATGACATGGAGATTTAATGTAATAACAAGTTATAAAATATAAAAAAATAGGAGAGCAAACAACACTTACATAGCATCAAATGCTGTTAGGCATATGCAAGGGTTAAGTATGAAAGTAATTGCATTTACATTTACTTAATATTTGGGAACTTAATTAACTAGTAAAGGTATGCAGGTCAGGAAAGGCTCTTAGCAAATGTCACTGTTTTGATCATGAGATGGAGAAGTTTTTGCTCCCAGTGTAGGGTTTGTGTAAAGATGTGCTTAGTGGATTTTTAGTAGATAAGATGAGCAACAATATTGAATGGTGTTACCCATCTGCATGTTTTAAGAGCTTGAACGGCAATGGTTTAGAAACAAGAGTTCAAAAATAAGGGAGCAAGTAACATAATTAAACCATATGGAACGCAGCAGGCTTTCTTTCAAGATAAATGCACTGTTCAATGCCATATCTAAACCTCATCTTATGTCTTTCCTTTGCCACTATACTCCCCACCCCCCTTCTCATAACTGCTTCATTTTACTCTCTCGACTCTCCTAAACTGTACTTTCTGCCCCTCTATTTAATACTTCCTCAATTGTACTTTGTAATTTTTAGCCATTGTTTTTGCTGCATGTTTGTGCTTTGTTAATTTTCCATTATTGCATGAATATTTGTTGCTTTTGTATTCATGTTATCTGATTTGACATGAATGTATGTAATTATGTAACCAAATTCACATTGCTGCTTATTGTATACTCTGTTACTTGTTTCTTTGTATGGAGTTTTTATCCTCGGGTCTCCACTGAAAATAGGCAAATAACTCAGCTGGACTAACCCCGCTAACAAAAGATAAATAAATAAATAAGAAAGGTGCATGCATGTATATGAATCTTGATAAGAGATGCAAGAAGTCTGAGTTTATTAGTAATGTGGAAACAATAATGAGGTTTGGAGAACAAATAATTCTTATACAACTGAATGTTGTTTTGAGTTAGATAAATAAAAACAGCTTTAATGTTATAGTCTACATTATATCAAAACAAGGACAGGAGGGCAGAAGATAGACTCTCAATTTTATGGCATGATAATAAGGGGTGGGACATGTAAGGCAGGTGGGAACACATTGCAGCCCACATGTTATTCCAAAAATCATAGTGCTTGTTTATTTTAATTTGCTAATTTTTTTCTTCATCAAGCAGTACATGGTGCTAAAATCAGAGCTCATCTGGTCAGGCAAGTGGGAAGGAGATTGATGCATTTAGAATAATACCAAGCTTGCCATGTGCAACAAGGTGCTGAGGCAAGGAAGGTCAAGTATGACTTGATGTAAGTGAGTAAACATGTTCATAATGTGTGACGTCTCACCACTGATGCATATTAGGCAATGCTACCAATGTGTTAATAATGAGACTTCTACATATTTTATCTGTGACCGTCCTTTGTCAGCACAGAATACAGCTTTACTACAGAAAGCTGAACATAGAATTCTCAGATGTATCCATTTGGCTAGTAACAGAGAGCACCATTGCTGTACAATACAAAATGCAAAACAGCTACCAGTAACTGCTAGAACCTCTGTTTTGCTAAGCACATTCATCTTCAAACTGCTTAATAAAAGTAACTCTGCCCTCCTTTTTTCAGCAAGCTAATAGTGCATAATTCATCATACACCAAAGATGTAATGACACCCTCACACTTCACAGACCCTAATTCTCATTGGCAAGCTATAAAAAATCTTTTAATAAGTTAGACTCTGCTTCATGGAACACAATATCAATTGAAATCACTGCGCTAGACACTGCTAAAGAAAAAAAATGAAACCACTGCATATGAAGAAATTTAAATGTACATGTTTCAGGGATTCTGAATAGGATTAATTATATTAGCTTCTCCTCAGACATATTAGTTTCTTCACATTGTTTCAAACTGAATTATTTTTGATAAGATGTTGGTACAATAATGCATGGAGGAATATGACGCATCAAATGGAGTTACTTTAATTTTTATACTTAGACATACATGCCTCTAATTTACATACAGTGTGATTTTTCTGAGACAGGATTATGTAAAGATCCATTAACATGGTGTTGACAACGTAAACTATAGTTGTACATTTTGGGTGACTGTAAGTATCATGTATGTAATGCTTATCTACTTATTTGTTTATTTTTTGTTCATGCCAACTATAAACGTGTTATTCCTTTTATTGTGTTTGATTTATTCATGTGTATCATTATACATGTGTTGTCTTTGCCTTACCATTTTTGACCAGTGAAGTTAACAATAACATAAGCAAATAATAAGTAACTAACTAAGTAGGTAAGTAAGTAAATAAATAAACATATAGCAAAGTTACTTTTCTGCTGAAAAAAATTATAAGGCTCTGAGTTCTATCCCCATACCAGGTGCACTGATAATATTATTTAATGCTAGTAATGCAGCTCCCCAAAAAGGGATTCTGCATTACCAACTTCTTTTGGTGGGGGTGGTTCAGGAAGATGTTTACATCAGATGACCCTTGCTGAAAGAATAGTTGTGGCATTTTTATTATAATACAATTAATGTGTACAGCATTTAAAACATGATCAATGCAAAACACAGCAAAGAGATATTCACCTACTTCTCTTTCAGTGACATTAAACACAAATTTTACTCCAGACAGAATTAACTCACAGTTTAACTTTTTGATTCAACAGTGATTCTTTAGCTCTATATTGGAACATAACCAAATCATACTGATTCAATAACTTTTTCTGTAAAACAAAAATGAATTTTCACATTCCATATAGACACAAATATGCTTAGCACACTCCTTGTATTTTTATATCCCATTTTATTTCCTAGTTCCCACATACTACCTGCGACATGTTTATACTTCACCTTCCCCAGACACTCCATTCCACATTTTGTTACTTAACAAACTTAAGACACTAAAATAACAGACAGTACAGGTGTGTAAGTAAACTTATCATAACAGTATGTTCAAATGATTGCTAATTGCAAGAAAATATGAACAAAATGGTTTAGTTCCGACAAAGTCCTTATTATTGTGCTTAACGTTTTGTGTGTTTTTCAAAGAAATACATTTTTTTTCTGTAGGGCATGCTTTTGGTTCCACATAGATTTTTACACTGTTACTAGGCTAACAACTCAGGGACCCTTTCTAAGCCTAGCCAAGTTTTGCAGAAAGAATAATAATGTCCTGTATCCAAACAGGTCATCGAGGGCCAGGCATTTATAAGCTATGTCTGTCCATAAGGGACATGGGTGCCAGGCCCAGTGTAAATTTACTATTTCCTGTCCACTGGTCTAGGTTGCTTTTAAACTGGGTAACAGATAAACTCAGCTTCACATGGATGAGAAGCCGGTTCTATTGGAGGGGCAGTCTCTGGGACATGTATCTGTCTGTCCAGGATGTTCTGTTTAAGTCACAGACAAAATTCAGGTCCCTAGACCTTGTATTTCTGGTACTCTTTGACTTACAAATATATAGAAGATCCATAACAGTGGGGTTCGTGGATGCCTTGTAAGCCAGGCATATATCACCCCTGAGCAATCTATAGCAGACTGAGTAGAGGGAAAGGGCTTTAAGGTGCTGTGCATAAGGCAGGTTTGTTACACCTTCTATTCCTTTTATAAGGAACATAGCAAAGAGAGCACTGTACTCTATAACTGGTCTGATAAGGGTGAAATATAGTGGGATAATAACCTCTTTGTACCTAGATACCATACCCTTACTTATAAGTTGCACAACATAAAAGGATTTCCTCACCACTGTGGCAATGTGTTGGTAGAAGGTAAGGCTACTGTCTACGTGTGTACCCAGATCCCTGACCATTGGGTCGACTCTTAGGTATATATTATCAACTTGGTAATCGGCTGTTATGGTTGGGTACAATGATGCATTTCTTAACATTGAGTTTAAGACCATGGCTTTAGCACCATTTGTTAGTCAGAGACAGACCTTCTTGAAGAATGCTAGTGTCTGCAGGGGAGTTGATGATAACCTAAAGCTTGCAATCATCTGCAAACTTAGTCAGCCATAAACCTTCAGCATTTGATGCCATTTTAGAGAAATAGATGCCAAAAAGGATTGGGCCCAGTAGCGAGCCCTGGGGGACTGCACTAGTGACTGGCCTCTAGGTAGAAGTGGCTTCACCTATTTTGACCTCCTGGGGCCTATCAGCAAGCCAGATGACCATGCAGCAGGGGTTAAAAGGGTTTATACCTAAATTAGTAGGCTTGTCTATAATGGCTGAGTGTGGTTCTGAAGTTGCATCTGGTTACCTGTTTTGTGTTCTGCACTATTGTAATACTTGCTGTCTCTGTTCTTTTTAAGACTTATGATTAGTCTGTTCTCATGTTCTTTTTAAGACTTATGATTGGTCTGTTCTCATGTTCTTTTTAAGACTTATGATTGATCTGTTCTCATTTCATGACTAATACAATCACATAATACTGCATAGCTCTCCAGATCTGTTTCTTAACAGCAAATCTCAACTTCAGGAACCTTTAACAATAGGCATAAGTAATACAAAATACAGCAAAGTTTCATTAAGGTGCAGATACAATTAGAAAGGTAAGGTGTCAGTGAAACATCCAAGTTTTTCAATTCTGGAAAAATGTGGTTGCAAGTTGTCTTTAGCTTTATATTCCACTTCTTTTCTTTGAGTTCACATTCATAATTAGAGAAGGGAAAATCAGTGGGTAAGGATCCTGAAGTTGCCAGTGTTGATGTGGTCTCATTTCAGCAAATTTTGATTGGTTGCAGAGATGTGGCATATCATGTTAATATACTGTATAAATAGAATAGTGTGAGAGAATAATTTCTGGAGGTGACTACAGATTCTGTAGTCTCTTACATAGAACAGAAAAGTAAGGGGGTTGCAAAAGCTATCTTCAATGTAGGCATACATGTTGAAAGATCGTATTTCTGATTTGGGGAAAAATCTTGGACAGCCCCAGTTTCAAATATATTTATTTTAATGCTTTAGTATACTTTAGTATACTGTACCATCCATTCTGCATCAGCACTATTCATTGCTCAAAACTTTAAATTATGCTTCAAGATACTAGAGTACAATTTGAATGTGCTTTCTCTAATATCTTAGAATCAATAATTAACAAAGCTAAATATGTTCTGGCACAGTAACATATCTGCCAGTGAAAGAAGTTGTGTAGGATCTACTCTTTCATGGTTATTTTGCTTAATCTTGTTAAAACTGGTCATATGAGAGTAAATTCCTGCATTACTCCCACTTCTGGCAGGTACTGTAGTTCTGTTACTTCCAATTTAAGTTGTACATTAGTCAGGCTACACAGTCACATGCAGAATGCATTTGCTATAAAGTCTGCCAAGGCAGAAGAAACAAGAGGTTATCTATAATATATCTTCATCTACTAAACATGCACTTCAGTGGAATAAGCTTGTCTGTAAGTAGTAGCTATTAACAGTTAACATCCATCTGGTATTAAAAAGTTCACATTAACATTCACAAAAAATCACTGTCAGTTTATTTCTTCTGTGACTTCAGCTTTGCTGTGTGTTATGCTCTGAATTACCTCAGTATTTGTTAGCATTCAAAAAGAATATGGTTTGAACAGAGTGCAAGTTATGCTTTCAGTGAAATGAGCTCTATAGTCACTGCAGACAGAAGAGTTAGGTATGTATTAAAATTGTAATAAAAAAAGAAATACAGTGACTTGCACAGCAGAAGTTGTATAAAGCACCAAATACCAATGGGTAGCAATAAGCAGACAACAGTTTAATGAAGGTAAGCACTTTCACAATAAAAACAGCAATGCTTCATCAGACCAGCCAAGTCTGCATTTCTTCTTTTATTACAAGTGTATTCCAGCGACATCACCTGATGCTTTGCTTTGGTTTTGTCCATGTACTAAAATTGCCAGGTCTCCACAGCTTACTTTGCTTGTATGTGTGCTGCTACATACTACAATATATAAAGTCCAAGTACAGTATCTTACTTCTTCCAAATTCAGTCACAGTAATATCATGTGACTAGTTTTGTTCATTGGTACCTGTCATTTAGTTTGACATCAGCTACAATAGCCTAAAGTGTAGGGTCGGATTTGCTGGTCAGGATAAAAGTTTATACAAGAGGCAAAAGTCTGAATGTACATGTTTGTGTGCGTGTATATTTGCTTAGCAGTACAAGAATAATGCTGAAGTTCTGGGACTACAACATTTTGTCTAGGTAAAGTCTTCTCACAAGTCACAGACAGTTTTAACATATGTCTGATAGGAGTAAATTCCCCATCTTTTTCATGTTACTACTCACATCCGCCTTCACTATCGGATTACTAAAAAGCCCAGGGTGTTGCCACACATTTTGTTGTTTAGTATCATCTATTCTGCTTTTGCAAGGGAAAGGATCTAGATATTACATCTCCCACAGATGCTCAAATTCTGTGGAACTGTGCCAATTCATTAATGAAGCCCTGATACATGACAAAAGAGCATCAAAGACATTTAGTGTTATCTATTCTATAATAGTAAATGAACATAAAAACAGACAAGAAATCCATTTCACAGTTTAATCAAGTGCTCTTAAAAGACTAAGCGCTTTCACCGTATGTAAATGGCTTTTTCTGAGTTGAAGATATGGTGAAAGCGCTTAGTTTTATAAGAGCACTTGATTAAACTGTGAAGTGGATTTCTTGTCCGTTTTTTTATCTACATTTACCAGTTTTACCCTTTTAGTGGTAGTTTGTTTTATTATTCTATAACAATGACAGAAAGGTTTCAATGGATTCACCTCCAGGATTTCACAAGTAAAGCTTGAATAGTTAGCAAAAGAGGATCCAAGATTAGTTATGTCATTGAATTGGATAGTTATGAAAACATAATGATCAACTATGAATCCATTGCTTATATGGTCATTCGGACTGCATAAAAGGACATATAAAGAAGTTATATTCCTAAGCAATTAATACATTGAGTGCATAAATGTGTGAAATAAAACGGGTCACTGTCTTAGCAAAGGGTGCAGCCAGGCATACTCTCTGTACTCTTGAGTATTTTTTTTTTCTCAGCATCACATCAATATGGATTTTTTTAGTAATATTATGCCTACATCTTTCTAAACTAATGCCTCCAACAATAGGTGCAATGCTACTAATCTAAAAGCAATATCTTTAATAGCTTTAGGGGGAACAGCTGAACATTTTATTTACATTTATTGTTTGGTAGGCAGCATTTTGATAGATGTGTCCATTTATTAGTGATAAGTGTCCTGGGGTGGGTAGCACTAAGTGTCTGGGAGTACAAAATGGATTTTGCTTGCTATACCCCTGGCCTTAACTTGCGACTGTTCTGAGATATGCAAAAAAGTGACTGCTTATTACATTAAATTATCTCATTCATAAAACTAGTGATTTTGCAAAGCAGTAAATATAATGGTAAAGAAACAGCATGTTATTCTTCTGTTGTGTTGAGGAAACATTTTGTGTGTGTGTGCGCGCATGTGTGCATGCTTGCATGCGTGTGTGTGTGCATGCACACGCACACATGCACTGAGGCATTAGCATAACTCCATGTGTGTTTTGACACATGATCTCACCTCCACATGTGTACGTAGGTAGGTAAGACAGAAAGGGAAGGTGCAGGGACAATGGAGGTGGTAACATCCAAGAAGTGCTTAGAAAGTCTAAGCTTTATTCAGTAGAGAGAAAGGAGAAAAAATAGAAACCTAAGGGAGGAATTCAGATGTCTAAGCAACTTTATAGAGAGCATCTACATAGTTTTCTCTCTGTTAACAAATATGTTTTAAATGTATATACACAGTAAAACTATTTAAACCCACTTCCAAGGGAAAATGTTATTAGCTTCAGAACTGTCCACATGTAAATATTCTGTTTTACAAGCTCAAATTTATGGACAGTAGCACAAGGCATTATTAATAGATTACTCTCTTCAGCCTTTCAAATGCACAATGTCTTAACTTCTCTGGAATGTAGAAGAGGCAGCCTGGTTCCCAACATCCCATTACCACAGCACTTTACCTGGAGATACAACTGCTCACAAGACCTCAACCTTCAACAACCCACACTAATAGGAATCTACCCTCTGCAACAGAAATGTGGGCATATGGGCAGCTGTTAAGCTGAGTGCACACAACATCCTTGCACTCCAGTTTGTAGGGAATTCTGTACTGGTTTCTTGCATGCTGGTTTGCTGAAAAGAGCCTGGTACAGTACACTAGTACAAATTGTCATTTGTCTGCTGTGAGTCACAATTGTCACTTGTTGAAGCAAAATACATTTCTAACATTAATTGTGAAGGCTACCTATGACTTAAAGCTTCACAATTGTTGACTTATGATTGCTCAAAGAACAAAAACTGATCCACAGAAATTCTTTGGGATTCAGAGTAACTTTTTGTCAGGAACATTATTTCACTGTTCATTGGGGTACCTGTAAACCACAGCATTTTTTTTATCACTGAATTATTAATACATAATTATTTGGCCATAATAAAGTTGAAGAACTCATTTTAAAATCACTCAGTAGTAACAAAATGGCACTGAAGAAATTAGCTAGGATCCTAAAAAAATCAATTATATTTTAAGAAAACAAAAATGGTTTGTTAACCATATTATTGGTAAGACGGTAGACAATTTTAAACACATTAGGTACATGTAAATGTTGGCAGGCACACAACAGGGTATATATATTACTTCTAAACACAGCAAGACAGACTGCATTACAAAGCATTTTAAATATATAGTTCATGGGCAGTTACTAGGCATGTGGACCATCCATCTACGACTCCATTGTTCCAATTTTTTGCACATAAAAGGCGACAGAGGGAATCAAACCAAAGACTACAGCAAAACATCATTAACAGTTCACAGCATTAGTCCTCTGCCCTAACTGACAGAGAATGAAAATCTGTGTTATTAGTCAGTGTGCAACAAAAACAATTAGGCAATATATTCTTTAATAAAAAAACAGTTTTAAAACCTCTTAAATGAATACTTTAGCTGAGAAATTACAATGAACAGTGATTCAAATGCAGTTCCACTTCAGTTAGAGCTGAAGGACTACTTAGCTAAATTTGAGGGATAAGTAGTCCTAATCAGTTGCATTATACATTTATGCAGTCATGAACATGAGTAATATAATTTTCCTTGAATTCTGAAAAAAAGCAGACTAATCACTGGCAAGCAGTTCTTAAGCAGCCATTGTAGACTCCACAAAAATGTTTTGTTTTTTCTAAGCTTCAGTATGCACCACTGATTTTATGCTCCCAGATCTCACGAACATTACTTCAATTTACACTTAATATGCTTTATTTCGTAAAATATATTTAGTGATAGTGATGGGAGATTTATGCTTATACTTAAAGGGATGATAAACATGTTAGTGTGTAGGAAAAAAATCCAGCATTTTGCAGAATGTTCCACTTCATTTTCTTAGTGTATGTTAATAATAGGGCTGGAGTAAAGGTGATTTCAAAAACAGTGTACAAGAGGTTTGTGTCGACAAATCCAAAAACGTAAACCGGTGAGATACTAGACGAAGCAACTAGGAAATGGACATGACAGAACAATTTCTAACATATACAGTAGGTAAACAGGAAGATGAAGGTCAGTCAGGATATGGGTGTGAATGGCTACCATTACAAGTGGGAGGTCAGCAAGTTAAGTCTAGTAGACCTGTGGACTCATATGAAACCACATCAGAAAATCTTGCATGAAATTCTTAGTCCAAACAGATTAGTAACTGGAAGGTGAGTCAGCCTGTCATTGAAACATAATAGTTGAGATGATAATTTTTAGCATTTTACTACATTTAACTTATCAGAGGCAGTGTGCATCCTGAATATGATCTGCTGTGATTAGGAAGGCTAACAAGCACAAGTTTTGTATGTGCCTATGGCTAGTAGAATAAGAAACATAAGTATGCATGAAGAGACACTTCATACCTTCGAGGCATAACAGACCTAAAAGTAGGCAGGAATGATTGATAGTCAGCTTTGTAAGACTAATAATGAAGGTGACTAACTGCAATAGTTATAAGGTGACTACAGATTTGCACCATAATATATTAAGTTCAAATAACAGATCTTATTAAAACAAACTGTTTACTATGCTCATTCAAGGCTACCCTGAATTCATTCATTCATGTGACCGGGTATCATAAGACTCAAAATGGATGGCAGTAAAAGAAGATTTATTGTTGGACTTGTTACTTGCTATGATTATGGAAATGGAAGTGAGAGGACAATTTCTAAATTAAATGACAGAAATAAAATGGCTACCAGGAAGATGAGAAGGAAGTGGGCTACAGTGAAGGCATCAAATAAATGTTTATATGGTGAGTTGTTTTTCACTTTCAAGGTTCATCTGCTAAAGTCAAAATCAGCAACACCCAATATATTTGCCCTGATCTCCACCCATGCCACACCCTCAATCAATTTTCTACTCCAGCTGCAAGACAAATTATTCCCACTTATCCACAGGCTTTATAAACCCATCAAAACCAAATGACTATCTACTGAACTCAAACTAAAGGATGAAGCATTGCAAAAAATGGAAATGAACCCCTTGACTGACAATTGCACCTCCTTTATAGTCTTACATAACCTAGCCAAGGCACAAAAGAAATCTCCAAACAAGGAAACAAATTACTCTCTTACACTTCTCTAAACACTTTTGGAAGGAGGTTAATCTTCTTATGGGAAGAAAATATCCTCATTACGTGCTGTCTACAAAAGCCATTCAGTGTGGTACAACAAAACTTTCTCCAGAAGATTTCTTTAAAAAATTTAGCAATCTCCCATCCACAAGTTCCACATCTCCCACAGATTGTGCATCACCCACCCCATCATCATTTTATTTATTTATTTTACATTTGTTAACCGGGCAAGTCCAACTGGATACAGGTCCATTTTCAGCGGATGCCTGGGAAGAAACGCTCCAAATGTACAAAAACAAGTGTAAATACAGTGAAATTATTACAGTGAGCAATCATTCATTCCATCTTTCACTTCAAATGCATACATCCCAAAGAAACCTTTATTGTACTTGAAACTACTTCCACTGATAACCTTCTGAATGGAATAACTTAAATCACTGGTTCAAATATCACTGCAGAGATCATTTATGTCTTCTTCTCATCCACATATTTTATCTATATAAAAACATCAAGCGACAAATTTGGAAACCTTCTCTAATTAAACCCCTCCCAAAGCAAATCAACCCAGAACAAACTTCTCACTTCCATCTAATATCTATCGTCCCAGTTCTGGGCAAACTTCTAGAAAAGATAGTCTACACTCAACTCTCTCTCTCTCTCTCTCTCTCTATCCAACAGTGCCATCTCTTCTCCTCCAAACAGCATGGATTCTGGCCTGGATGAAGTACTGTGACAGCACTCTGGTCCCTAAACTGATGACATCCTGCAAAACTCTGACTTCATTGACCACAATCTTCTCCAAAATAAACTAAATTAAACTAGTATCAATCCAGACACCAGCTCCTAGTGTAGAAACTTCCTCAGTCACAGACACTTTAGAGCTAATATAGGATCTTCCCAATCAGAATCTTCACCTATTACACAAGGGATACCACAAGGATCCAATCTTGCCCTTCCTCCTATTCTCCATATTCATTACCAAACTTCATTATGACCTTCCATATCTCCCCCTTATCTCTAAGCTGATGACATGGTCATTTAGTCAGGTCACTCTCACACCAACATTCAATGCCAATGCCAGCTGGATATACATGAGCTCCACCAATGGCTCATAAACCATAAACTACTACTCATCCCTAGGAAGACCAACACTATGCGTTTTGGAACTCCACAGAAAATTCACCAAGCATCTAGCTGTTTAACTATCTTTGACTTACACAACCATTCTGTAAAGCCAACCTCTACCTTGTGATACCTAGAATTATGGCTTGATCAATCACTAAATTTCCATTTCCACGTAGACAAAGTGAGAGCCAAAATAAACTCCTTGCTCTTCTGGGTCAAAAAGGTTTCTGTTTTTCTATCCCAAACAGACAGAGCAGCCAAAGGAGTTCTCATTTCTCAACTTGAACATGGCCATCAAAATGTTGCTTCTGCCTCCAAGAAAAACACTGACACAGTCCAGACCATCTGTAACAGTATCTCCTGATTCATTACAAACTCAGCTCTCTGTGATCATCACTGTATCGCCCTAGAAAAAGCTAAATGGCTACCCATAAAACAAAGATCGTACCTACTTTTAGAATCCCAGCTCTATAAACTATGCCAACTCAACACATTTACTCCTCTTACAGCTGACTTCATGAAAAAAACTCCTCATACAATCTGAAACACTACTCACAAGCCACACCAACTCTCATTACCCCTAGAACTAAACTCCACAACACTGCACATAATTATTCCTCTCAGGCATCTATTCTTTGGCAAGTTCACCCCATTGACATAAAAGAAATCAACATTTATTTCAAATTCAGAATGCAGTTCAAAAAAACACTTCTGCATTCATGCCAAATGCTCCTGCTTTATTACAGAACATACCACAAATAAACTATTTATTTTCCAAGTGTCTTCTCCTCTCTCGAGATTTACTGAAGTTTGACCCAATTTGGAACCTAATGTATATATTGTACATTACACTTTGCTTGCTTGTACTTTGTACTGTACTTGTTCACTAGAATGTATATATACATTTTTTTCTATTTAATCAGTCTGAACTACTCTGTAATTGTTTACATTTCTGTATTTTTTGTTTCTAAAATGTTTTGTATTTAAGTGCTAGGATGATAGGCAATGAACAGTAGGAAGACATTAGGACAGCATTTTTATACAGTGTGCTGTTTCTAGAAGGTGAAATGTGTCTGCGATAAAATTATGTACTGGGAAAGTCCAAATGGGTAGAAGCCCATGATTATAGGAGGCCCGGGGAGAAAATCTCCAAATTTTTACTGAACATTTTAAGAACAATAATTTTACAATCTTTATAAATAAAACAAAAAACATCTGCAGTTTAAATAATTATAACAGATTAGACCTAATATAAAAACATTGATTAAAAATCTATACAAGGTATATATGGCAATCATTTAATATTCAGAGAAATTTTAGACAGTTTGTATCAAAATTCAAGGTAGGTTAGTCTAATAGGAATAGGAATTACAATATGAAGTGAGGGGAAAAACAGGCTTATGGTATATTTAGAGAGAAAGTCAGGAAAGAGACTTAGATAGCAGTAAAGAAGTAAGTGAAGAAGGAAGAATAGGGAGGTATACGGAATGAAAAGGTACTTGTTCACATTTAGGGATATAGTTTATCCTGGTTTTGAGCAAGAACAGAGCCAGATTTTAGTTAGGAAGCCTTTCAGAGTGGTTTTGAAATATGGGAGGGAGGGAATAGACCTGACTGATACAGGTAAGGAGTACCAGGCCTTAGCAGCCTTGTATGAGTACAAGACAATGCTCAGCAGATTTGCTAGGTTTGTAGACAGACAGGAGTTTTTGGTCACTGGATCATAATGAACAACTGGGAACATAGTTGTGTAGAATTTTTTTTGTGCTGGATAGGCAGATGCATGCTGGATAATTTTATAGGTGGTAAGAAGCTGTACATATGTTAATTGATTAGGCAGTTCTAACCAATTTAAGCTTTTCAGTGCTATACAGTGGTGGGTTCTGAAAGGGGTATGTGCTGCAAATTTAGCAGCTTTGTTATAGCATTTTCAAGTATTAATTTTTGTGAAGCCTGGAGGTTAGTAAGGATGGGAACACTATAAAGTGTTGTGGGGAGGAGATAAGTAGTGGCAAGTGTAGTTTTAGTTACGTTGGTGAGAAATTTTTGGCTCTGTAAAGCATCCCTAGTTTTTGATGCAGGTCGATTGTAAGATCATCATTCATTATCACCCTTAATAGTTTACTATGAGAAGTGACTTCAATGGTTGTATTATCAAGAGAGAGAGAACTTTAAATTTAGTTTTTTCATGAGAGAGAGGGATTTATTTATATACATACATACATACATATATACTCTCTATAGATTACTTGTTAGAATTTCTGTGTAGCCATTGATAGCAGTGGGGGTAGTTTTACCTCATCACTGATATTCTAACCTGCCTTATATAAGCGGTACATTTTGAGTTATCTCTGCTTATTGTCTGAGCTTTGGCCGGCTAACATCTACCTGAAATCAACTGGATGCATAAGTGAATTTAAGTACACTTTTATCTGCTCTTTTTCATATAGTACTGTATTTAATTTATTTGTTTGTGTTTTTCACAGAATATTAACTCAACTGAAGTTGTGGCTGTCTCCCTACAGTTAGTTCCTCACCCACCCTCCCTGTTCTTGTTTTGGTGTTAATGTTGGTGGCTTTGAAACTGCCTGCCCCTCTTGTAGATTTGTATTTGGATACTCCTTCTGGGCCCATCTCAATTGCTCACTCAACTGAGTGCAGTGAGATCATATTGTGATTTCAGGCACTCCTACTGTGTACAAAGAGAGCATTTGGGAAGGACAACCCCTGTAGCCTCTTAATCCTGCTCTGTTCCCTCCCTCAAAAAAAAAAAATATATATAAAATATATAAAATATATATATGACTGAAATAATGTAACGAATAAGCAACGGAGTAAACCAAGCAGGAACCAGGCCGAAAATTGCAGTAACTGAAGCAAAAAGGCACAGTCACTAATTCCTCCAGTAGATAAAAACAGGCACCAAGATAAAAAACACAGTCACATAGTCCTCAAATAATAAAAACAATCCGGGGTATTTATTGCAAAGGAAGGTAAGCGCTTTCGCAGTTAAGCTTCATCAGACCAAACACAAAATATTAAAATGCACTCCATTTAAATAAACGGTAATAAGATGTCACCCAGTCACAAGGACACATTAATTAAAATAATTAAAATAATTGAGGCTAATTAAAGCTAAAAAACAGCATTCTCTTACAAGTACTATATGGACAAAGATACAGGGAATAAATATATATATATGAAACAGTATGTATAATAAATATACATAAGTATATGTACTGCACTGTTGGTACTCTCATGTACAAAAATAAAAAGCAAATAGAAAACAACTGTTATAAGCTGTTTACTTCTCAAGTCTTCTTTTCTTTAATAAGGGCTTGATAGAAGCCCTCTCATTCAGACCTCTACCTCTATCTGCACGGAGCATGATAATCCAATAAGTCTCCCTATGTTCCATATGTGTAATGACATCACCTTCCCTAACATTGGGGGAAATAGTCTCAATGACACTAAAATTAAATGTGTGAGATTCTCCCAGTCCCAGGATATGTTTAGAGAGTGCATTGTATATGGAACCTTTCCTAATATTATAGATGTGCTCCCTCATTCTATCACGCAGCACCCTGTCGGTGTTACCAACATAAAAGGAGCTGCAGGCAACGCACTCTGCTAAATAAACAACATGGGGAGTCATGCAATTTACATGAGCATGAAAAGTAAATTCTCTGCAGAGGTCTGGATGATAGAAAGTATCAGAAGTATTAATAAAAGAACAAAAATTACAATCACCACATGGCATAGTGAGACCAAAAGTAAAGGCCGTAGTGCTTGATCCCTTATCATAGCAGAGTAGCCTCTTCAAATTTTTTTGGTTCTTAAATCGAAACCTGGGTTTATCACCAACAATCCTACCAATATCATCATCTACCTGTAAGATTGGCTAATGTAATGAAAACAAGCTAGTGATATCTCTGTGGTCACTAGTATAAAAAAGGGGGATCCTAATCCCACTTGTGCCCACACTGGGCTCATTACCACTAATAGCACCTGTCTCACATACTGGTCCAAAATACGGACATGCTGTTGTAGACCTTAACTGATCTATATTGGACCAATGTCTATTAATCTCATTGAGGCTATACCCCCTAGCTAATAACTTCTTTTCTAAACTTCCCATCTCTTCCAAAAATACATCCAAAGTAGGATTTAATCTAGAGGCCCTCATCCCTTGTCCTTTTATCAGTTTCTGAAAAATGTATCCGGGATGCATGCTAGACCTGAACAGAAAAGCATTACTATGACATGTTTTACGATGGACACCACTGTTAATTGTATGATCATGTAGTTTCTCAATACAGAGATCTAAAAACTCAATACGAGTAAATGAACAGTTGAATGTAAACTTCAAACAATTAGTCAAACCATTCATGGTCTCATGAAAAGCCACTAAACTATCCAATGAACCTCTCCATAACAAGAACAAATCATCGACAAAACGCCGATAAAATAGAACATGCTCCCTAAAACAAGATGGTATTCTCCCAATGCGCAAGAAACATATTGGCATAGCTATTGGCACATGAAGTGCCCATAGCTACGTCATGTTTCTGCCTTTCCATTAACTAGTCAAGTCCAGATACTGACTTGCTGTATCCAGGACTGTTGGTAAGCTTCTGAGCCCACCAAGCCTTTCTGTGTTGGAGGGAAGCCTTCTAGCTTATCAGTGGGAGTGGTAAGCACTAGGTAGCCTATCCTCCATGGGAAGAGTGAGTTTTGGCCCAGAAATTGTAGTTTATTTGGCCGTTTGGGCAGTTTTCCATCTCTTTCAACTTGCTGGCTTAAAAGCCTGCATTTGTACTTGTTCCCCACCTTTCCTGTAACTAGTCTAGTCCAGGTACAAATTTTCTGTATCCAGGACTCTTTGTAAGCTTCTGAGCCCCCCAAGCCTTTCTGTGTTAGAGGGAAGCCTTCTAGCTTATCAATGGGTGTGGTAAGTACTAGGTAGCCTGTCTACCACAAGAGGAGAGGTTCTTGGCCCAGAAATTGTAGTTTACTTACCATTTGGACAATTTGTCCATCTCTTTCAATTTTCTGGTTTAAAAGACCACATATGTGCTTGTTTCCCATCTTTCCTGTAACTAACCTACTGGGTAGCACTAGAAAGCCTTAAACTGATACAAGCCTTCTAGCTTAGAAGAGAGACTTTCTTGCTGTACTTAACTGTTTTCTGCCTAAACACAGCTAAACGCAGATTTTCCAGCATTTATTGTGATTTAAAAGCTTGTTTTTTTCAAATATTGTACTTATTTGACTGCCTGCACTTTTTAAAAAGTTTTTTTGTTTAAATAATTTGTTTAACTGTTGTAGGCTACACACTAAACTGTGATAGCCTTTTCTGATCGTTTGTAGTCGTTTAAAGCTGTTTTAAGAGTATTTTTTACTGTTTTTGCCTTATCTTTGCAAAAAAAAAACTAAAAACTTCCTTGTTTCCCACCTTTCCAAGCTAGAATAGTCCAGCTTTCAGGCTAGTGCTGAATTCAGGGCTGTGATACTAGTTTCTGAGTTGTCCATACCTTACTTGGATAGAAGGAAGTTTCTCTGTTCATCTGTGAGAAAGGGGAGGTTTGAGCAACCTATCTGTCCCTGGAAGAGTGGTTCCAGCCCAGAAGTTAGTAGTTTATTGGCCATTTTCAGCTAATTTCTCTCTCTTTCATTTCCCTACTATAAAAATTGCGTTTGCACGATTTTGCACACTGGGCAGCACTGGTTAGCTACGGTTAAATTATTCCGGGCTCCACTAAGTCTCCTCTTCAGTTTTTCCCTTGAAACTAGTCTAGCTCTCAACCTAAGCACTCAAAAAGCATCCTACAGCCCAGCACTTGCTCAGACTTAATAGCAAGCACTAATATAACCTGACACTTATCGCCCAGCAGGGCAAGGCTCTTTATTCACCCCTCACCAACCAAGCGACTAAGCAGCTCATCCTACTATTCAGGCATGACCAAAGGGCAATTTCAGGTGTACTCTCCAGTCCAGCTGGTGAATCTGGGTATCCTGAGGCAATGTTACAATTGCCTCAAGTACACAGACAACCCTCTCCTCCTACCACAAAACACTAACATATGGGAGAGATGCAATTATACAGCCAAACTGGAAGCTAAGCTGTCTCCACCCAAGACTGGAACAGACAGTCAAGAGGAGAAGGTTAACACTTGCACCACACCTTCAGTTGCACACAGACCTACTAAAACAGCACTGGCAAAAAATACACATAAATAGACAAAATCATACTCAAAGGTTCTAAATAAAAACCTGCAAAAGCTTCGGAGAACTCCAAAGCAGTCACGCAAACAACCTGCACCTCCCATCACAAACCAGACAACACATAAAACACAAAATCAGTGTACCGCACAATCACAATCCTTAAGGCGAAATAACATACCTAACACACTGGTAATAGGTGACTCTATAGTCAGGCATACTGACGTCCCACTCACTAGGCTGGACAAGCAGAAAGTTACTGTTAGCTGCCTGTCAGGTGCCAGAATCCGCCACATAACACAAGCACTCAGGTCACTCCAGAACAAGTACAAATATGGCTCTGTCATAGTTCATGTTGGTGTGAATGACCTGAGACGTACCTCCCTGGACTACATGAAAAGAGACATGGAAGAGCTCTCTGATCATGTAGCCCAGGCTGGTATGACCCTGACCCTGAGTAGCATCCTGCCTTCACCAAGAATGATACCTCAGTATAAAGAAAAAATTATAAATTACAACAACTGGCTACGTTTCTGGTGTCATTCAAAGGGGATCCAGTGTCTGTCAGCCTGGGACAACATGCTCGACAATACGCGTTGCTTCGCAAGAGATGGCTTGCACCTGTCACCCCTAGGCTTTTGAATACTGGCCAAGGCTCTTGTTGCCCCCTTAGTGCCTTTTTTAGGCAAGGCTCAAAAGTCAAACCCACCTCTGTAAACAGCACAATTAACAAAAAACTGAGGATTATGTTACTCAACGCCAGGAGTTTAAATCTCAGAATGCACGCGCTTGAAGCACTCCTCAGTATGGAGAATGTCGACATCTGTGCAGTAATTGAAACCTGGTTCAAGGCTCCAGAGAGCACCCCAGCACTACTGGGCTATAACTCATACCACACGTTTCAGCCACAAAACATGGACTGAAACACAAAAGGAGGGGGTGTATCCATATTCATCAAGGATACCTACACCTCCAGGTTGGTGGCGCAGCATGATACCTCTGAAATCATCCATGTGCAACTAACATCGGGCAAATCTGCAATGCAAATTGTGGCCTGCTACAGATCACCCTCCATGACCCAGGACCACCGTTCCACCTTTATGGAGACACTGGAAAACATGAAGGTCGTACCAAACACCCTGATATTGGGCGATTTCAATTACCCTACCATTCACTGGAAAAACTACTTGAGTACAAACTCCCAGGCCCAGCGCTTCCTGGAATTCACCAGTTCAAACACCCTGGATCAGCTGGTAAACTCCCCTACCAGAGGTAAAAACATACTGGACCTGGTCATCACCAACATGGGCGACAGGTGTTCCACACCGGAGGTCAACCCGTCACTGGTTAGATCCGACCATAAACTAATCACTCTGGATGTCCACACCCCACCACCACCCACAACTAAGAAAACCACAGTAAAAAACTTTTCTAAAGCAAACTTCACCTTACTCAAGACAGAGGTGATAAGTTTCACAGCCCCCACGCTAAAGGATAATGCTGCCCAAGATGCAGAAACCTTTACAAATGCACTCTATGAGCACCTACAATGATGCATGGATTGTGCCATCCCTAGCAAAACCAAGACTCACTCCTCTAAAAGAAGGAAACCAGTCTGGTGGACCCCTGCCATAAACAGGCTATACAATCGAAGGAGGAAACTAGTTCAGAAAAAAAGCAAATCCCAAGAAGGAAAGACATCCCTGATCAGTATCAGTAAAAACTACGGTCTCTCATGAAATCATCCAAGGCTAACTTCGAAAGAAAAATAGCCAAGGATTCAAAAGATAACCACAAAGCCTTCTTTAGCTATGTTAAGAATCTAAGTGGCAACTCACTGATATGCACTGAACTAGTGCAAAATAGCACAAAATATACTGGACCTACTGATATTGCCAACATCCTGGCAGATAGATTCAGTGCAAACTTCACCGCCCTCTCACCTCCAAAAGGGCCCACAACAATACCGGAAAAGTGTAGTGTCCCAAAAATCACAGACACACAGGTGAAAACAGCCCTTTCAAAAGGCAAAAACACAGCATCAATGGGACCAGATGGTGTCCCAGGCTGTGTCTTGCACGAACTACAGAATGAACTAACCCCCGACCTAAACACGCTGTTCAACCTCAGCCTCTCCACAGGTTACATGCCAATTGAATGGCGCACAGCAATGGTTATTCCTCTCCACAAAGGAGGGGCCACAACTGACCCTGGTAACTATCACCCCATAAGCCTGACTAGCCTGGTTGGCAAGGCTATGGAGCGCATCATCATAGAACTCATTAACAAAGACATTTGGAACCTCCAAACACTTGACCCGACCCAGTTCGGCTTTGTTAAGGGCAGATCATGCCTACTAAACCTGGTTGACTTCTTCAAGACAGTCACCAAGGCCAGAGACAAGGGAAAGGTGGTTCACGCAGTCTACCTTGACCTCACCAAGGCTTTCAACACCATTCCCCACTCAGGTATTACAGAAAAACTAATCAGCCTAAACATAAACTCCTACGTCACAAGATGGGTTGCCAACTGGCTTACAGACAGAACTCACACGGTAAGAATAGCATGCTCCAGGTCAGACTCTAAACCAGTCAAAAGTGGTGTCCCATAAGGCTCAGTCCTGGGACCCCTACTGTTTGGCATATACTTCTCAGAAGTACAGGCAAACACAGGAGGACTATGGCTAACCAAGTCCACCGATGACTGCAAACTGGAAGCCATAACTGACTCTCCGGCTGACACGGACATCCTCCAAAAGGGCCTTACTAAGATGGACAACTGGTGCCAAAGTCATGGCCTCAAGCTAAATGCAAAAAAATGCAGTCATCCCGTTTGGGAAAAACAAAACACCCACGAATTACCACATAGGTGGCAGCCCCCTTAATACAGAAGAGGTAATAAGAGATCTGGGGACCCAGGTAGATAGCAATCTCTCCTTTGACAATCATATTGCCAAAGTAGTTAGGAAATCCTTCTATGTGGCCCATTTAATTACTAAAGGGTTCGCATCTAGAAATAAAGAGGTTATAGTGCCCCTCTACTCGTCACTGATTAGACCCATCCTAGAGTACAACGCCCCATTTGGGAAGTACCTCACAAGCCACTTCCAACAGCTGGAAAGACCACAAAAGTACCTCGCCAAGAGGATTACTGGCCTCAAACATATGTCCTATGCAGCCTGACTGAAAAAACTCTGGCTGTACTAAGTGGCATATCGCTTACTCTGAGGTGATCTCTGCCTGACTTACAAAGCCATGTCCAACTCAGAACTGATGGAAATGCTCCACCTAAAGAAATCTGAGCCATGCACTCTAGTGAGCTAAACTTCGCCACAACAATAAACAGAACATGCTGGAGGGATAAATTCCTGTCACAGAGATTCCCCATGCTTTGGAACAAAATTCCAAATTATATCAGGCAGAGCCCCTCACTAACACTCTTCAAGAGGAACCTTGATGAGTGGATGGGTAACAGAAAATACACCCCTGGGATCACGTCATTGGCTCTGCTTGACAGAGGATCAGTTAATTAATCAATGGGGCAGCGAAAGCCGACACACTCTGGCTAGGCTTATAAATGCCCTCGGGCAGATAGCCTAGTACCTACCTATGAACTTATATGTATATATACAGCTCACTTGGTTGAACTGCAATGCATTTTGAGGAACGTCAGTTTTGTGCACATTGAATTGGGTAATTTCTAAGTTTGTCAACAAAGAGTGAGTGTGTGTGTGTGTGTGTGTGTGTGTGTGTGTGTGTGTGTGTGTGTGTGTTTTGGTTTTGTGTAAGGATTAGGTAAGGGGTAGTTTTACTGTTGGGAGTGTGTGTGGTGAGTGTCCTAGCTTTCTTGTGTAGTAAGAGTGTTACAGAAAGGGTTTTTTAAGGTAAGGTGTATGGATTATAGTTAGGTTTAGGGACAGGGGCTGGGTTGACATGCATCATCAGGGTGGAGAAGGGTTGCCAACTTTACTTTAGTCATGCATGCAAACCATAATCCTGCCCTTAACCCTAATCATACACCTTAACCTAAATAAAAAAAAACTTTCCATATCACTGCCTCTATTCAGACAAATTTGAGCTGAATATATGTGGTAAGGTTAGAGTAAGTAAATCAAAAAGGGAAATGTGTATTTGTGTCATTTATTTTAGTATTCCATATTATAAATGGCCAACATGTTTTTTTTTTAGTCTTCTGTTTGTCAATTATTTGCAATATCAACCATTCAGGATATAAACATATGGGTGTCATTCAAGTGGTCTATCACTTTATATAGTAATATTTGATCCAATGATATTTTGTAGTATATTTTATAAGTTATAACTTTGATAAGAAGAAAATATTTATGATTTTGTGATCATTGGTATGAATTTTCTTAAAGATTTATAAGTAATATTGCAGTTTGCTTTACCGCAGTATACTTGACTGAGTAAGGTGGTAGTACACTTCCAGTGTTTTTCCATTTCTTTCACTATAGTTGGACTCTGGAGCTGTTATATATAAGTTGGGGGTGTAGTAGAAAACGGGGACCATTGGAAAAGCAAGCAATGGGAAGACTACATTGCTTTAAATGTATCATAAGTTTATGAAGCATGTCCTTTTACACATACCAGATCACTGGACATTAGTAACCAAAAAAAACAATGGATGAATCACTGTTTAACAGCTATATCCATAAAGATAAAGTTCCTAGACTGCAGTAAGTATAGACGGATAACATTTTATAGCAACCTTCTAAACTTTCTTTCAGCATTATTTAATACTAGTGGTTGACAGCACAAAAACAAATGAGTAAAAAGATGGATTATATTCATTAATGTCTCTGATGAGAAACAAGCAAAGAAGAATTAAGACTGCACTGATCTAGCAGAGATGCATTTGGAAATCAGATGAGCCAGATAGAAGGCTTTCTAAACTACTGTGAGGACCTAATGGCCAGATGATAAGGAATTATCAACAAGAATGAGAGAGTAATAAGATAATAACAAGTAATGAGTAAGATCTTTTATGACAGTGTCAGATTGGAATGGTCTGTCACCTACATGATAAGTGAAAATGTTTTGTGTATGCAAAATGAACTGTGCTACATTTTTCACATTTATTTTGAGGCCATTGTCTTTGCACCATTTGCTAACTTTGTGTACTCCATGTTGAAGCAATTTTGAGTTAGTGGAAGATCAAACAGGCACGCAATTTACAGGTGCCTGCAAATTTAACCATAAGCCAGGAGTTTTGTCCTAAAGATCTTAGGAAAACCATTAAATTCCAATAATTTTGTAACACTTTTTCAAAAGAGTTGCCTGAAAAAGAACAATGTTCACTTTACCTTAGAGATGAATGCCCCTAAAATATAAAATATAAAATTGTCAAAATAAAAATTAACATGAGTTTAGATTTACTGTTGTTGATCAAGTTCTGCCTGGCAAGCAGGGGGGAGCATGGACACTGTTGCTTGAAATTAGGGAATTGTTTTGGCAACTAAGTTTTGATGCTTTTAGGCTTCCAAGCTTGAATAAAAATTGCCTTATAGCAATAGTTTGTTAAAAAAGAAGGCATTAGAGAGAGAGAAAATGCACAAAAATGTTTGTTTTTAAAAACAACCTATACTGTCAATCATTCATAGTACTTTGAAAAATAATTTAAATGAAAATAAGAGTTTATTTTTACTGTGACAATTTTATATTTTAGGGGCATTCACCTCTAAAGTAAAGTGAACATCATTCTATTTTAGGCAACTGTTTTGAAAAAGTGTTACAAAATTATTGGAATTTAATGGTTTTACAGAATTGGGAAGTTTTTGTAACATCTACAGTAAGTGTTTGGGGTTTAACAACAGCTCTGGTGCACTCGGGCATTTACCTCTTTAAGAAATCTGGCTGTATGTAATCATGTGATCAAAAGTGGTTTTAAAGGGGGCGTGGCCAAGGATGAACACAGGATAGCAGCAGATTTCTTCAGCTCCACCAATTTCATTACATTGACAGGAATTAATTACTTAAAAAATTTATTTTTGAAGTAATTTTCTTTCTAAATATGTTTGTTTTATATAGTTCTTGAACTATATCTAAAAAAGAAAGGAAATCTTAATAATATTCCTGTCAGAAATTACTTTGGAAATTTTACTGTCAGTTTATCAGTCTGAAATGAGTTCCAGTAAGACAAATTCTCAAGACTCCAACATCAAGAAAGAACTTCAGTCTCTGATAATTATAGGCCAGCAACTTACTGCTAAGATGGATAAAATGGATACTAAAATAGACACTTTCATAGAAAAAACTACAAAACAAATAGACTTGTTACATATGGACCTGCAACAACAGAAGATCCAGATGACAGGCATAGAAGAAGGTGTGAATGACATGGAAAATAGAATACAAGAAGAGGAAATCAACATTGAGTTTCTGCTGAAACAAAATACACATTTACAAACAAAGCTGGATGACCTGGAAAATAGATCTAGGCGCAATAACATTAGGATTTTTGGACTGCCAGAAAATATTGAAGGTAACAATATTACTTCTTTTTAACAACATGGCTCCCTAAAACTTTAGATTTACCAGAAGCATTCTCTTTTGGTATCGAAGAGCACATAGATCTATAGCTAATACTAACTCTAACAAAAACTATCCTAGATCAGTTATAGTTAGATTTCTATCATCTTTTGATAAAGAGATGGTTCTTAAATCTGCTTGGGCTAAAGCTCCTGTTAAGATTAATGAAACAACTGTGCGTTTTGACAATGACTATTCTTCCATGGTATTAGCTAAAAGAAAAGTTTTTCTGCCACTAATAAGGGAGCTTAAAAAGCACAGTTTAAAACATACCTTCTGTTTCCTGCCAAGCTTAAAATCTTCCTTCCTGATGGTCCTAAAATTTTCGATGACTTAGACTCTGCTTTACTGTTTATCAAAAAAATAAGATTTTGGAAAAATAGAAGAAATGGAATGGGCTAGTCCTTCGTTAAAGAGACTGGCAACTGAAACTTCGTGGAAGACTTCAGAGAAGAAGAAGAGACTAAAAACAAATGATTTGTACTATGTTTTTTTCTCTCTCATCATTTTATTTTATTATTAATCTTTTTAAATATAGTTCCTGCATTTCCAAGAAGCAACAAATATTTTGAAAAGATTTAATCAAAGTTATTCTCTGTGTGCAAAGAAATGTTTTGTTTCATAACTAGTCAAAATATCTGGAGATTTAATGGCAAGCTGTGATTTAACTTGTTTCTCTTTCTGAAGAGGAAAAATAAGGTCAGTAATTTGATACATTTTTTTTTTTCCTTTAAAAGTTTATATGTTCTTCAAATGCTATTCCTAATTATACTTTCTTGATTACACTGCTTATGCTTGTTTGTAAATAATCTGTCATGCTTTAACTAATAATAATTAGAACTAAATAATAGTAAATAATATGTTTTATTTTTAACTCTATTAATATAAACAGTAAGTAACATTCTATTGTATATACTTCTTATAGCTTTCTCTTACATTTTTTTTATTTCTGCCTTACACCCTTTTACTTTCTACTCTCTTTTCTTTTCTTTATTAATATATAGAAATGCTTTTGATCATATAGACACAGTAAATAATAAGATTTGCATAGGAGTTGAGTTGGGACAAAATGTTGAGTTTTGTTACTTATTAATAATTTTGGGCTTGATTTCACTTACATAGAGTCTGTAATAACCTGTAGAATGCATTGTGAAGGTTTTGTCATGTTTAGATGCATTTACACTGCTAAATGAATGTTTGTCACTAGTTTTTAATAAGTTTCCCACCAAAATGTTAAGAGAGACAATCTGGGATATGGGCTGTCTCATGCACAGTGTCCATGAGCTACTTCAAAAGCTTCAACTCTCAGAATTCTCATAGAGAAGCTGAAAGCAGCTAGTCTCACCTTTGACCTAGATATCACACTGACACATCACAGATACAGGAATGACACTACCTAATTATACTTTCTTGATTACACTGCTTATGCTTGTTTGTAAATAATCTGTCATGCTTTAACTAATAATAATTAGAACTAAATAATAGTAAATAATATGTTTTATTTTAACTCTATTAATATAAACAGTAAGTAATATTCTATTGTATATACTTCTTATAGCTTTCTCTTACATTTTTTTTTATTTCTGCCTTACACCCTTTTACTTTCTACTCTCTTTTCTTTTCTTTATTAATATATAGAAATACTTTTGATCATATAGACACAGTAAATAATAAGATTCGCATAGGAGTTGAGTTGGGACAAAATGTTGAGTTTTGTTACTTATTAATAATTTTGGGCTTGATTTCACTTACATAGAGTCTGTAATAACCTGTAGAATGCATTGTGAAGGTTTTGTCATGTTTAGATGCATTTACACTGCTAAATGAATGTTTGCCACTAGTTTTTAATAAGTTTCCCGCCAAAATGTTGAGAGAGACAATCTGGGATGTGGGCTGTCTCATGCACAGTGTCCATGAGCTACTTCAAAAGCTTCAACTCTCAGAATACTCACAGAGAAGCTGAAAGCAGCTGGTCTCACCTTTGACCTAGATATCACACTGACACATCACAGATACAGGAATAGCAGATTAATAATATGTGTTAAAAACATATGTCCCAAACATATACATTACTATAACTCATTTAATTCATCTGATTGACAAGCATAAATAATTTTATGACTCTATACTGGAAGAAATTGTCATGTGATATATTTTAAAGCAGTAGTATAGCATGTTTGTAAAATCTGGTTACTAAAATGTGTTTGCTGTGCATTATTTTGTATAAAGCAGACAGATTTATTGAGGGGACAGCAATGTAAGATGGTGCTTAGTAAAGATACAACTCAGTGAGATCAGATATATATATATATATGTATGTGTGTGTGTATGTGTGTGTGTGTGTGTGTGTGTGTGTGTGTGTGTGTGTGTGTGTGTGTGTGTGTGTGTGTGTGTGTGTGTGTGTGTGTGTTTGTGTATGCGTGTGTATGTGTGTGTGTGTATGCATGTGTATATATATATATATGTACATATGTGTATATGTGTGTGTATGTGTGTATGCATGTATATATATATATATGTGTGTGTGTGTGTGTGTGTGTATGTGTGTGTATGTAGATATGTATATAAATGTTTCTGAAAATCTGCTTAACTATGAAGTATGATTTATAACAATTTCTATGAATACAATATTTTATTCTATTGGCAATAATGAGTTTGAGTAAATGCTCATATACAAGCAATTCAAGGTTTTTTTTGGAAGCTGTTAACTGTATTTACATGACAGAAAATAGATGCATCCTAATATATGTAATGTCTGAATCATATTAGCCAACGTTTTTGATTTAAATGAATGTTAGAACTTATTTGTCTCTCCTCTTGATTTCTAACATCAAGATTATTTGAATGCTATTTGAATACAAGTGTTTTATATTACATGGATGTATATAGTAGTATGAACAGTTTAAAAAAAAAAAAAAAAAAAAAAAAAAAAAGGTTTATTTTAGTTTATATGATGCTGTTTTACCAAATGTGTAGTCTTGTCTTGCTAGATAATTGAATTGAAAACTGTTAACTTCAGTTAAATATAACTAGTATTAAATTGATAAGGTGGTAGCTGACGTACTGCTGCTTAGGGTAGGGGGTTAACTTGAGTGGTAAATACTACTCTAAGTTGGAGTTTACAACTCCAGGCTGGATGCAAGGTTTAATCCTTACATTATTTTCACTTGTTCATTGTTATTTGTATATAGTTTTGACATCCACAATATATTTTGTACATTCATTGTCACTACAAACAAAATTGAATCCTATCTGAAATCCCATAAGAGATTCAATAAATACAGCTATATTTAAAGGTACACCTAAAGGAGGAGATGTAACATTACTTATCTTGTTATTTGTTATTTTGATCATAAGATTCTTAAGTTTTAAAAATGCCAAATGACATCTTTAAAAGGAATTTCTTTAAACATTAATGGATTGAATAATCCATGTAAAAGGGCAAGCCTAATAAGATACATTAATTTACTTAAGGCCAACTTAGTCTTCCTACAAGAAACCCATCTCTTGAAAAAAGATATTGATAAACTAGCCACAAACAAATATACAGTATTGGTTAGTTCAGAGCACACTCAGAAAAAAGAGGAGTGGCTATTTTATGGAATAAAAGTATGCCCATTCCTAAAACCATTAAGTCTTATCAGGATGACAAAGGAATGTTTTGTATGGTTACAATACAAATTAATGGGAAGACTTACACTTTAATTAATGTATATTGGATACCTGGAATTGGTATTAATACAGTGAAACATCATCTTGATAAGATCATATCATTCTCTATAGGAGATATTATTTTAGCTGGTGACTTTAATTGCATACTACATGAAAGTGATACTACCACTATAGGAAAGAGAAGAATTACATCTAATGCAAAACATTTAAAGGATTTTGCTAATTCTTATCATTTGAATGATATTAATAATCAGATAGATTCAAAATCATTACCATACACCTTTTTTCTAACAGATACAAAACTTATTCAAAAATAGATAGGGTCTTTATTTCTAACCAGATGGTAACAGATTTAATTAATTCCAAAATCATTTCATGTCCTATATCTGATCATAATTCAATTGTTTTTGAATTCATGATAAAAAATACTCATAATGTTCAGATCAAAAGGATACCAGCATACTTAACTCAACTAAAAGACTATAAAGAATATATACTTTCAGAAGTAAAACATTTTTAGACATAAATAACACTCCTGAAGTCTCCATTGTTTATGTTTGGGATGCCTTAAAATCATATCTATATGGACAAAGTATCAGATGGTATAATAATAAAAGGAAATCTTGGGATAAGGAATTGTTAGATATTCAAAGTAAATTAGACTCTTATAAACATAATAATAAAGAAAATATTATGGACAAGAAAGTTATTGAAGAAATAAACAAACTAAATGAGAAATACAAAGAAATTTTAACTCATAAAGTTAAAATAACTTTAGAGAAATACAAGTTTTGTCTTATTCAATAACCCCAAATACTTACATAGACTTAAAAATAAAACAAAAGGTTGAATAAACAAAACCATATCAAAGAAATCTTTTCTCTAAGGAAAAGAAGAATGTTTCTAGTATACCAGAAATACTAGATGAATTTAGAAATCACTTTCACAAAATTAACCATAATAATATTAACATGGAACCTAAAGATAAAATAAAGGAGTTTATAACCACAAATATGAATAAAAAGCTTAATAAACAACAGATTAAACTATTGGACAAGAGTATTTCATATACAGAAGTTATTACACAAATAAATAAGCTTAAATCAAACAAAGCACCGGGTAATGATGGTATTATACCAGAGATATATAAAATCCTTTCTAAAAATACATATTCATTAATACATAAGGTTTTTATTTTGGCCCAAACTGAGTTAATAACCCCCCCATCTTGGCAATATACATTTATTTCGCCAATTTTAAAACCTAATAAAGATCCAACTAGATGTTCTTCATATCGGCCCATCTCATTACTTACTAATAAAATGTTTATGAATATCTTTGCTGATAGATTGAAGACAATCATTCCCGGCATTATAGATATAGGTCAGACAGGCTTCATTGTAAATAGAAATACTTTTGATAATATAAGAAGAACTTTAACATTAATAGATTTTGCAAATAGGAAAAAGAAAGATTTAACACTTATTAGTCTTGATATAAGTTCAGCATTTGATTCAGTAAGTTGGGACTATCTGTTTACCTTAATGAAGTGCACAAACTTCTCGGATGCATTTGTAAATCTAATTGAACATTTATACAAAGGAACGTTGGCTTATATTAAGGTAGGAACATATGTTTCACAAAAAATACCCATTCTTAAAGGTACAAAACAAGGATGTCCACTTTTTCCACTATTATTCACTTTAGTAATGGAGCCTTGGGCTAATTTGATCAGAAACAGTACTGACATAGAGGGTTTTGAAATAGATGAAAATACAACATCCAAAATTCAACTTTTTGCAGATGATGTTCTAATTACATCAGCAGGATCTAATTCTTCTATGCAGTCTCTATTTGATAACATGATGATGAATTTTAAAAGTATTTCTGGTTTAATATTCAATGAAGAAAAAACTAAAATACTACCTATATATACACGAAAAAATATTCTCATTAGTGATTTTACTAAATATGTACCCAATTCAGGTCAGATAACTTATTTAGGTATAATACTATCTAAAGATATTAAATCTATTATATATAATAATTATAATACCTGTTTTCTTAATATACAAAATATTTATAATACCTGGAATAATATGTTTTTTACTATGGAGGAGAGACTTACAATTATTAAAATGATAATATTCCCCAAGATTTTATACTTAATACAATCAATAATACTTCCACCTACAAAAATAATTATCAAGAAACTGAACACACTAATGTTAAATTTCTTATGGGCACCTAATAGACCTAGGATTGCATTAAAGAAACATACTAATAGCTGGTCTCAAGGGGGTATTTCTTTTCCAGACTTTAATTTATATACTATCTCTTCTATTGTAAAAGTTATTACTTTATTAATAGATCAGTCATATGTCACAAAATGGAAAGATTATTGGGAGCTAATTAGTATACACTTCATGAAAATCTCCTTAACACATAAAAATATGATTGTAAATAACTCCATGTTATGGTTACTAAAGGAATTTTGTACTTCACCTATTACACCTAAACATATGGTTTGTTACCCATTAAATATTATTATTAGTTATCGTAACTTTATATTCATGCACCCTAAGTATAGGGAATGTAATTTTATTGTATTTCCTATAATGTATACTCAGGATATGCTTTTGTCATCTACTTCTGAAGGAACTCATTTAGCTATAGATAATGATCTAAAGTACTGGTATCAGTTGATATCTGATAATAAAGTTAAAAATCTAGATTTCTTAAAACAAGAATTTGATCTAAGAGAAACTTGCTGGTTAGAGGCTCAGACCTTTAGACAACATCTCATTAATAAAATAGATTTAATGTCTATAACTGTTAAAGAATCTATTCCAACACTGATTGATTACTTGATATTAAATTTACAACATAAAGTTTCTGATAAAGGTAAACTTTCATACATACATAAAGTTATCAGACAAGAAACTTTTTACAGTGTAGATTCATACTGGAATTATTTCACTTCTATTAATGGGGACCCACCAAATCAACAAGATAAACAATATATACTGGAATCTGCTTATAGAACTACGTCTTCCATTGTCTGGAGACTTTATACATGGAAATTTTTACATAGATCTTTTTATACACCTTTGATGATGAATAAAATAAATAATAAAGATAATCTATGTAAGAGATGTAATGTAGAAATTAATGCTGACTGGGCTCGTATGTTTTATGACTGTATAAAATTGAAAGAATACTGGAAGTCAATTGATGAATTATTGCAGGCTCTTTTTACAGATAATTTCATTATTTCTAAATCTCTTATATTATTCAACACACCTGTACCTCAAAGTGTTAAAAAGGTTAAGCTTCCCTTGTTATGGTCTATTCTAGCAGTGGCTAGGAAAATAATAACCAGAAATTGGATTTCAGATACACCTCCTTCGTTCAATGAATTTAAAAATGTTATGAATATAGTGTGCCATATGGAAATAAACACAATTAGGACTAGAACAAATAGAAAAACATCTTATTTTATTGTATGGGATAATTTACAAAATTTGTTAAAAAAATTTTAATTTCAATAGCATGGTATTTTAATTTAATTAATTGATCTGATTGTAGTGGATGTCTTTGTAAATACTTTAGTTGTTTTGTTGAATATTATAATAATACCTATTTTTAATTACTTGTATAAAATTGTTATATTTCTCTTATATGTTAAAACAATAAACCTGTTTTGAAAAAAAAAAAGTGGTTTTAAAAATGTGAATGAGATAGATTTTTTTATCTGATGAAGTCCTGGGGATATCAGGACAAAAGCACTTATCCTTTACTGTGGTTTTATCCTGTGAACTCAATAAAAATTTGAATACATCTGCCTGTGTTCTCATCTCCACCACCTTCCATTTAGGATTGTGTCTTGTTTTTTTTTTTTTTTTTGCATCGTGTCTGTGGATTTTTTTTAAAGGAATTAATGAGATTAAACAGACAGAACTTTCCCTTGACAATGCTCAGTTGGTGAGGCTCCAGTGTTAAGAAATGTTCAAATTAATGAGGTTTAGTACAATACACTCCACAGCTTTACATAAGGGGCTAGTGAGACTAATAGTTTTATATTTACCAGGGTCTATGTTTGGGTAGCATTGTGTAAGGGTAATACAACTGGTATTTTCCAGGCCTCAGTAATGTAACTGGTAAAGATCATTGACAAATTCAAGAATGAAGAGTGAGTGTGTGTGTGTGTGTGTGTGTGTGTGTGTGTGTGTGTGTGTGTGTGTGTGTGTGTGTGTGTGTGTGTGTGTAGCTACTTCATTCTAGCTTACAAAAATGATGATTACATGAAAGAGTGTGTGTGTGTATGTGCATGCCTGCATGCACGCATGTAGTATGTCTTTGGGAGCATCTATGGAAATGTGTTAAAAAAAGAGTACACAGCACTTAAGTTTGAAATGCCCTGAAGAATTCTAAAACAGACAGCCTCACAGCCACTCCTAGCAGCAAAAAATAACATTGAAATTAACGTTTTGTTGAATACTGAATAATTCAAGGCCATATTTGTGTATATTCATCCAAAACAAAAATCTTTACATTTCTAAAACAACTGTTTTGGGGCAACATTACACTGTTTCTAGAATTTCTTTACAAGATGGGAAATATTAAAAGTATAAATTAAATCTTAATGACCAAGTAACACTACCACATTATGTTAAAACAGCAAAACAGAGGTAAGGCTCCAGGCTGTAAAAACGTTTATTATAAAACACAGGACACAAGCGCTTTCACCAGTTAAGCTTCTTCAGGTGTACTAACATAAATTACTAGCATCTCTATTTATACTAATCAGTTTGTGTCTTAATGTCTTCTCTTATATTTTCAAATATCCTTCCTATAGCCGTAAATGAAAAGATATGTTGCATACTAGTATCCTTAATATGCCTGGCAAGGGCATTAAATGGACTACCTTTCCTTATATGGTACAAATGTTCCCTGATCCTATCTCTAAAAAAAACTATCCGTTTTACCTATGTAGAACTTTCTACAAGTTCCACATGTGGCAAGATAAACTATGTGTTTTTACAGCCTGGAGCCTTACCTCTGTTTTGCTGTTTTTACATATTTTATCTTTGTTCTGAGGTACCTGGTCATTGTTGGATTCTTTTTGCTTATTGTTTTTTGAGTACTACCACATTATGTTTTAACAACTTTAAAGTACATTATTATTAGACTTTTTTAAAACCATTCTGCCTGTGCTATACTTGATGTCCAAGTAATCCATGTGATACAGAGCCAATTTAAGGTATGATGGACAACAGCTCAAAACTGAAAACTACAAGTTTGTAAACGGAACAGTTGATAATTAGTGTGCTGTAAAGTCAGTTTTATAGAATAACAGCTACTGAAATGGCTCCTCATAATAATGGCACAGCAGTACGCCAACACTCTGCTGTCAGGTTGTGTTGAGGGCGGTGGGCACCTGGAAACCAACCTGTAAGAGTTCTTCATTATGGTGGTTTTATAAGAAAGCACACCCCATATGGAATCTTGTGTATTATACCATGACCCCCCCCCCAAAACATGCACGCTGATTGGCCAGCATGCACATTGTAAATCGAGTTATACTAATGGAAAAAAGTCCGGGCGACCGGACCTACTTTTAAAACACTGTCTCGCTATGTTAAATGGGTTTAACATAGCGAGACAGCTTTAAAATAAGCAACGGAGATCTCCATTGCTTATTTTAAAGCTGTCTCATATGCTAAACCCATTTAACATAGCGACATTTTAAAAAAGCAATGGAGAAAGCAAGATCTCTGTTGCCTTTTTTTACTGTTTCGCTATGTTAAATGGGTTTAACATAGCGAGACAGTTTTAAAATAAGCAACAGACATCTCCGTTGCTTATTTTAAAACTGTCTCGCTATGTTAAACCCATTTAACATAGCGAAAACAGTAAAAAAAAAGCAATGGAGATCTTGCTTTCTCCATTGCTTTTGCGCGCAATACATCAGAACTGCCGCGGATGCCAGACATCTGCGGAAGGGCAGTAAACAGGCATTATACTATGCCATTATTTAAGAAAAGTAATAGTTTCTTTTCTTAAATAATGTCATGGTATAATAGCAATAACCCACTTCTGGGTGTGGGTAATGCTGTATTTACCCACGGTTGGCTTTGTTTGGTCCCTCGGGCGAAACCACGCCAACCGTGGGTAAATCCAGCATTACCCACACCCAGGCGTGGGTTATTGTTATAATATTACATAGTGCCCTAATAATGATTCCTTTAATACCCTAGCTTTATAATAACTGTAATAAATTGTCATAAACAGTATACAATAATATAGCCCTATAAAATGTGCTAATTCAATAGGTATAACTTAAAAAGGGAGAAATAATGGAGATCTGGTGAACACTGAGGATTTTCAAAGATACAGTAATTGCACTGCTATAGTATTCATTATTTAAACACCCCGTATTAAACTAAGGCAGTAATCCTTTATAATTATTAGTGTCAACAACTATGTGAAAAACATCTGTGCAATATACAGTGAACAACATGCATTTTAGCAGTAATTAATTTTTGCATTTTCTACATATATTCATTCTTAAAAATCCATGTGCATAAAGTAAAACATCGGTCTTTTAATGTACATTTTAAATAAGTGATTTCAAGTGCATTCTGACTTATTTCTGTACTGTAGAATTGTTTACAGTTTGGAGTTCTAAATAATATGTATTGTACTTGACAAACACATCTGACTAAATATAAAAAGGAGTTGATCTGTCTTGTGAAGGGCAAGTCCTCAAATCAAGCAAATTAAAGAAGTATATTTTATAATAGGCTGTGGATTTGATGAAGAAATGCAGATAAATAGTTTTTTTTGTTCATAATTCAAGTAAATGCATTTCCCTGAGGAATGGTGATCTCAGAGGTGTTTACAGCAAGTAGCAGGGCATAAAGGTACAGAGGGCTTGCCAATCACACAAAGCACTAATGGGTAGATGTCCATTTTTGATTTTCTGAGACTGATGTTGTGCTTCTGGGTGGAAACTGTTATTTTCAGAGTCCTGATAAAAAACATATCAAGTTTTAATGACTATCCAAAGTCCTGTGTATATTGTATAATAAAATAAATACTAGGCTGTGATGCATCTAGAAAACCTTCTCATCTGGTTCAAAGTTAAAAGTTTTTCATCTCTAAGAATCATGTTTTTACAAAAACTGTGCTACTGCCTGCAGTCATGTTTGATAAATTATATATAACAGTCTATGTTGTTACAGATAGTGCATTCCCCCAGACATAGGTAGCACAATGCACAGGAAATGTACTAATCAGAACAGGGGTGTGCTGCAAAATCAGTTTTTTTGGCAATCTATTTAATGGCATGGCTAATTTGTGGCAGCACCCATAGCTGGATGATCAAGTCCTCTACTGGGTTCATAAGATCATATAAATCTTCCAGCACAGATTGCTTTAAAAGGACAGGGCAGTGATCAAACAGTACATACAAGTACTTGACTACATCAACGATTGGAAGGAATACAGCTGTATAGTATTGCTTAAAAGACACTGTCATTTAACACAACTGTGAGTAGTGTTCTACCTGTTGATAAAGAGAAGTGTTACTTCACATGTGCTGTCAAAAAAGGTACACAAGTACAGTAACTATAATGAGCTACATTCAGAGTCATGCCCTGCACTACATATGATGAGTGCGTTCAGAAATGCAAGGAAAATGACAATTCCACTTCAGAACAGGAAAAGTGTTCTTTGACATATAGTGGATGTGACACTGAATGAGGAGGCAGTTTACAACTGTTTTGATGAACAATTTTGCAAAAATATTTAAAGGAGTAAATTCAATGTAATAGAGGTCACTACAGGGAAAATTCATTTGTTCCCAGTGTGTAGCAACCTTGGAGTTGCTTATGTTAGAAAACAGTATGCAGAGCACAGATCCCTAATAGTAGAATGAACTTCCCCCTTACAAAAAAATACAGCCGGTTGATTTTTTTGTGCTTATTCAAAAACAAAATATGAAAAACTGCATTCTCAAAAAAAGAAATAAAATCCACTCATTATAAGGTTCAAAACTAATTGCAGGCAGAAAATAATTATCTAATGATAATAACTTCCTCAGCAGCATCTCCATGTTAATATAGCCTCCTTCCACAATCGATTTTTGTGTTGACTTATACACTTGTGCAAGTACAACACTATGTATTCCACTCACAGAGATGCTTTAGCATGTTATTGTGCAGATGACTAAAATAGCAAAGCAAACCAATATGGAAAGGAAAAAAAATGTCATTGTTTGTCTATTACAGTTATGAATTTCCTCTCCTTTGTGGAAAGTTCCTCTCTTTATAAACATGAAAGCACAAACAATTGTTTTATTTCATACATTGGTATCTGGTAATAACTCCATAAATGTTGTGTCCTTGAACTTGCTATTTAATTATTTTACAATACTTATGCGTGTTTTTATTTTTAACATTTATTTTTCCAGTCAAAGAAAATATTTTATAACCTAATTCAAATGTAGAGTAGAACTACTGAAATTAAATTAATAAAATGTGCTGTTCATACTTCCTGTATAGTAATGAACTTACTAACAATCTGCTTCTAAACAGCTAAAAGTGAATGTTCAGCAGTGAGGAATTATTCTACTAATCAAATGAAATGTATTTGCAAACAATATGATCATGAGGAAGCAACCAGCAACATTACGATCTTGATTTTTTTATAAATGTTTCCATCAACTACCTGACAGAAGTAATAGCTACATATATGCAAGATGAAAAGTTCAGATTATTTTATATGATTACAAATAGCATCTGGTGCAGTGGTGACATTACCAAATAGAAGTAACAGTCAACTCTAGGCAAATGGAATATTTTACTTTATATTGCACAAAAACAAATATAATTTTAAGCAGTTTCTGCATGTGACTTTTGCAGCACTATTGAACACCTTAGCATCTGGAGGCTTCATTAACTCTACTATACAAAATTGTGAAACATTATTATCCAGAAACAGCACAGTGTGCCTGATTTATTGGCATGCACTAGTCTCTAATACCCAACAGTGAGTAGAATATCCAAATAGCTGCAAGAGGGATACTTAAAACTGCTCTGCATAATTAAACATATCATTTAGGGCAGTGTTTACATATAGATGTTAAGAGTACTATGAAAAACCTCAGCATGTAAAATTGTGTTAAAATCTATCCTTAGGGAAATTATGATCATTCGATAGCAACATACAACATTACAGCTGTGAGTCTTTGATAAATAACACTCTCAAATACCTGATAGTGAAGACTAATAGCCAATTATAGGCTTGGGGAAAATTACACATTATTTTACATGATGGTTAATATTATTTGGCCTAGTGTTTACATTACCCATCACTGAGAAGTAATAGCCAAACAATTACAACTGTCATCCAGTAGACTGCTTGCATGTGGAATTTACAGTACTATGGAACATCTTAGTATTTGGAGCCCCTGTGAATTTTACCACATAAAAGTGTTTGTGAAAAAGTGATTACACAAGCAACATGCAGCAATATGCTCTCGACTATGTGTCAGGTATTACAGTCCAATACACAATGGTAAGAATATGCAACAGCCAAATATATGCAAGAGGAATATTTCACTTTATATAGATAAATATTACACATCATTTGCATTGTGAATATAGCATCTCCCATATTCTTGTTTTCAAGTAATTTTTCATGACAACAGCCAATGCTATAGCATACCCAGTATCAGTCCTTGTAAATAGGTCAATATAATGTCCATCCTTTGCCTCTTCCTTCTGGAAAAAGTAATACATAACCCAACTACATAAAGGGAAGGACCCTAACGTTAGACCCATCTCCATCTTATCCCCCTCTCAAAAATGGGAAAAATGTATCCAGAAGCAACTTCTACAACACCTCCTTCAACAACTCTTTTTTTTTTCAAAACAGGTTTATTGTTTTAACATATAAGAGAAATATCATAACAATTTTATACAAGTAATTAAAAATAGGTATTATTATAATATTCAACAAAACAACTAAAGTATTTACAAAGGCATCCACTACAATCAGATCAATTAATTAAACTAAAATACTGTGCTATTGAAATTAGAATTTTTTTAACAAATTTTGTAAATTATCCCATACAATATAATAAGATGTTTTTCTAGTTGTTCTTGTCCTAATTGTGTTTATTTCCATATGACACACTATATTCATAACATTTTTAAATTCATTGAACGAAGGAGGTGTATCTGAAATCCAATTTCTGGTTATTATTTTCCTAGCCACTGCTAGAATAGACCATAACAAGGGAAGCTTAACCTTTTTAACACTTTGAGGTACAGGTGTGTTGAATAATATAAGAGATTTAAAATAATGAAATTATCTGTAAAAAGAGCCTGCAAAAATTCATTAATTGACTTCCAGTATTCTTTCAATTTTATACAGTCATAAAACATATGAGCCCAGTCAGCATTAATTTCTACATTACATCTCTTACATAAATTATCTTTATTATTTATTTTATTCATCATCAAAGGTGTATAAAAAGATCTATGTAAAAATTTCCATGTATAAAGTCTCCAGACAATGGAAGACGTAGTTCTATAAGCAGATTCCAATATATATTGTTTATCTTGTTGATTTGGTGGGTCCCCATTAATAGAAGTGAAATAATTCCAGTATGAATCTACACTGTAAAAAGTTTCTTGTCTGATAATTTTATGTATGTATGAAAGTTTACCTTTATCAGAAACTTTATGTTGTAAATTTAATATCAAGTAATCAATCAATGTTGGAATAGATTCTTTAACTGTTATAGACATTAGATCTATTTTATTAATGAGATGTTGTCTAAAGGTCTGAACCTCTAACCAGCAAGTTTCTCTTAGATCAAACCTTCAACAACTCTTGACACCGACACAACATGGATTCTGCCCAGCACACAGTACTGCCACTGCCTTCATAGACACCATCAATAAGGCTAGCAACAATGTTAAATTTGTATTCCTTGTATTCCTAGACCTACCTAAGGCCTTTGACACCGTACCAAGATGTCTTCTTTTAGCCCTTCACACACTTGCCTCACCTGGTTCAGAAGCTACTTGTCTGGCAGACAACAATCTATCACAAGATTCCACACCATATGGCAGTTACCATATGTGTACCTCACGGTTCTAGTCTTGGTCCCCTGCTGTTTAATATATTCAATAACAATCTCTATACTTCTTCTCAACAAGAATATGTCATACAATACACAGATTACTCTATTATCATGTCTTCCTCTGACAGTCAAAACCATCTTCAACAAATGACACAAGAAGCCTTTAACTCTACTGAAAGCTGGTTCCAACATGCTCAATTACAAGTCACCCCTAGAAAACAAAAGTAAATTCAAAAACTCTTCCCTAAACAACAGTGACATTGAAAAGGTATCTTATACTAAATTGCTTGGCATGACCACAGATCGCATCCCAAAATTCAGCCTACATATTCTAAATGCAATTAAAAAACATACCAAAAGTTAACATAACAAAATACATCCTCACAACTAATACTAAAGTAACCCCAGCTGACACTTATCTAATGCCATCATATATATATATACATATATATATATATATATATATATATATATATATATATATATATATAGATATATATATAGATATATATATATGTGTGTGTGTGTGTGTGTGTGTGTGTATATTTAGGTTGCTGGCTAAGGCTCTTGCCACCCCTATAGTGCCTTTTTAGGCAAAACTCAAGACACGTACAAGCATGCAAAATCTGAAGATAATGCTACTTAATGCTAGAAGCCTAAACGTCAAAATGCACTCTCTCTCAAGGCACTCCTAAAAATGGAGAACATCGATATCTTTGCAGTAACTGAGACCTGGTTCACGGCTCCAGAGAGCACCCCTGCAATACCAGGCTACAACACTTACCACACTTTTCGGCCACCACACCAGGACTGAAACACTAAAGGTGGAGGAGAGTCCATATTCACCAAGGATATTCACAACACCAGGCTAGTTGCCCAACACAATGCGTGTGAAATTCTCCAGGTGCAACTAACACTAGTAAGACTGCAATCCAAATTTTAGCTTGCTACAGATCCCCCACTATGCCCTAAGATTCTCACTACACCTTTCTAAACATGCTGGAAAATATTAAGATACAATGAAACACCCTAATACTAGGTGATTTCAACTACCCTGCCATTAACTGGGAAAACTACTCGTGTACCAACACCTTTACCCAACGGTTCTTGGAATTCATAAATTCCAACGCCCTGGATCAACTAATCCTTAGTCCCATCAGAGGCTCCTAGACCTAGTCATTAACAACATTGGAAATCGATGTTCCACACCTATGGTCGCCCCCTCTTTGGTCAAGTCTGACCATAAGCTAATCACCCTTAACATCCACATCCCACCTCCACCCCCATCCCCCAGCAAGGAAACCTCCGTAAAAAACTTCGCCAAAGCCAACTTCATGCTACTCAAGTCAAAAGTGACAAACTTCATGACACCCATGCAGACGGGAACTGAAAGTTTGACTGCTGAATCCTACACTAAGGCACTGTACAAGCACATCCACTCGTGCATGAATCGTGCCATCTCCAATAAAACCAAGACACTCTTTTCCAAAAAAATGAAGCCAATCTGGTGGTCCCTTGCCATAAACAAATTTTACAACTAAAAGAAGAAACTGTTGCAGAAAAGAGGAAACTCCCAGGATGCAAAAAAACTCCCTTACCAGCCTCAGTAAGAAGCTGAAATCCCTCATAAAATCCTCCAAAGCTAGTTATGAAAATAAAATTGCCAAAGATTCCAAAAGACAACCACAAGGCATTCTATAGCTATGTCAAGAATCTAAATAGCAATGCTCAGATCTGCTCTGAGCTACAACAGAATGGCATTGAATATACTGATCCCAAGGATATTGCCAATATCCTGGCAGATTGATTCAGTGCAAACGTCACCCCCCTCTCACCCCCTAAAGTGTCCATCTCAATATCAAAAGATTGCCAAATTCAGGTAATAATGGCCACACAGCTAAAAAATGCACTCTCCAAAGCTAAGAATACAGCATCCATGGGTCCAGATGACATCCCAGGCTGTGTACTACATGAACTACAAAATTAACTGGCACCTCACCTAAGTGTTATCTTTAATCATGGCCTCACCTCAGGCTTCATGCCCACTGAGTGGCGCACAGCTACAGTTATCCCACTCCAAAGGGAAGAATCCACCTTGGATCCTGGGGACTACCGCCCCATCAGTCTGACCAGACTGATCTGCAAGGCCATGGAACGTACTATCATGGAACTTATAAACAAAGACAATGGCAACCTTCAAACACTGGACCCCATGTAGTTTGGGTTCGTGAAGGGCCAATCTTGTCTCCTGAACCTGACTAACTTCTTCAAATCAGTCTCCAGAGCCGTGGACAAGGGTAAGGTGGTCCACACAGCCTATATAGACTTTGCCAAGGCCTTTGACACCACCCCCACTCTGTAATCATAGATAAACTTACTAAGCTGGGCATTAATCCCTACGTCACCCAATGGGTTGCTAACTGGCTTACTGATAGAACCCACACTGTAAAAGCAGCTGACTCCAAATCCAGCTCCAGACAAGTGACAGGTGGAGTACCTCAGAGTTCAGTCCTGGGACCGCTCTTGTTTGGCATCTACTTCTCTGAAGTACAGGCCAACACTAAGGGACTCTGGCTAACAATTTTCGCAGATGACTGCAAACTGGGAGCCATTATGGAATCCCCAAATGATATGGATATTCTACAAAAGGGACTTACAGAAAATAGAAGTTATGTCCTTACCATAACGTTCCATGTGGAGTGTTCATCTCGCCTTTGTTCTTACACATGGGTGTCGGCCGCTTGCAAGCTCTGCATCGAGAAGAAGCTCGAGATCACCTAATACCCACAATCCCCCTCTGCCTTTACCTCAGATCTAGTTTGCAAGCAAACCAGCCATAGAGAGCACACACATACCAAAATTTACATAATCATAGGATCATTCATATACATATATACATATATATATATATATATATATACACACAAGTGTATCATACAATACAACTATTGCAACTGCAGAAGGAGAATACTCCAGACCAGGCACCAAATTGAACGTTCTTCCTAAGGGTGGGAAGGGTGGGAATGTAAGAACAAAGGCGAGATGAACACTCCACATGGAACGTTATGGTAAGGACATAACTTCTATATGTGAGAGTGTTCAATCTCGCCTTTGTTCTTACACATGGGTAGCGTCCCTAGCTCCATGATCCTGAGGAACTCACGGGAGAACGTTCTTGAGCACAGTGGAACCAAAGGTTGCCCTATCCCTAGAAACCCTGTCCACTTTGTAATGAGAGATAAATGTATGTGGTTTAGCCCAAGTAGCAGCCGCACAAATCGTGTCTAATGGTAAGCGAGCTGCGTGAGCTAAGGATGTAGACACTGATCTCGTAGAATGTCCTTTAGGTTTGACCGATAAGGTTTGATTAGAAGCCTCATAAACATGTGTGATACAATCAGTTAGCCATTTGGAAAGAGTTCGTTTCGTAACTGCTACACCCTTTCTGCTGTCAGCAAAGGCTACAAATAGTTGATCAGATTTCCTGTGATCTTTTGTTCTATCCAAATAAAACCTGAGTTGTCTATGGACATCCAATTTGTGCAACATATACTCTAACTTATTAGAGTGATTTTTGAAAAAGGTGGGTAATTCAATGGACTGATTAATATTATTAGTAGAGCAAACTTTGGGGAGAAAGGATGGATTAGTGCGAAGGGATACTCTGTCAGAGTGGAAAATTAAATAAGGGTGTTTAATAGAAAGAGCCTGAAGCTCAGACACTCGCCTAGTGGATGTAATGGCCACCAGGAATAGAGTTTTCCACGATAAAAATTTCAATGGGCAAACTGAGGCTGGCTCAAGAGGGGGCAACATCAATTTAGAAAGTAAGAGGTTCAGATTCCAAGGTGATGTAGAAATTCTAACTGGTGGTCTGATATGAAAAGATCCTTTTTAAAAAAGCTTTACAAAGTCTGTGAGCCATAATAGGCGCACCACATTCTTCCACATGAAAGTTAGAAATGGCAGCCAATTGCACTCTTAAAGTAGCAGGAGAAGCTCCTTCATGGAACAATTCTGTCAAAAACTCCAAGATCTTGTTCAACGGAGCTATAACAGGGTCCAAATGATGTGAATTAGCCCAGAAGACGAAACGTTTCCATTTACTGGTGTAAGTTTTTGTAGTGGAAGCTTTATGAGAAGCCACTAATATATTCTGAACCGCCGGTGTAAGGGAATCAGACCTGGCTAGAAAGGGAAGCGAGCAGCCAAGCTGCTAGATGGAGTGATTCGAGATGGGTGAGGAACTCCTGACGAGTGAGTCAGTAGATCTGGCTCTGGGTCCAGCATCCAAGGTCCCCGAATGCGGTGCTGCAATAGAAAGGGGAACCAAATTTGACGAGGCCAGAATGGGGCAATGAGGATTATCGTCCTCTGAAGGTTGTTGGCTTTCTGCAGAAACTTTGCAATCAGGGGAAAAGGAGGAAAAGCATACAGGAGACCCGGGGGCCAATCGTGCACCAGCGTGTCCCTGGGGACTTCCCCTGGAGGGGGTAATAGGGCAAAGTAGCTCCTGCATTTGGCGTTCATTGGAGACGCAAACAGATCGCAGGAAGGCTGGCCCCACTTGCGAAATATCGTGTTCGCAATTGACTGTTTGAGAGACCACTCGTGAGGCAACAGTATTGCTCTGCTCAGCCTGTCGGCTATGACGTTGGATGACCCCGGGATGTGCGTTGCGATCAGAAAGCGACCCGTGGACTCCGCCCATTGCCAAATTCTCATGGCCTCTCTGCATAGTTGATAAGACCTGGTTCCACCTTGCTTGTTTATGTACCAGACTACAGACATGTTGTCTGTCTGAACTGCAATAGTCCCTAGAGGAAGAAGGGGAGCAAAGTGTTGCAACGCTAAAAACACTGCCCTCAACTCCAGAACATTGATGTGCAGATTGTACTCCAGATTGGTCCATTCGCCTTGGACTGTCTGTCCCTGAAAGATGCCCCCCCCACCCTATCAGGGAAGCGTCCGTGGTTATCGTCGCTGACGGTGTGGGTAGCACAAATGGTCTTCCGCTGGGAAGGTTGCAAGTCTGAAGCCACCAAGTTAGGTGTGATTTGCATGTGTTTGTAATCAGAATTTCGTGTGTCAGAGGTAGCTGTTGGAACGACCATTGTGCAAACAGTAGCCATTGTAGAACTCTCATATGCAGTCTTCCCAATGGTATCGCAATGAGAGAAGCTGCCATGAGACCCAAGACCTTTAGAACCAGCTTTGCCGGGGATTTTTTGGACGACAAAAGAAGAGAGATGTTGTTTTGAAGTGCGACTATCCTTTCTGGAGGAAGCCTTAGAATTAAATGATGCGTATCTAATTTCTCTCCTATGAATAAGATATGCTGTGATGGCTGTAGTAAAGATTTTTCGAAATTTACGGAAATTCCGAGGTGAATACAAAGTTGTAGGGTGTAATCCCTGGCCTGTATCAGTTGACGCCGGGTGGTGGCAGACAGGAGCCAGTCGTCCAGATACGGAAACACCTGGAATCCTAGGCGTCTCAGATGAGACGCTACCACTGCCATGCATTTGGTGAAAACCCTGGGGGCTGAGGTCAGACCAAAGGGCAGGGCTCGAAACTGGTAATGACTGGCTCCCAGCCGGAAGCGCAAATGATCCCTGGACGCCCTGGCCATTTTGATGTGGTAGTATGCGTCCTTCAGATCTATTGAGCACATCCAGTCATCCTTCTGTAGGAATGGAAGGATCGATTGAAGCGTGACCATTCGGAACTTTTCCTTCTTGACAAAGGTGTTGAGGTTGCTTAGGTCCAGAATCGGCCTCCAGTCCCCTGTCTTCTTTGGAACTAAAAAGAACCTTGAGTAAGTCCCGAATCCTACTTGGTCCGCTGGGACTGGTTGGATGACTCTTTTTTCTAGCAGCTTTGAAACTTCTATAGCTGCTGGGTCTCGCAGATGGGGCGGTACATCTGGGAGTTTTCTCTTTGGAATGGGGGTGGATAGGAATGGTATTCTGTAACCTCTGGTAACAACGCTTTTTACCCAGTTGTCTGTAGTAAAGTTTTGCCAGGCCTGAGGGTATAAAGCTAAGTGACCCCCGACTGCCTCCAGAGCAGGACAGTCGGGCCTCCTCTCAGGAGTGCTGGAAAGGTTTTCCAGGGGGGGGTATCCCTGTCACCTTGGTTTTGCGGACCCCCTCTGCCATCAGGGCGGTGTCTTCCACCTCTGCCCCCTCCTCTGCCTCTAGAGGGGGCATCACCCTGTGTGCCTGGGAAAGATCCTTGGGGTTTTCGAAACCACATTTTCCCACCACGTTGCCCTTTGGGGTACGGTCTGGAAGGGGTGGAAAAACGGACTCCGACAGCAGACAGAGTCTTTCCCTCCTGTTCACACCGGGTAAGGGTCTCCTTTACTTTAGGGCCAAAAAGTGTGGCACCATCAAATGGGGCGTTAGTAAAAGAAGACTTGAAGGCTTCCGCAAATGAACATCAGCGCATCCAGGATTGCCTACGAAGAGCAATCGCTGAAGCTGCTGCCCTACTCGATCCTTCAGCTGCGTATGATATCAGCCTCATGGATGAGTTAACAATGGATGTAAGGGTATTTAGATGTGCTGTAACTTTCTCAGAGACCGCAGCATCTGTAGTACCCTGGAGGGTATCTCCCAACTCTTTGACTAGATCCCACTGTAATCGTGTAAAATGGGTCAAATAGTTCAGGGATCGCATAGAAAAAGCCGCTGAACTAAAAATGCGCTTCCCGTATCTGTCCATAGTCCTAGAATCTCTGTTAGGCGGATGGACAGATGAGGAAGATTCCAACATCTCCTTTTTCGTGGCCGCTGCCACCACCATGGCGTCCACTGGAACTCCCTTTGTGAGGTAAGCTTTGTCTTGGGGTGCAGTGATGTACTTATTAGGCTTCCTAGGGACCGGTTCCACCGTGTCAGGTGTCTCCCATGCCCTTCGAGCAATCAACTCCATTAACTCATCGAAGGGCGGAGTGACCCAGGAGGAGGAAGGGCGAGCACCAAATGCCTTCAGCAAGACTGACTCATCCTCAGAAGGGGGGAGGGACTGCCAATCACCTCTCTGCTTCAGGATCTCCAAGATGTCAGAAAAGGAGACATCTTCTGAAGGTGACTTTGGGGACCCTTCTGACTCATCCAAGTCAGTATCGAATGTCAAAGATTCTTGTGGAGAATCTAAGTGTCTCCTCTTACACAATCTTTTCCTAGGGACCTCTTCAGGGGGAGCATCCGAAGAAGCCTCCGAGGAAGAGGGGCACCTCCAGGGGTGGCTGAGACACCGGTGCTCGACGCTTGGATGTGGCCGTTGGTGCAGAGGAAGATAACGGTCCTTTATGGGGAGGAGAGGCTGCTTCTACTGATGTGGTTGTCTGGGTAGACAACACCTTCCTCATGAGATCGAAGGCCCCCGGGTCCCGAGTCGAGGAATCTCCCGGTTCCGAAGAAATGGGAAGAATCCCCGAGACAGGCACCGAAGGCATTGACCCCGAGGACGGAGCCGAATCGATCCGCGCCGAGGCCCCGAGAGGAAGAGTCGGAACCGAAACGTCGGTTCGACTATCGGCCCCGGAACCAAGGACGGATCGTCGGCTCCGAGACTCCAGTACCGGATCCGACGGAGTCGAGGTGAAAGGAGCAGACCGAGAAAAGGACGGTTCTGGCACCGAGAGCTCCACAATCAGTAGATCAACCTCTTCCGGCTCCAAAGACTGGACAGGTCTCGGAGGAGGAAGGGATGGAGATAATGGAAGGCCTTCAAGTTTCGACACCAATTGGGTGGAAACCGAGATAAGTTTGGATAGGGCCGAATGTTCCAATAATTTCTGCACCACACGGTCCACATCGATATCAGAGAGCTTAGAAGAACGGGTCGAAGGAACCGAAGACGGAGCCGACCTCAAGAGTGTCGAGGGAGGGAGCTCCATCACCGGTTCCAAGACTCGAGGCTCGGAAACTGACAACAGTTGAACACTCGGCCCCGAAGTCTGTGGAACCGGTGATCTAACTTTAGTCGAAGAGCTCGGAGCCGATGACTTGGGCTCCGACGCAGGAACTATGATTGTCAGTTACTGACATTTTTTGCCCACATTGGCAATGCTTGAACCCTGATTTGGCCTTTTCAGACATGTCACTATAAGTAGAAAAAAAGTCAAATCCAGTAAAAAAGTCAAGTCCGGTAATATTGTCAAATCCAGTAGTGAAAGTCAATCCGGTTGTCAAATCCAATAAGGGGTGGTAGGCCCCGAAGAGAACTCTAACTAAGTTTTACAACTTAACGGTACCGAGATTCCCTTAACCTTACCACACACACACAATTTATCACTAAAATAGCTTTATAATACTAAAGTACCAAGAAAAAATACAAGAATAAAATTCTAAATCTTATCTCAGGTGCTCGAGCTCGACCCAGTGATGCGAACGCTGCAGCGGCAAACTAGATCTGAGGTAAAGGCAGAGGGGGATTGTGGGTATTAGGTGATCTCGAGCTTCTTCTCGATGCAGAGCTTGCAAGCGGCCGACACGGAGCCGAGGATCGGCTCCGAACCCATGTGTAAGAACAAAGGCGAGATTGAACACTCTCACATCAGATGCTTGGTGCCAGAGCCATGAGCTCAAGCTCAATGCCAAGAAATGTATAGTTATCCCCTTTGGGAAAAAAACATGTACCCATGAATTACCACATAGGTGGCAGTACACTAAACACACACACACACACAAGATGTCATGCTTTGCTGCAAACAAACTTGATCAAAACCATCACTGTACCACAATAAAAGAACTAACCTGGTTAAAACTACTTCACCATTTAACATTCACTCAGTTAATCTCAGCACACAAAATAATAAACAGTCCTTAAGCCTACTCATCACTTAGTGCAACTCTCCAAAATTATACCGCACAATATCCCTTAAGACTAAATGATAAACAACTCCTCATCACACACAAATCAAATAAATCTACAGGACACTACCTATACTCTTAACAAAGTATCAAAAACCTAAAGAATTCACTCCCTATAATAATCAGGTCATTACCCAACCTCACATGTTCAAATGTCTTTAACAACATTACAAACTAAATCCTGGCTCTGCTCATGCTCCACACTAGACTAGCCCCATCCTATAATCTCTTTCACCCCACTTTCACCTTCTAACTACAGTTTTATCTTTCACTCCATGTTCTTGCAGCCATCCTCTCCTTTCACTAACTCCATCTATATTCATTTTTCTTACCTACTATCCATCTTTTCTACCTTAGTACCATCTTCTGTTCCACTACTGAAAATGTTATTCACTTGTAATGTTAGCAAATTATATATTCTTCAAATAATCATTTGTAATTTATGTACACCTTTCTCTTAACTTTACATATAATTTCTCTTATCGACTCTTTTCTTGTATAAACACATTCCTTGCTTTACTAACAATCTTAACTCGTTCTCCCATCTCTAACACACTTTGTCAACTCATTAATAGTCCCTTTCTCAGCTAACTACTGTCTCTCTCATCTCTTTTTTAACTTTTCATGTTTTGCCAACTTATCTCACATTTCCTTCCAGCTCTCTCCCCTTACCTCATGTAATTTAAACAAATTAAGCTTAGTTCTCTCACTAGACAATCTATCTCTTTGGTTACTCTGCATTACATTGTTATTATACTTGTAAAATGGCAACCTTTATAATTTTATTTTACATTGTACTTGCATAAAATAGAAGCCATATCAAATGTTTGTATTTACTACATATTACTGTTTTGCTTTCATGTAAGATGTTGAAGCTTTTCTCCCCAGGACTTTACTGAAAAGGGGTTATTACCCAGACAGACTTTCCCAGAAAAGAAATACCAACAAACAAATTACAAATAAGTGTTATTCTTAATAACAAGCTCACAGGTAATTATTAGGTAATCATTCTACAGACCATGGCACGAATGGCCAATAAACCATATTTAAAAGTTCCCTACAGTCTTTACCAAGGGCAGCACAAGACAGACATAGGGAAATTTTGAGTCTGCTAACCCAGTTACCTAGGCTTATCTTGAAGCTGGCAAGGATGTTACGCTCTTTGACATGTAGTTGATATTTGATCCATAGATGAGGAATGTGTTGGAAAAATGAATCTATCACACCAATGTGTCATATACACTTTGATGAAGGCTTAGTTCCTTTAATTGACTGCTTGATGAATTACTTATTCTACAAAAGATTAAGCAGACAAGGAAAGCTGGGTCATTCATAGCTTGAAAGAATAGTCACAGATCTCCACTGAGAAGTCTATAAGAGACTGAGTGCTGAGAATGGGCTGCCAGTCTGTCCATGTAACTGGGAATCATGAGGCCAAATAGTGTCAAAGTCCTTGGCCAAGTCCAGATATGCTGTATGTACTGGATAACTACTGTCCACTGCTTTGGTGTTTTCTCCAAAGAAATTAAGGAGGTTAAAGAGGTAAGATTTGCCTTTGGCAGAGTCAAATTGGAGAAGGTTTGGGATGAAGATATAGTAAATATCCAGGTTAGTGAGGTCTGAGGTAATATGTTCCATAGCTTTACAGATGAGGCTAATGGGTCTATAGTTGATAGGCTCCATGGCAAGGCCACCCATGCTTAATGGCATTACAATGGCAATGCTCAAAAGTGTCAGAAAACTAACCAGTAGAGAGGGTTGGACTAAAGAAGTTAGTAAGGGGTTTAGACAGGCCATATTTCAGACAACCCGGTAAGCTATCAGGACCCAAGGATGAGTTAACTGCAGCTTTGAGAGGGCTGATAAGACTTGTCCCCTAGTAATTACAGTTGGTGGCTGGGACTGTGCAATCTGTAGAATAGCTATAACTGCAAGCACAGCAAATTTGGATTAAATTTGTTAGATGGGATATTTATTTATTTGGGCCAGAGTGGGCAGTACAATTGTGAATAAGCTTTGAATGTTGTTTGGAGCTGGTTCTTAGTTATCTACTATATTTAAAGAAAGCTCTGCATTTTTCTCCATTGGGTATTTAAACTTTACAATCAACTTTGACTTTCCTAATGATATACATTACCTCTTTGTTAGTTTGCTTAAGGTGGGTAGAGTCTGGTCTTCAAAACCCCATGCATTCTGTATTCCTTTTAAGTGGAAACAATTATGAAGATGGTTTCTGTTTCACCATTACAGAAGCACATCATGTTTAGCACAAAGTCAATAATTCTTAATTGTCTCTGATTTTTCTAATATCACTGAATATTTCCTTTCATCTGACTATGATTTTTAATTAACTACCCTGATTTTGCCTCATATTTTTTCTTATGTCCATTCCTCGTCAAACTTTTGATATTCTAGCAAATCACTGAAGATCACAGTCAGACACTAATGCCAGATACCAGAGTTTCATAGTTTATAATTCATTTTGTCCGGTAAATACATGCTGACATGTTCCGTTATAGATGGGCATAACACTCTCAATTTGTGTAGAGCATTATCATATTTGCTTACAAAACTACTGAGGTAAGAGACCCAACCTTCTATTGCAGGAAGTGCAGGAAAGATCCAAATGCACATCATCAAAGTGACAAGCATGATGATGCAAATACAGGAACTACTGCCCTTGTAAGTTAGTGGAGAGCCAAAGTTTGTGAGCAGGAAATAATACTAAAATGAAACAACAGAATATCCAGTAAATTGGATTTGCAGAGTGAGAAGCCATCCTGTCATCCCAGACAAAACAGAAAGACTACAGGTTAAGTACAAAAACTAGTTGCACATGATCTTTAAAGTCAAGGAATCTGCACCCTTGTAACTCTTAGAGGCATGGGGTACTATAATGTGAGTGAACTAAATTGGTTACAACTATCTCACCATGCTTTGTGAAATAATGGCTGTGGTTTCTTAGGCTTTAGTTTGGTAGTCTTAGCCAGTGTTCTCTTAATAACTTCATTGTAAACTGGTGTAATGAATGTGGGCTGTGCTGTAGGTATGAATGCATATGTTGTGTCTAAAAATGTAGTTTTGGGGTAAAAGAATATCTTTCAAGTTCAATAAATACTTACACCTGTCACATACTGAATTTTTATGAGGTAGCAATAAAGTTATTTTATTTTTTGGTAAGAATGAAAACACTGTTAACACTATTTCAAAATACCTAGTCATATCAGGGTGTCTATGGAGGGACAGAGGCTGACTTAGATTCCATAATGGCTAGTCAGTTGAAGTGGTATGAGAAAACAGGCTAGCTTAATAAATATTATTTTTAACATCTCTATTAAATCACAACTGAAACAACATAGGGATGCATACATTAAAAGAAAGGTGAAAAAGCATAGTGATATTTCTCATCGTTTTCGTTTTAACAATTATAGCTCACTCCAGTATTACAAACATTGCTCAGTTCCTGACATTCCTTAAAACTCACTTCTCCAGAACAGTAATCAGCATCTACTGTATCCACAAATGTCATTTATTTCTATGTAAATTGGTCATTCCCTTTTTTTAAAAAAATCATGCCTCCATTTTTTAGCTCCTTTAAAATATTCGGCACTTCAGTTACAGTTGGTTTACAATTTGATTTCCATTTTTGTGTAATTGCTTTTTTGGCAGCCAATAGCATTACATTTAGTAAGGCCTTACTATGTCTAGGCAATTCAGATGTGTCCCAGCACAGAATCATTTCCTTACTTAAAACCATTTACTCCTGCAACATTTCTGACAAAATACTCTGTAGTGGGTTTTTTAAATCTGTCAACTCATTTCACTCTCCCAAAACATGTTCCTAATGCCTCTCTATTTACTATCACACTTCCAGCAGTTGCTCTCTACCTGAGTAAAAATTATCTAAAGTCTGCTTGACATACAAAATACCCAGGCAAACACTTCCAAGCAAAAATTCCTAAACCTACTGGACTTTGTTGCATATGTGGGAATGATGCACATGTCTTCTCACTGTTCCTTTTAAAAATGTCTTTCAAGTCTCTCTTCCCAATCTTTTCTAACCTCTTCTGATGGATTCTTATAGTTATCAGTTATCATAAAGTATTTTATATGTCCCACTAATTACCCTTTTTTAATAGCAATTTCTGTTCTAGACTCAACAAAACTCTCTACCAGAGCTGATCTTTCACTAAGCACTCCCCTATCCATGTCTCTTTGACTATACTCTGATATTTATCCCTGGTAGGCAAGGAGGTTTCTAACCTGCAATCCAAAATTCTGCTTGTCATCATCCCACTCTCTTACTTTTCCTTCTCTAGTTACTTGCTCCCAATGCATTGATTCTTTTGCTAATTTTCTTCCACAAATTCCAGCCCTCTCTTGCCTAGTTTCCATACCTGTACTTGCAGTTAACCCTATTGGCAAAATCTCCTTTCTCCATTCCCATGTAGGCTTAATTCTTAAAATACTTTTTGCTACTTCATGAATATAATATTTTATATGACTGATGTTATTTCCTGCATCCATAATCCTACTCTGTCCTTATTTCTCTAACTACTCACCACATTTCACTATCACCCCTTCCTAATTTAATTTACAACTGCCTGTGTTACATATATGAACCTTAGCTGCATAGCTCTAAAGTAATCAAGTAATCCTAAACTCTCTTAGTATATCAGAAAAATTAACTTGCCCCACTTAATACTGCCAAATAAATTTCTTCATCTTTATATCTTCACAAGTTTTCCTCTGGTTGATAAAAAAATTACCTGACCTGTGTATAAAACTAAAGGGACTAAAACATTTTACTTGGATCGTACTATCCATATCCATAATCAAAAGCTTCCAGTTTCTCAATTTTTGTATTCTACTTTTAGTCTCTTCCCACATATCCTTAGTTGCTGCAACAGAATCACCTTTAATCCAGACACCTAAATACTTAACTTTATAATTTATGCATGGATATGTAGCTTACTGCTGTAGCCTTTGTTTGAAAATACATGAAACTGTTTAATAAAAACTACAAGAAAAAACTAGCCAAGCTAGAGTTTTTCCTTTTTAAGTCTATATGGACAGATTCAGTGCAACAAAGCCAAACCCCACAAGCAGTGGACGTGCACATTTCATTAAAAAGGAAAAAGTCATGGACATTCAAAAGCCATGTAGCTGAAACATATGATGCCTTTAATGGATCATTTGCATATATCCCATGGGCCTCTATTACAGGAGGTTTAAGGTATCACACAGTGAAAACTCTAGCTTGGCTAGGTTTTTCTTGTAGTTTTTACTAATTGATTTGTCTATGTGACCTTTTTACTTTTTGGTTTAGCTGTTAGTTAAGTCTTACCCATTGAGTAAGACAGCGATTCAGGTCGTAGCTTGCTTTAGGTTCCCAACTATGTCCCAAGACACACCCTCCATGTTCCTAAGCACCCTAGAGAATATTAGGGTCCAATCTAACACTCTCATACTGAGCGACTTCAACTACCCCTCTATTAACTGGGAAAACTATTCATGTACCAATACACTTGCCCAACACTTTCTGGAATTCATTAATTCCAATGCCCTGGACCAGCTCGTTCTTATCCCCACTAGAGATAGCAACATCCTTGACCTGGTCATTACTAACATGGGCGACTGTTGCTCTACAACAATAGTCAACTCCTCCCTGGTTAGATCCAACCACAAACTAATCACCTTGGAAATCCACATCCCTCCTACCTACACTCCCCACAAAAGTAACCACCATGAGAAACTTCTCCAAAGCTAACTTTTGGCTCCTAAAAACAGAGGTGGCTAACTTCATGGCACCCATGCAAATGGAGAATAGTTGCATGACCGCCTAATCATGTACACAAATGCATGGGTCTCACCATATCCAATAGAACCAAGGCACTCTCCTCAAAAAAAAAAAAAAAAAAAAAAGGGAAGCCAATCTGGTGGTCGCCTGCTATAAACAAACTCTGCAACAGAAGGAGGAAACTGATGCAGAATAAGGTGAAGTCCAAAGACTGGAAAAACTCCCTTATCAGCCTCAAAAAAAGGTTGAGATCCCTCATCAAATCCTCTAAAGCTAGCTATGAAAACAGAATTGCACCAGATAGTAAAGACAACCACAAAGCCTTCTATACTTATGTAAAGAATCTCCAAGGCAATACCCAGATTTGCTCTGAGCAATAACAATGGTACCCTCCTATACCAAGCCAACAGATATTGCCAATATACTGGCCAACAGATTCAGTGCCAACTTTACTCCCCCACAAAGGACCAACACAATACCAGTAGATTGCCAGGCACCCAGTATTACTGCTGCACAGGTTAAAACAGCACTGTCCAAGGCCAAGAATACAGCTTCTATGGGACCTGACAATATCCCTGGCTGTGTTCTAGATGAACTATAGAGTGAACTTGCACCTCACCTGTGTGCCCTGTTCAATCACAGCCTCACCTCAGGTTTTGTCCCTACCAAATGTTGCACTGCTACAGTCATCCCTCTCTACAATGGAGGAGCGACTACAGACCATGGGAACTATCACCGTATTAGCCTGATGAGTCTGATATGCAAAGCTATGGAATGCATCTTCATGGACCTAATAAACAAGGATATAGGGAATCTCCAATCTCTGGATCCTATACAGTTTGGTTTTGTGAAGGGTAGATCATGTCTGCTCAACTTGGTCGACTTCTTTGAGTCAGTCAGCAGAACTGTGGATGAAGACAACGTGGTTCATACTGCCTACCTTGATCTGGCCAAGGCCTTTGATACCATTCGTAACTGAAAAAATGCCAGCACAAAACTCAGTATATATCAGCAACAAAACTAAAGTAACACTAAGGTAAAACTTAAGTGTTTAATACATATCGAACAATTCAATAATCCAGACCGGTTTCAGCCGAACGTGGCTTTCCTCAGTGGAACAAGAAATGTACAAACAGGAAATGATGCACAAATGCAAGTTTAAATAAGGTCCATAGACCAATGAGGTGCTTCCAAAGGATTTTAGGCATGCCCATAATACTGCCTGAAAGAAAAACTGGAAGGAAAAATACAAACTAGAAAATAAAAAATAAAAAGTAAAAAATAGATGATCCAAATAGCAAATATGGTAATAAAACATAAGTATGATAATACATTAAATATTGGATATATTAATTAGTTATAAATGATCATTTAAACCAGGAGAAAATATTGCCCCTAGCTTGATAATCCAGTATTTCTCTTTTTGGTTGAGAATGGAATGCCAACCCTGTTTGTTGGATCTGTCACCCAAAATTCTATCTACAATACAAAATTAAAATCTAGCAGTATGATGTTGTGAGTAGTGCCTGAACAGAGTGTTGGTTTCTCTTTTGGTTCGAATGTCACTATAATGTTCCGACATGCGTAATCTCAATGCCCGTGATGTCTGACCCACATAAAATGAACCACATGTGCAAGTCGCAAGATATACCACCCAATCACTATTACAGTTGCCAAAAAATTTCATGTTAAAAATCCTGTCAGTGTTTTTACTGGAAAATTGTTTAGATGTGAATATAAATGGACATGATGAACAATGGCTGCGCATTGATAAGTGCCCCAAAGTTTGTCACCAGTCATCGTAAGTTGTTGATGTATAATGCCACCTGAACCCATCCTCTTATAATGTGAAAAAAATGAACTTAGTGTTCTCCCTCTACGGTAACCATATTGACAAGTGTTACAGACTAAGGAGGCAATATCCTCATTGGCAGTGAGGATGTTCCAATGTTTCATCATGGTATTTCTAATCAAACTGATGTTATACCCATAGGTAGTAATAAACCATAATCCTCCATCCTGTGCATCCCTATTTCTATCACAATATTTGAGAAGGGAAGTTCTGGTGGAATTGGTTGCAAAGTGACGTGCCAACTGAATGTCAGGCTCCTTGTATCCCCTGGTTCTGAATCTGTTGGTTAGATGTTGTTGTGATTCTTCAAAGTGATTTTTTGCGGAACAAATCCTGCGTATCCTGAAAAACTGGGATTTGGGTATGTTCTGGATGATGTGGCTAGGGTGCATACTAGTTTCATGTAATAAGGTATTGTATTGTGGGTATTTACGAAATCTTTTGCTTTGTAAAGTACCATCTGGGTTCCTGATGACTGTTACATCCAAAAAATTGATTTGATTTTGGTGATAAGTTGAAGTAAGTTCAATACCCCATTTGTTATGGTTGAGGTATGACACAAATTCAGCCAAATATTCTTCATCGGAATGCCAAACTAACCAGCAATCATCAAGATAACATCGCCAAATATCCAGCTCCTCAAGATAGATGTTATGTGTTTGATCATAAATGAGTTGCTCCTCAATGTAGCCCATGAATAAGTCCGCATTTATAGGAGCAAAAGAGGCTCCCATAGCAGTACCCTTCAACTGCCAATAGCATTCACCTTGAAAGTAGAAAACATTTTTATTCAAAACATGTTCTGCCATACAAATCAAAAGCATATTGAAGCCAACTGGATATAATTTGGCTCTATCTAACCAAAACTTGAGGGCCTCAAGTCCAGTCCAATGTGGTATATTGGTGTATAAATATAAAGCCTTGACATCTAATGTACAAAGTAACCACTCAGGTTCTAATTGGTTATCATCTATAATGGATAAGAATTGGGTGGTGTATTGTATCCTTGCTCAAATCAAATTTAGTAGTGGTTTCAAGTATGAAGTCAAAAACTCAGACAGTGGTTCCGTCAATGACCCCATACCAGACACAATGGGTCTACCAGGTGGTTTGTTCAGGCACTTGTGTATCTTAGGTAGTAGATAAAGAATCTGTTGTTGTGGGTCCCGTACCATCAATTGTGATTTAACTGTGTATTATATAATGCCCTCCGAAACTGCTAACTTAAGAAAATTGTCAATTTCTCTTTTAAAGTTCGGGGTGGGGTCAATAGGCATTTTCATGTAGTGGAATGGGTTGGCTAATTGTCTATTTGCCTCCCCCAGATAATAATCTGCATCCATGATTACTATTGCCCCACCCTTGTCAGCCTGAATAATAACAATGTTTTTGTTGTCCATGAGCTGTTGTAAAGCCTGTTGTTCAGGGGTAGACAGATTATGTTTCAGAGGTGAAAAGTGATCTAGTTTGAAATGTATATCCTTGAGTACAGCTTGCTGAAAGATAGCCACATTCCGATTCATAAGTGGAACAAAATTGGATTTATGGAATTTGAATTCTGTGGATCTTTGAGAATCAGACCTGGGTCCAAAAAACAATTTGAGGTTGATTCTGCGAATTGGTGAATTAGTGCTGCTGTTTTGTGCTGTTTATGCTGTATCTTGTGCGTTGGACATTAAACCTGCACTTTTACATCTTGGGCTGTTTGGATATCGTTCATTCTGTGCTGTAAAGTTTGGCGTTATTCTGATTTGGTTAATATATCGATTCTGTCTGAGTTCATACTACTGAATTCACATCTTCTGTACCAAATATTCTCATACATTTCTTCAAAAATCTGCACCCTTGTTATATTTTCCCTTCAAGATCCCTGATACATCCTAGTATTGCAAATCAAGTCCCAGCCCCCACCCATAAATTAATAATACTCCCTGCTGAAATCTGATTTTTTTTCTTAAACTGTTGAAATATAAATACATGACAGTACAATATATCTCCCTTGCTAATAGCCCTTTATTACAATAAATCTACCATTGTTTTTTTCCTCTTCTATCATAATTGGAGCTCCTCTAATTATCAGTATTAATCCTATTTTCTTTTGTCCTTGATATTTTTCTGAATATCCATCCTTAAATCCTTTATCAAATTTACATGTTCATTTCTATTCAAAAGTATTTTCTGCAACATTATTTGCATTCTTCATTTCTTAGTATAATTCAATACTATCTGCTTTTTGTCTATACCTGTAAGGCCATTTACATTCTATGACAATATGGACAGAGTAGCCATTATGATAGAAAGATATTACCCCCCCCCCTTATTATATGTGGTAGTTCTTTTGAATGTGTATTTCCAACACTTGGCTTACATGCACACACTTATGTTTGGAAGACTGACCTCTTATAAAGTTGCTTCTCATCTCTGTTTGAACATTGAACATGTGTCCCATTATAAAGACTTTTTTCTTCAATGAAAATATTAACAGAAAGCTAAATAAAAATTTACAGAATCATCCCATCTCATTTTAACTTAGAACAAACACATACAATGATGTACATTTTCAACAATGAAGTTTACCCCCTCCCCCAGATAGCAGTAGTATTGACAGCTACACCTACAGGCATTATCTAATCTAAAACATATCTTATTTTTGCAAAATTACATATTACAGTCTGTATTTCCACTTACACTGATTGCTGTCTGTTTTTTTTATCTTTGATTCTCTCCCAGATGTGGAAAACATATTTCATGTTTTCAGTAAACATTAAATTTTAGCCCTAAGAAAAAGCTAGTCACTAACAAGAAAGTACAGTATTTGGCTCATGAGTGACTGTGTCTATTAGTACTTTATGGAGTATCAGAGGCATGAGAATTATTCCCTAGCCTACTTATAAAAAATGTATTCCAGTATAATGTATGTGAATCATTTTAAGAATGATCAATTCTTTTAAAATCAGAAAAGGTAATATTTCTCTTTGAATCTGGAAAGCAGTTTTGATCTGGGACAAAATAAAAACAGGATGATGCCAACATTATTAAAGTTACAGACGATGAAATGTCAGAAGAATATCTGTCTGTCTTATTAACAGATAAGCTCTTTGTTTTCCAGTATGATTTGCACATTAACATTTCAAAAAGCTCACTTAAAATAGATAGCTTATTAAAGAAGTCAGAGATAAAAGAAACATTCCCTGATCAATCTACAACAGATACATTTTCTCATTCTAGCTTGATTTGTGCAATATCATTTTAAAAAGCAGATTAGTATCTTGTATAACTATTTTAAAGTTTTCTGTGAGCCTGTCAAGTAAATTAATTCTCATGTAAGACAAACTTAATTTCATATTAGCATTACTAAAACTATTCTCTACTTTTGTAACATCTAATGCAGTGTCTGAGACAAATAACAGTAATAAATTTTTATGACCCAGCTGTCTTAGGGGCTAGTTCTCATGCAGATGACATACAAAAGACCTAGATTATATCATTTAAAAGGAAAACATGCATGGGATGGACACTGCAATAAATCTAGTGAAATATACTGTTTACAGTAGTAAGTCAAGCTTAACTGGCATACTGAATCTACACCAAAACCCTTCTCCTATAGAGTATAATATTAATGAAACTCAGGACAACATAGATAACAGCCATGTCTAGAACAGCTGGTAGCTGTATTATTTAGAAAGAAAGAGTGATAGATATATATGAGTTGTATACTCCAGTTCAGATTGCCTAATGGGGCTATTGCAGGCATACACTATTTGTAGCTATAGCAGACAGTTTTAGCCTTCAAAAATATATTTCAGTTGGTCTTGTTTATGTGATTTCACATATGACTTAGGAATATGACTTATCTGGAATATTTGTACACCAGAACTGTATTGGTTTGATCTTAAATCAAAGTTAAGCAAAAGAAATGTATCCAAACCTTTCTGTCCTAGCATGACCCAGTTCCAAACAGCATCTCTTACTATGACTGTTCAGATCCTGCATGTATGCTCCTGAGCAATGCTCTAAGATAAACTCTTATCCCCAGGAAATTAAAAATGAAAAGGAAACAGAAAAAGATGAATGACAACAGAACAACTGTATAATTAAAACATGTTTGGGTTCAATGGAAGAAGTATGATCAATGTAAAAAGGCAATAACATATACAACAAAGAGAAGTAACACAGAATTCCATTAGAAGTCAAAAGGTAAAGCTCATGGGCTTTCTACAGAGACAGACTAACACTATGTGAAAAATTACCCGTCAGCACTTAGATGTTCACCTACTGAAACCAACTTTACTTTAAAAGGTTTAGAACTGATTTAACATTTCTTTACTAAAACCCAACATATCAGTGAACAGCTTTTCTATTCAAAATGAAACTGACATTTCCCCAGACTCTGTAATCAGACTAACACATATATTCAGACTTCATAATGAAATATCACAACATGGTAGCAAGAGCCAAGATGGCCTCTGCTTGGTTTCTGAAACCTTTTTTAAATGTTAAATCATTAATCTTATTCTATGTCAAGGAATTATTCCTTAGTTACAGAAAACCGTGTTGATCATTCTGCTAAACAAAATTCCCTTGGCATCCTCCACATCTGACTCCCAAGCAATCCTTTTGTAAAATCACAGTGAAAAATCGCTGACTTGGTCTTATTAGCAAACAAGGTATGCTGTCTCAGTACTAGCATGACACAATGTCAAGTAGAAGCACAACTGCAGCCATTTTGTTGCAGTGTGATCTTATTCTTAATGATCTGACAATGAGCTCTTTCATTTGATAGGATACACCATGACTGCAAACTCTATAGAATGACAACACTAGGCTTTGCCACAGAAGTCTGTAAGTAGTTGTCTAACTAAGCAACACATCTTTCATGGCAAATCTGGACTCAAGCTCCCCAAGAATAATTTCTTAGACCTTTATTCTTCTGCATATATGTTAACTCACTCTCTTCCATCAAACCTACGACAAGGTCATTATGCAAATGTCCTGGCTGTTTGGTTACATCCTAAAATGATAAAGTCACTGATCTTTGGAACTTTAGCTAGTCTGAAACAAATTCTTGCAGGTGAAAAAATGTAAACTTCCCCTGTATGTTGACACTCAAAGGAATGGCTGTCACCATTATTTAATTTAGAATCTCATACAACAATAGTAAAAACAAAGTCAGTGATAAGCCTCGCTGTTGCTAGAAGTTCTCTTTGCTTGTAATATTAAAAACAGTAGACTATTGTTTAAAGACTACTAATGTCCTAGAATACACACTGCCCTAATTGTGTATGTTTTCCTACATATTTATGATCTTCAAGTTCTTTCTTACAGGATCTGTAGGCTTATGCTTTTACCCCCTAACTGAAACATCATTGTGACACCTTAATGGCAAAGTAGTTACCTGTCAAAAAAAGATCAGATCTATTTACTAGATATTTTTATTCAGATTACAGCATTAGTACCCTCCAATGCCAAACGTTACAGAAAATCTTTTCACTGCTACCTTATGTCAGTGTGACGGTTATGTCGTCCTGCAAAGACCTTCTACTAAATTCACAGATAGCTGTCAAATGATGTATGTTTTCTTGAACTTAAAATGTAAGGAGCTGTGTATAGCTATTTTCTTTCATATTTAGTGTTGCCATGCTATAGTGTGGCAAGATGAAGTACCACACAACAGAGTGGAACTGCTTGTGTCTTTTTGCAGCTTGATTTAACATCTGTGTAATATATGAACCAGAGGTGCTCCCGTCATTTTCTTAGTTTTAGTCTGAGACTGTTCTTTGGACTTTGACATCTCTCTGACTTCTGTGGAGTACGGTAAACCAGAGCTGCCACTATTGATATTTTCTTTCTTTGTTTTTGTCTCTGACTTGTTATCTTGTCTTGGAAAATCTCTCTAGTATCCATGGAGTGTGCTTATCCAAAGCTGCTGCCATACTTCTTGTCTGGGAATGTTACTTGTTATTTGGACTTGGGAAATTCTAACTTGCAGGGGAAGATGAATCAAAATTCTTGGATCACAGAATTGTTGGACATTGTTTTCATCCTGAGATTGTAGTCATCTACAATAAGTGGAAATGACATCTGCAGGTGCAGATGTTCTTTCATCAATCTATCCATATGACACATTTTATGTTAGTTTCCTTGTCAACCTCTCTACTATTTTGTGTGTATTATTAGTTCAATGAAACATGGCTGCTGCAATTTTGGTGTGACTGCTGGTATCTGCTCTTTAAGAAGGACAATGCTTGGTTGTCGGCTATAGAGAGAGGGAGATTTATTATAAGTGTGGTCAGTATCTGACATCTTGGCATCAAACTAATAATATGAAACATGGCAGAATGTTCCATGCAGGAATACAGGACAACAGTACTGTCATTAGAGGGGCCTAGGAAACAATGTGAGTATCAGTAGACCGTATGTGTGTGTGTGTAAACTAATTTGGTTGTCTTTGTTACTGATGGTGCATTTGTACTACACTAGGTCCAGACTAAGAAATCTAGAGGAGTCAGTAATTATAACCCTATTGTGCACCTCATAGTGTAAACTTATTTAGGTGTGACATGTGGCAATCATAACCCAAAGCAGTGGCATGCATATGTTATAAGCTCTTAAGGCCAATCACCCCTTGTGTATATACTAGGAGCTAGCTGTGTGTTTAGACCCAGTAACACCTACACCTCGCATTATTTTGTGACTGTCGTGGGATTCAATCCATTTCTGTCCATCACATTATTTAGTAACAACAGGGAGGGACTTGAGGTCCATACCCTATCCATCACACTAGCAATCAAGCATTCTTTGCAACTATCTCCTTATCACTTTGAAACAGCAGAAGGAAAGCATCTATGTCAAGACAGTCAAGAAGAGTTTCTTATTTTCAGAACACACATGCAATAGGGACAGAGGGCACCAAGCAGCATGGTAAAGTAGGCCAGATGATGATGTGAGTATACTGGGCAGTTATTGTGTACTTTCAGTTTCAATTTGAATATACACACATGTATTTTAAACATAATATGAATGTTAATTTATGGCAATCCCAAAACTTTGGTTTGGCATAAAAGAAAGAAGAGTAAAGATGAGTGCCAACCATACCTCTCAACCTCTTACAGCAAAAAATCTGGACAAAACAATAAATAATGGAGGGGACAAAGGCCCAAAAATAGGGGCATTTTTTTAAATATTGCTCTTACAAACTTAGAACGTTGAACAACAGGTTTTGTGTTGGCAGGAATTTTCTGAAGGGTATGAAGCCTGAAACTCAAATGTCTGTCATTATTTTTCTGACTTCAATCTTTAATGACTTGCCAATGATTTTCCAGAAAACCACAATTTTATGAAAAACAGACCAAAAATTTGAGTCCAAAATCTGGACATTCTGTAAAAATCTATACAGTTGAGGGTATGGGGACAGCCTTTTTGGGGGGCTGTATGGAAATTAAATCATCAATCAGCTATAATGGTTTGAAATACAAATTGTGTAAAACATTACAGTACTTTACTATTCATGCAAGATGAAAAAGTCTGACTAAGAGAAATGAAGGAGGGCCTACCTTTCACAAGATGGTGCTGCAAGATATGGTGCCAACTTTACTATAAAGATGTGAATTTTAGAAAGCTTTGATTTGAAAAGGGGTGAGGGGGCACATCTTGTCTTATAGGACTGTATGGAAAATAATGCATCAATAATCAAATATAATGATTTCAAATAAAATTTGTGTAAAACAACACAGAATTTCATTATTCTGGCAAAATTAAATTTCACAGATAGGAAGAGTCCTATCCCTCTCAGGAAATTGTTGGAGGATATATATAGAGTGTACTGTGATACTTTTGAATTTAACATAGGTGACATACATCTTATACCACAGATCAGTATGACAATATGTTCTGAAGTAACATGTTGGTGCTATCTCTACAGTGAATGTGGTATAGAAAGAAAGAGAGAAGTGTGTTTATATAAAGGAAGGGAGTGAATCGGGGAATCTATGTAATTAATGTATTTATATTAATCAGTTGTTTCCCTTCTCTTGGCTGTACTGCAAACTTCAAATTACATAAATGTATAAATAGTTGGTTTATTGCTGCTATAGTTCTTGCATCCAAGAGAAAAAAAATCAAGTCATTGTTCACAATGAAAATAAGGGCTTAACAAATACCAAGACTTTGTTCTGGCATGAAATTATACTTGATGATTATGTCTGGAAGATTAAGAGAGGGGAACATTGTCAGAAATGGTGGATGAATATTTATATGTAAAACATTAATGGGTTGTTTAATTTAGCAAAAAGAAAACAAAAGCATTTTGTTATCCAGGAAACCTTTCACCCTAACTGGTGGCCTTACAGGAGACCCATTTGAATGAACAGGAACATGATGCACTGATAAAGGGCTGTTGCTCCTGAGAGCAGCAGCTGCATTTTGTAGTGCCCATGAAAATGGGGACATAGTACAGTTTTGTTAGCAATGCCCTATGACACTAAATGAAACAACAGTAAATGCACAGGATTATGTTGGGGTTATGCCCCATGTCACTCAAAGACACAAAAGTGGATGTACAGTGTTACTATGTTGGAATCAAGGGATATACTGGACCAAATCATGTAACTATGTATAGTATATATTTACTCTTGGGCATGACACAAAGGGAGCTTTGAGAGACGATGAGCGAAGAGATTGCTTTCCATGGGGTAATTGCTGTCCATCTACAGAAATGGAATGTTGTAACAAGTATATCACAAGTTAAAAACGGTTAAAGGCACTAAGGCCTGACAAGTGCTGCATTTAGCCTGATATGCGGGTGCTTATACAACTGATTCTGATGTTAAATCTGAATCTACTCTACTCGGTATAAATCAAGATCAAGAACTTGATAAGATATATATATATATATATATATATATATATATATATATATATATATAAATAAAACTAGTGAGCATATGTATGCAGTTAAAACAGTGAATGTACATCCTGTTGTAGTTTCTGAACATGCCCCAGAATGTATACTATGTATATCAGTCCCCACTTGTTTAAAAAAAATTTGTGTCTTCCTGCATGTTATTTTAGACAGAGCTTGTGATCTGGTGTAAGCAATTAATGGAAAGCAAATTAAGTGAAATGATGCAGAGTCTGTAGCCCTTATTGATGGAATGAGACTTTTTTAATAAGAAATTAAAATTTGAAATAAAAGGTCACATAAATATGTTATTATATGTTATGTAATAATATGTTATTAAAAAAGGGGCCAAGTAAATCTAACTAGGAACAGAGACTTAGCAGACTTACAAAGTACCTTCTATGACAGTAAATTAGCGGTACTGGGGAAATAGTCTGAATGGAGAGATGAAATGGGATTCAAATGGAGAGATGAAAAGTCAGTAAGCAAAGGAGAGTAGTAGTGCTGAAACTGAATTCATACTCAAGTCTTGGTGAGTACCTTCATGAGGTGGACCCCGTTTTCACAAAATCTCACCAAGGAGACACTGATATATAGACTGTATTTATATAGCATATATCATGGGCAGAAGTAGGTCAAAAACTAAAAAAGACAAGATGAATGCACAAGACCCAGGATAAAAAAGTACCGAGTCTTCGTAGCTGCACTGGTGCCAGGACTATAAAAGATGACAGTGTAGAATCCTCAAAATATGGAAACATTACTACAATGGGGCTGGGCCAGGCCCAGGGGGAGGATGGCCCCCTTGTTGTAAAAGGAAGTAGCAGTCCACAAAAATCACAAAAACTGATAGGCCAAAGAAGAGCCATAAAGATGATAAAGTGGACTATTGAGGATAAGAAATAAATTATGCATTGTTACTATTATACAAAAAGCCCAGAATTTCCAGACGGAAGATTTACAAAGCAATTAAGAGAGAAATTAGAGGAAAGAAAAATACTTCCGCAAGAAAAAACTGTCAGAAGCTTCAAATGAAACTTTGTGTTCATTGATACAACAGATTTCTGAAAAACAGTCTATAGATCAAGACTTGTTTGGAAAAAGAGGCATCTGAGGAAGTGTAAAAATATAAACAACAAAATCAAGAGATATTTGAAAAGTATAAAAATGGGCATGGGAAAGAAAGAGATATTTCATATGGTGCAATATTTATGCAAAGGAGAAAGCCAAATTAATCAACGTAAAGAAGGTAGCCCCAAAGATATTCGAAGAGAAATACAAGCAAAGGCATGCGGATGTGCAACATTTCACAATAAAAAAAAATAACATCACAAAGATGAAATGTAAAAAGAAGATTAGTAAAGTAGAAGTTAAAAAAAAACAGAAGTTGAAGTTATGGAGTGCCTACAATGTGAAGGATTTGGTGTAGAAGGCCAAACAAGGGTTACATCATAGCATGATGGAGTGAGTCCCCAAAGTAGGATGAAACAGGAAGATCAGGAAACATCTGAAGAATACATATGGAAATGGGAAAGAAAAAGAGATTTAATACGGTGTAATATTTATCCAAATGTGAAAGCAAAACTAACCAATACAAGAAGAGCAGCACCAAAGATATTTGAAGAGAAATACAGGCAAAGGAATCCAGACATGGAAAACTTTACAATACAAAAAATAAGAAGACAAAGAGGAAAAGTAGAAAAGGAGATTAGTAATGGAGAAATTGAAGAAATAGAAACAGAGGTCATGGAGTACCTGCAAAGTGAAGGATTCAGTGTAAAAATCTAATTCAGAAACCACCACAACAGGATAGAGTAATGGATATCCAAATTAAGGGGAAATCAGTAGAACAGGAAGCAATTGGTCAGGTGTCATATGAAGATAATTTGGAGCCTTCCACAGGAAACCAGTATAAAGATTCACTTGAATCTAGACAGCCAGGGAAGGAACAGAAAACTGATGCAGTCAGTGTTGAGGAGTGATAGACCAGTGAGGCCCCATATGATACAGCAATGGATGGAACAGGATAAAGTTGAAGAGAATGTGCCACAAGACAATGCTATAGAATCTTCTATAGAATGCCCGCAGGAACTGGAAAATAATGGATGTGCCCTCAGTTTGGAAGAAAATGAGCTAAGAGAAGAGTTGCTTGATTTAATAGACATAGACATAGACATAGATTAAGATCAATAAATAAAATAGACTGCAGAAGGTTAATAAAACCCAAAATGTCAGAAGTCTGATGAAACAAATGAACACAGTAATTAGGACTGCTCTTAGAGATCCATGTGATATAACTGAAGTAAACAGGATATATTACTGTGCAACTAAATTAGTAACTGATAAAGTTCTACCACAAGAGCACAGGGTAGTGAGGGAAAAGAAGGGGAGAAATTGAATACCATCATGGAAATATAGAACAGAGAAAACTATAAAGCAGTTAAGACAAGAAGTGCCACTGTTAGAAGAATATAGAAGATAGAATAGCTCAGCAAAAATACTAAGAAAGATAGATGTGATAAAAGCAATGCGCAATATTAGAACAGACTAGGATCTATCATGCACTATTGCAAATAATCTAAAAATCTCAGCACAGGCCGAAAGACTTAGAAGACAAGAAGATAAATATAAAGGAAAAGTACAAAATAAGCAATTTATTGATGGTCCAAAAAAAGTTTTATAGAGAATTGGGAAATAAGGTAAAAGGAATTGAAAGACCACCGAGAAAGAAGAAATAGATACATTTTGGAGAAGTATTTATGAAGATCCTGTGGAACATAAAGATGCTACATGGATAGAAGTTAAAGAAATAATAAGAGGTTCAAAGGTGCAGGATATGAAATGGGATGAAGTAACAGCTAGAAGATTAAAACAAAGTTAAGAAAAGCCTCTAATTGGAAAACCCCAGGCCCAGATGCAGTACCTAATTTGTGGCTGAAAGTATTAATATCTTTGAACGAAGACTTAGCCATGAGTAAGAACTATTTATATGCACACCCTGAGCAGACATCAACCTGGTCAACAACAGAAAAAACAATGCTCCTACTTAAGAGTGAACCTGCAAGCTACCCTAAAAATTATAGACCAATAACTTGCCTTTCAATGACATATAAACTATACACGCTGACAGAGTTTATAGTCATTTAGAAGAAAACATAATTATGGCAGTAGAACAAAAGGGCAATAAAAGAAAGTATTATAGACCAAAGGATCATTTGTTGTTAAATAAAGTCATAGTGGAGAACTGTAAAAAGGGTACGAATCTAAGTATGGCATGGACTGACTACAAAAAAGTATATGATAGTATCCCGCATTCACGGATAAAAGAGTGCTTAAAAATGTATAAGATACACCCCACACTGATTGACTACATTACAGTAACCATGAAACAGTGGCAAATCACTTTGCAATTAAGCCATGATAAACGACAAATTATTATCCCAGGGATAAAAATTCAAAGGGGGATATTCCAGGGTGACTCTCTTATCACCGTTACTATTCTGCCTTGCCATTAACCCATTAAGCTGTTTATTCAACAGCTTAGGCCATGGCTGTAATTTGGCTTCTAGAAAACAACAAAGTGCGAAGACTTCTCAGCTTTTCTTTATTGATGATTTAAAATTGTATAGCTCATCAAATGAGGAACTGAAAGCACAACTGCAAGTTGCCAAATCTTTTTCAGATGATATAAGAATGTCATTTGGTCTTGATAAATGTCCAAAAGCAACCTTTAAAGCAGGAAAACATCAGTTTGGGACAAGAATGTGATATTAAAGAACTTGAGCAAGGAGGAGTGTATAAATATTTGGAAATTGATGAAGGATCAACAATAAAACATGAACTAATGCAAATAAAACTTAGTAAAGAATACATCAGAAGACTTAATCCTGAAAACAGCACTGACATCTAGGAACAAAATCCAAGCTATAAATCAATTTGCTCTTCCTGTCCTAACTTACAGTTTTGGAGTGACTGACTAGCCCCAAAATGTGTTGGATAGATTAGATAGGAAAACAAGAAGGATGCTTCATGCTCAACAAATGATTTATAAAAATAAGTGCATACCAAGATTATATAGTCCCCATTCCAAAGGAGTGATGGGCCTCCTTAAAACTGATTATATGTATAGATCTGCAATCGTGGGACTCCACACATATCTGTTGACCTCACAAGACCCAAACATAGTGAAAGTTTTGAAACATGAGGAGAATAAATCTAAGATGACTTCTCTACTTAATCTAGCAGAAGCTTATCAGCATCAAGCAGGAATGGAAATCAAACCACAAATGGATAAAAATCAAGCAGCAACTGAATGTGCCAAAAAACAAAAGAAAGAATATAAGGTGAAGGATCAGATGAGAAGGCAAGAAATGTGGAAAAAGCATAAATATAGTTGCAAGTATAGAAGACTTCTGGAAGAACCTCATGTTGATCAGGAAAGAATACAGGAATGGTTAAGGAGAGGCAAATTCAAACCAAGAGATGGAAGATTAATATCGTCAGCCCAAGATAGTGGGCTGCGTACATAATGGTTTATAAAGTCCATTGAACATGTGGGAGAAACAGACAGATGTAGGTTTTGTAAAACCGAATTCGAAACCGATGCACACCTCATTGCTGGTTACAACATACCAATGGCAGAAGGACTGTACACTGAAAGGCAAAATAATGTGGCGCGGACTATTGCCCTAAGGATTGTGCAAATATTATGGTACTGAAGTAGCCAAAAAACACTGGAAACATGAGCCACAAAGCATCATAGAAAATGAAGAAGTCTACATCACATGGGATCATCTATTACCAACAGTTCAAATGACAGATGCTAAAAAAACGGATATAGTCATCCAAGAAAAGAACACAAGAGTAGCATTGATCAGTGAAATTGCCTCACCCAGTGACTACAGTGTCTTGCATACAGAGAGACAAAAAGTCATAAAATATCAGGATCTGCAGCAGAAACTAGAGCAATATGGAAGAAAGATACCCAGACAGTTCCAATAGTAGTAGGAGCAACGGGGCTTACAAAAGAGAGTTTACGACTGTGGTGGTGGTGCTGCGGTAGCGTTGTCACCTCACAGTTAGACATTGCCTGTTTGATTCTCAGTTAGAGTGTCTTCTGTGTAGCGACATGCGTGAAAGTGCGTTCCTTCATTGAAGGTTGTGCGTTAGGCCCGGCAAGCCAGCACGTAAAACTCTACTGCCAATCATTAGCGGACCAGAGTTCCGCTGTGGCAACCCCTAACCAGGAAAAGCCGAAAGACACACAATCATATTTAAATATGTTACCAATACATGTAACTCCATACAAACTGCAGGAGGAGTCATTTTCTGGGCACATAGTGGGTGCTGCCTGAAACATGCATGTTTATATTATATTCTGTTATTGTATTTTGTTATAACATTTTTGTTAAGCTCATTACATGCTTTTAGCAATGTACTACTTATGCTAAGTTTATTGCTTATACCTTAAATAATGTTCTTTTTGTTATGGAGCTTTTCTCTCCAGATCTCCACTGAAAACAGGTTTTCAACCTAGTCAGACACTACCCGGTTAACAAATGCAAATAAATAAATAAATCAATAATGATGATTGCACTTGTGCAATTGGCATGGCTTGGAGAACTGTTGTCACATATATTAATGACTGGACTTGTGAGATAAATAATGTTAAGCAAAGATCAAATAGAACACATTTAGGAAATGATGCTTCTATTGTCTGTAAAGATCATTCACGCCATATGAAACAAGATGATGCTCCTGACAATTTTGGAATTCTGGATACAAGTATTCAGCAATCTGAGGATCTGAAAAGAAAGAAAGGAGGAAGTTCACAACAAATAACAAGGAAGAAAAAGAAACTGAGGTATGTTTCCATTATTGGGGCAACACTTTAAACGCGGCTGCTGAGCTCCGAATCCAGTGTCTTGTCATGTCTTTTTGGTCTTGTGTAAAATTTAGAATTGACATTTCCTTTTTTAAATATTATCCAGTAAAATATTTTATACACACATAGTTAGATTAAGAGCAGAAAGACATGACAAGACACTGGATTTGGAGCTCAGCAACCGAGTTTAAAGTGCTGCTCCGATAATGGAAAGCTGTCTGAAAATAGGTCGATCACTTCCTACCACTCATTCAAAATCAGACTAAAAGGGAACTTTTTTTCTACAAGCTCACACACACAGAGTTTAAACTTACTACTGCGGTTTCAGATTACTGCTTCAACTAATTCTTAATAATATCACACTGATGTACAATATTAAAGTATTTTTCTGATAAATTAAGTCCACGCTTTCCACTTTTAAATTTACATACGCATTACATATTCACTTACTATTTTAACAAATGTCCTTTCTCTACATCAGTGTTTATATATTTGTTTCTTTCTGTAGAAATGACATCCTTAGCTGACATGTCTAAGAAGGATGCAAATGATTCAGCGTCATTTACTTAATGAACACAATCTGATCTAAAATACATGTGTTACTATATGTGGTTTTCCGCCACGAACGAAAGAAGCAATTAGATGTCCCTTTGGTAACTGGGTACATTACTCTGCACCAGGGCCTTAATATATTTGCAAACATGCTAAAATTATCACATCCTGTTTCGTCATACTGTGGCATGAATTTGTGACTGCAATCAGTAGACTTGAAACGTTTTTGTTGGACAAAATGCTCATTACTCACCCCTGTCTGCATGTAGACTCTACTGGTACTTTAACTGCTATGGAAAATATTTATTTAATAACTCAGTATGCTCTAATGGGTGACGACAGTCTCTCTCAGTACTGTGATAGCCAATCAGCTCATGAGCTGTAGACACATAGCTGCAGGCAGGTGATTTACATGAACACACTTTAAAGGAGAGACTTAATTTTAATTTTTTGTAAGACAAAGATCAAGCATATTATTACTCTTTTAAGGGAAAAAAAAGAAGTTATGTACTTACCATAACGTTCCATGTTTGTAGTCCATCTCGCCTATAATCTTGCTGGATGCATTTGGAGCCGATATTCGGCTCTGACTCAGCTGATACTAAAGCTTGAGAGCTTTTACTGGCTCGAGGCTAGCCCCTATCCCATGGTGCCTCACGGCAAATCCCCAGATCAAGTTTGCAAGAAAACAATAAATACCTATCAGGTAAGAGCAGTATAAGAACTGTATAAATACAGCAAAGGATTTAGAAATATAATCCATTCCAGGTGGACAACAAGGAGAACAATGTCAGGCAGCAACAGAATAGTCCACCAGATCCCCCAGAAACAGGAAGGGGAATGGAGGGAGGGACGCAAGAATATAGGCGAGATGGACTACAAACATGGAACATTATGGTAAGTACATAACTTCTTTATGTTATGTAGTCCTATCTCACAGCAATTCTTGCTGGATGGGACAGAGTCCCTAGCATCTATAACCCGAGTGGCTCAAGCGAAGAGACTCTTCAGCACAGTGGACCCAAAGGAAGACCTGTCCCGGGAGGCCAAATCCAATTTGTAATGAGTGACAAACGCATGTCGTCTTGCCCAAGTAGCTGCTGCACAAATAGTATCAATTGGGAGCCTAGATATAAAGGCACATGAAGTAGCTACAGCCCTAGTAGAGTGACCTTTAACTCTGACAGGTAATTGTCTACCTGGATGGCTCAAAGGTTGCAGACATCAAAGATGAGAGGACTAAGTTTAAGTTTCAGGGTTCTAATGGTTGTTTTATTGGGGGCCTGAGAAGAAGAACGCCTTTTAAGAAAGTTTTACACAAGGAGTGTTGCATGATTGGATTTCCCATGAAACCAAAGTGGAAATGGGAAATAGCAGCTAATTGAACTCTAACTGTAGCAGCTGCCGCTCCTTCATGAAAAACTGATGCTAGGAAGGATAAAATAGATTCTATCAGAGCAGTATATGGATCTAAGCCCCAATTCATAGCCCAAAGGGAAAACCTTTTCCATTTGCTGGAATATAGTTTCTGAGTGGAAGGTTTATGAGATGAAATTAGAATGTGTTTGACCGGAGGGGATAGAGGAATACACCTGGCTATTCGTGCAACTGGATTAGCGATGCTGTCAATTTGAGGGTGTGGATGGAGAGGTGGAACTGTCCCGATTGATGAATCAGGAGATCTGGAGATGGGTCCAGAATCCATGGTTCCTCCAAGTGGTAGGGCCACAGGAAGGGAAACCAAACTTGTTGAGGTCAGTAAGGAGCAATGAGGATCAAGGAACTCTTCAACTGTCTTGCTTTCTGTATTACTTTGGGGATGAGTGGAAAAGGAGGAAAGGCATAAAGAAGTTCTGGGGGCCAATCGTGAACTAGAGCATCCCTGGGTGACATCCCCAGATGGGGAATGAGGGCAAAGTAGCTGCTGCATTTGGTGTTCAGGTGAGTGGCAAATAGATCACAGTAAGGCTGGCCCCATCTGTGAAAGATCTCTTTCGCAACCATTAGATTCAGGGACCACTCGTGAGGCATAAGAATTGCCCGGCTGAGTTTGTCTGCTATCACGTTGGATTTCCCCGGGATATGCAATGCTATCAGGAAGCAATGAGTATCCATCACCCATTTCCAAACTCTTAAGGCCTCTCTGCAAAGCAGGTAAGATTTGTTTCTCCCTTGCTTATGTACCACAAGACAGACATATTGTCTTTCTGAATCGCAATCGTCCCGGTGAGAAGGAAGCTGCGAAGTTCTTGCAACACATACAGCACTGCTCTCATTTCCAGAACATTGATGTGCAAGTGGTTCTCATGGTTCTGCCAAGTTCCTTGGACTGTCATTCCCAGATAATGCCCCCCCTCACCCTATCTGGGAAGCGTCCATGGTCAAAACTGCTTTCTCTTGGGAAGGAACAAGTGGATGACCTAGGATAAGTTGTTTTGTGTGCAACCACCATGTCAGATCCTTTCTGCATGTGTTTGTTATCAATATCTGGTGAGACAATGGAAGGTCTTGCATCGACCATTGTGCAAATAGCAGCCACTGGAGAATCCTCATGTGTAGGTGAGCAAGAGGAACTAATGGTGGATGCCATAGTTCCTAGGACTTGAAGGACTACTCTGGCCTGAACTCTTTGTTTGTTTAGCAAGGATCTGACCTGACTGCATAGAGACTCCACTCTTTCCTGTGTTAGCCTTACTGACATGGTGGTTGTGTCTGTTTCTGAGCCTACATATACAATGTGCTGCGAGGGAGATAAGACTGACTTTTGTAGGTTGACAGTGATGCCTAGACTGGTGCACAAGGATAGAGTCTCATCCCTAGTCCTTATGAGTTGATGCTTGGTGGTACCAGTGAGGAGCCAGTCATCTAGGTACGGAAACACCTGGAATCCTTGACATCTCAGGTGAGCTGTTACCACTGCCATGCATTTGGTAAACACTCTGGGGGCTGTAGTGAGGCTAAAGAGCAGTGTTCTGAACTGAAAATGACTGGCCCCCAGCTGGAAGCGTAAGTGTCTCCTGGAGCGCCTGTCCATTTGATGTGGTAGTACACATCCTGGAGATCAATTGAGCACATCCAGTTGTCTTTCCCAATAAAGGGAAATATCGACTGCAGAGTGACCATTTGAACTTCGATTTCCTTACATGCTTGTTGTGCCTGCTGGCATCTAGAATTGATCTTCAGTCCCCCTGTCTTTTTTGGAACTAAAAAGAATCAAGAGTAAGTTCCGGATCCTACTTGCTCTGCGGGGACTTCTTGGATGACTCTTTTTTGCAGCAACAAGATGACCTCTGATGTTGCATGGTCTAGTTGGATGGGTGGTATGTCTGGTAGAGACCAGTTTGTTGGGGGTTTGGAAATAAAGTGAATCAGGTAACCTCTGGAAATTATTGTGTGCACCCAACGATCTTGAGTGATAGTTAGCCAGGTGCTTGAGTACAGCGATAGATGACCCCTGACTGCTTCCAGAGATGGACAGTCAGGCAACCCTTCAGGGTCGATGGAAGGGACAATCTGAGAAAGCTTCTTTGACTTCCTGATTTTGCGAACCTCCTCTGCCGTGAGGGCGGCGTCTTCCATTATATCCTCCCCCTCTGCCTCTGGGGGAGGATTGACCTTGTGCCTGAGGTAAACCTTTTTGCAATTTGTGGAACTACATTTTCCATCTTGTATTACCCTTGGGATAGGGTCTGGATGGGAGAGAAAAATGGACTCCGATGGCAGATAAAGTTTTCCCTTCCTGCTCACACAGTCAAAGTCTCTTTCACTTGGGGTCCAAAAAGAGATGAACCATCAAAGGGAACATTAGTGAAGGAAGACCTGAAGGATTCCACAAAATTATAAAGATGAATCAACGAATGTCTCCTGAGGGATATTTCTGATGCAGCTGTCCTACTCACTCCATCTGCAGCATATGAGATCAGCCTCATGGAGGAGTTAGCTATGGAAGTAAGGGTGGAGAGCTGAGGAGAAACCTTATCCATGGAACCAGGAGCTACTGAACCCTGGAGGGTGTCTCCTAACCCTTTCAGGAGATCCCTCTGAAGACGAGTAAAATGAGTCAGGTAATTCAGCGATCTTAGTGTAAATGCCACTGAAGAAAAAGTATGCTTCCCGTACATATCCATCGTCCTGGACTCCTTGTTAGGAGGATGGATATTAGAAGACGTCTCAGATAATTCCTTCTTGGTGGCTGCTGCTACCACCATAGCATCAACTGGAACTCCCTTACTAAGGAAAGACTTGTTCTCAGGTGCTGTCATAAACTTATTTGGCCTCCTCGGGACGGCTTCCACTGAATCTGGAGAGGTCCATGCTTTCCGCGTTATGACCTTCAAAAGTTGGTCATAAGGCAGCATCACCCAGGAGGTGGAAGGTCAGGAACCAAAGGCCTCAAGATACACTGATTCATCCTCAGTAGGATTAGAAGTCTTCCAATCATCCCTCTGTCTAAGGATTTCTAGGATGTCAGAAAAAGAGACATCCTCTGAGGGGGATCTAGGGGACTCTTCTGATTCCCCTAAATTAGTGTCTGGCATGACAGACTCAGGTGAGTCAACATGTTTCCTCTTACACAGCCTCTTCCGAGGGAGCTGCCCAGTGGGATAATCTGAGGAGGTCTCAGAAGAGGGGGCACCTCCAATGGAGGCTACTTGGGCCTCTGGCTCCCTTTGCTGTGGGGGTGGCAGGGAGGAAGAGGTTGATGCCTACTGCTGGTGGGACACAGGTTCCAATGGAATGGCTTTGGCAGAGGATAAAGCCTTCTCTATAGCTTTGAAAGCCTCCCCCCCGCTCCGAAGAAGACCTTCGCTCCGAGGGGGTGGATGGTCGACTCCTAGCAAGAGGAACCATATATCAGCATGCATATGTTGAAAATAGATCTAATGCCACATGTGACATGATGTTCTATAATAATATAATAACATTTATGAATGAAAATTGTGCGGTGATGTAGTTTATATACATTTAATTTCAGTATTTGACATGGTCAAACACAAAACACTGATAAATAAATTAGAACAACTAGTTATTGATGTACTCTTGATGAGATGGGTAGCTGCATGGCTTAAATACAGGACATGACAAGTATCATACAGCAACTGGACAGGTGAAATTCTTGGTTACAGTCAGGCTGTCCCACAGGTCTCTATGCTAAGCCCTTACTTGTTTAGACTGTATCTTTAAGACCTAACTTTTTCATCTGAAGTGTTCCACAGTCTATACGCAGATTACCTGAAATACAGTAAACTGATTACATGTGTTACAGATAAGGCAGGTCTAAAAAATAACTTGACTAAACTGACCCTTTGACACAGGAGAATAATATACTGTTAAATACATCAACAACTAAGCATATGAGATTTGGGAGACATAAACTGAAAGGTGACTGTTTAATACAGCACACAGTGATTGAAACTGTAGACTCATTTAAGGGCTTGGGGTATATTGGTAGGTCCACCTATGAGTTTTCTAATCGTATCAATCAATTGGTTAATGATGGCTATAGAACTACAGGTTGTATAAAAATATTTATAACGTCTAGGAAATCAAAAATAATTACGTAATTGTTTGTTAGTTACATTAGACCCAAACTTGAGTATGGAATGACAATACGGAAACCCTACAAGAAAACAAGCATGAGTAAACTGGAAAGAGTACAGTGGACATTTAAAAAGCCATCCATGAATGTGAAAATGTGTTATTATGAAAGACTAAAATATCTTAACTTGTACAGTGTCTCATAAATATCTAAGAGGAGATCTTATTCAGGTATATATGGCATTTAGAGACAACTACCACTAGGAATGTTTGTGGTTATTAAAAAGTACTACAAAATCATCTGACAACTTATGTAGAAGATAACGACTAAATTGGGGTCAGAAAGGAGAGATGAAAAGTTAATAAGCAAAAGAGAGTAGTAGTGCTGAAATTGAATTCATTCTCAAGTCTTGGTGAGTACCTTCATGAGGTGGACCCTGTTTTCAAAAAATCTCACCAAGGCGCCAATGATATATAGACTTTATTTATAGACCATATATCATGGACAGAAGTAGGTCAAAAATTAAAAGTGATAGATGGGTGCACAAGACCCAGGATTAAAAAAAAGTGCCCGATCCTGGTAGGCACACTAGTGCCAGGACCAGAAAAAATGACAGTATAGAATCCTCAAAATACAGAAACATTACTACAATGGGGCTAGGCCACGCTCACGGGGAGAATGCTTCCCCCCCCCCCCATTGTAGAAGGAAGTAGCAGTCTACAAAAAATCACAAAAACTGATAGGCCAAAGAAGAGCCATAAATATGATAGAGTGGACTGCTGAGGAAAATAAAGAAATTATGCATTACTATTATGCAAAAAGCCCAGAATTTCCACACACGAGATATACAAAACTATTAAGAGAGAATTTAAAGGAAAGAAAAATATTTCTGCAAGAAAAACTGCCAGAAACTTCAAATGAAAATTTGCATTCATTAATACAACAGATTTGTGAAAAAAGTATATAGATCAAGAAACTTTGATCTGTTTGGGGGGAAAAAAGCATATGAGGAAGTGCGAAAATATAAACAACAAAACCTAGAGATATTTGAAAAATATAAAAAAGAAATATGGACATGGGAAAGAAAGAGAGATTTGATATGGTATAATATTTATGCAAAGAAGAAAGCCAAATTAATCAGTATAAAGAAGGCAGCCCCAAAGATATTCGAAGAGAAATACAGACAAAAGCATCCGGATATAGAAAATTTTACGGTAAAAAAAATATCACAAATATGGAATGTAGAAAAGAACATTAGTAAAGTAGAAGTTAAAAAAATAGAAGTTGGAGTTATAGAGTGCCTGCGAAGTGAATGATTTGGTGTAAAAGGTCTAATACAGGTTACATCACAGCATGATGAAGTGAGTCCCCAAAGTAAGGAGAAGCAGGAAGATCAGGAGATATCTGAAGAAGAAATATGAACATGAGAAAGAAAAAGCTTTAATATGGTGTAATATTTATGCAAAGGAGAAAGCAAAACTAACCAATGCAAAAAGAGCAGCACCAAAGATATTTGAAGACAAATACAGGCAAATGAATCCGGACATGGAAAACTTAAAAATAAGAAGATAAAGCGGAAAAGGAGATTAGTAAATGGAGAAGTTAAAGAAACAGAAACTGAAGTTATGGAGTATCTGTAAAGTGCAGGATTCAGTGTAGAAAATCTAATTCAGAAAGCACCACAGAAGGATAGAGCAATGGATATCCAAATTAAGGAGAAATCAGTGGAACAGGAAGCAATTGGTCAGGTGCCATATGAAGATATTTTGGCGCCTTCCACAGGAAACCAGTATAAATGTTCACTTGAAGCTGGACAGCAAGGGAAGCAACAGGAAACTGAAAATTCTGATGCAGTCACTGCTGAATAGTGGCAGGCCAGTAACTTCCGATATGACACAGCAATGGATGGCACAGGATGAAACTGAAGAGAATGTGACACAGGAAGATGCGATAGAACTTTCTATGGAATGCCTGGAGGAAATGGAAAACAAAAAATGTCCCCTCAGTTTAGAAGAAAATGAGCTAAGAGAAGAGTTGCTTTATTTAACAGAGATAGACATAGATCAATGAAAGAAATAGATTGCAGAAGGTCAATAAAACCCAAAGAGCCAGAAGTCTGAAAAATCAAATGAACACAGTAATTAGGACTGTTCATAGAGATCCTTGCGATATAACAGAAGTAAGCAGGATATATTACTGTGCAGCTAAATTAATAACTGATAAAGTTCTACCACAAGAATGCAGGGTAGTAAGGGAAAGGAAGGGTAGAAATCAAATACCACCATGGAAGTACTGAACAGAGAAAACTATAAAGCGATTAAGACAAGAAGTGTCACTCTTAGAATAATGTAGAAGAGGGAACAGATCAACAAAAATACTAAGATAGATGTTATAAAGCAATGTGCGGTATTGGAACAGACCAGGATCTATCAAGCACTACCGAAAATAACAAACTAAAAATCTCAGCACAAGCAGAAAAACTTGGAAGATTCTCAGATAAATGTAAAGGAAAAGTACAAAATAAGCAATTTACTGATGACCCAAAAAAGTTTTATAGACAATTGGGAAACAAGATAAAAGGAATTGAAAGACCACCAAAAAAAGAAGAAATAGATACATTATAGAGAACTATCTATGAAGATTCTGTGGAAAATAACAAAGATGCTAAATGGACAGAAGAAAAAAAAAGATGTTTAAAAGTAAAATATAGGAAATGGGATGAAGTAACAGCCAGAAAGATTGAAACAAAGTTAAGAAAACCCTCTACTTGGAAAACCCCAGGCCCAGATGCAGTACCTAATGTTTGGTTAAAAGTATAACATCTCTGCACAAAGATTAAGCCATGAGTAATAATTATTTATATGCACACCTCAAATAGACACCAACCTGAATAACAACAGGAAAAGCAATGCTCCTACTTAAGAGTGAACCTGCAAGCTACTCTAAAAATTATAGACCGATAACTTGCCTTCCACCGACATGTAAACTATACATGGGAATTGATGCCAACAGAGTTTATAGTCATTTAGAAGAAAACTCAGTTATGGCAGTAGAATAAAGGGGCAATAAAAGAAAGTCATATGGAGCAAAGGATCATTTGTTGTTAGTGGAGAAATGTAAAAAGGGGAAGAATCTAAGCATGGCATGGATTGACTACAAAAAAAGCATTTGATAGTATCCCACATTCATGGATAAAAGAGGGTTTAAAAAATGTGTAAGATACACCCTACACTGATCAACTACATTACAGTGACCAAGAAACAATGGCAGACCACTTTGCAATTAACCCATGATAAAGGACAAATTATTATCCAAGGGATAAAAATTCAAAGGTGGATATTCCTGGGTGAGACTCTGTCACTGCTGCTATTCTGCCTTAACCTTAACCCATTCAGCTGTCTGCTTAACAGCTTAGGCCATGGCTATAATTTTTCTCCAAGAAAACAACAAAGTGTACAGATTTCTCATCTTCTCTTTGTCGATGATTTAAAACTGTACAGCTCAGATGAGGAATGGAAAGTACAACTGCAAGTTGTCAAAATATTTTCAGATAATATAAGAATGTCATTTGGTCTCAATAAATGTGCAAAAGCAACCTTTAAAGCAGAAAAACCACACCACCAGGAAAATGTCAGTTTGGGACAAGAATGTGATATAAAAGAACTTGAGCAAGAGGGTGCGTATAAATGTTTGGGAATTGATGAAGGATCAACAATAAACCATGAACAAATGTGAATAAAACTTAGTAAGGAATACTTTAGAAGACATAAATTAATCCTGAAAACAGCATTGGCATCTAGGAACAAAATCAAAGCTATAAACCAATTTGCTCTTCGTGTCCTAACTTAACAGTTTTGGACTGACTGGCCCCAAAACATGATGGATATATTAGATAGAAAAATAAGAAGGATGCTTCATGCTCACTAAATAATTTATAACAATCAGTGCATACCAAGATGATATAATCCCTGTTCTGAAGGAGGGAAAGGCCTCCTTGAAATTGATTACATGTACAGATCTGCAATCATGGGACTCCACACATATCTGCTGCTCTCACAAGACCCAAACATATTGAAAGTTTTGAAATATGAGCAGAATAAATCTAAGATGACTTCTCTACTTAATCTAGCAGAAGCATATTGCCATCAAGCAGGAATGGAAATCCAACCAGAAGTAGATAAAAATCAGGCAGCAACTGAATCTGCCAAAAAACAAAAAGAATATAAGGTGAAGGACCAGATGAGAAGGCAAGAAATGTGGAAAATGCTTAAATATAGTTGCAAGTATAGACAATATCTGGATGAACTTCATGTTGATCAGGAACAAATGCAGGAATGGTTAAGGAGAGGCAAATTCAAACCAACAGATGAAAGGTTAATACTGGCATCCCAAGATAGTGGGCTACTTACATACTGGTTTACAAAGTCCCTTGAGCACATGGGAGAAACAGACAAATGTAGGCTTTGTAAAACTGAATTGGAAACAGTTGCACACCTCATTGCTGGTTGTGACATACTAATGGCAAAAGGACTGTATACTGAAAGGCACAATAATATGGCAAGACTGTTGCACTGGGGATTGTGCAAACATTATGGTATTGAAGTGGCTGAAAAACACTGGAAACATGAGCCACAAAGCATCATAAAAACTGATGAAGTTTAACTCACATGGGATCACCCAATACCAACAGTTCAAAAGACAGATGCAAGAAAATCAGATATAGTGGTCCATGAAAAGAAGACAAAAGTAGCATTGATCATTGAAATTGCCACATCCAGTGACTACTGTCTCTTGCATACAGAGAGACTCAAAGTCATAAAATATCAGAATCTGCAGGCAGAAATGACAGAAATGTGGAAGAAAGATAGCGAGACAGTTCCAATAGTAGTAGCAGCAACAGGTCTTATAGAAAAGAATCTACAATTGTATTTAGATATGTTACCAATACATGTAACCCCATATAAATTGCAGGAGGAGTCATTACGGCACATTGCGGGTGCTGCAAAAAGTTACTTCTGGCTGACATCAAAAATTGAAACCATACTAATTTCATGAACTTTAATTGTACTTTAACTTTGGAATGGGGGTCCATTCCTGTCATGGTATTAGAAACCCAAAAGATTCAGAGAAATTAAAAAAGATTATATAGGAATGAGAAGTGTACTAATTGGTTCTCTGACAGAGTAGCTGATGCATGGAACAGGCTACCAAATTACATTAAAGCAAGTACTAGTTTAGATATTTTTAAGAACAGCCTGGACACTTATTATGGGAACAAGTGTTTTGGTATATACTGGCAAGCAAGAAAGGCATTAATGCCCATGCTTGAAATATTTGTATGCATGTACCTTTGACCCTGAATAGGATAAAGTGGCTATTAGAAAATAATTTAATTAATTATTTTGATGTAATAACTAGATTTGAAAAAGAAGCATTTCACATTAATCAGGTTTGTATTTTTTCAGTCTGTATACATTTTTAAAACATGTCTGTCACCTAATCTGCAAACTATAAACTATGTAGAAACATCATTAAAATACCATAATAAAATGGGACGTGAGACAAGAAAGCACTGTGCAGAATCCATTATGAGCTGATTTTATCTTAGTGCTACTTTCCATTGTAAGATGTGCACTGCATCAAATACATCTATAAAAGATACTCATGTATTGAGGTCTGCCTTTCTCATCAGCTATAAAAAATCTACACTTTCCCTTATTCTGATGAAGAAATGCACAAATATCACACCAAACCAACTTTGATTTGCTACATATTATCGTTTGATGGAACATTACCTATGACTTTTAAGTTAGCTGTGAGTTGTGCTTGCTTTATGGCCTCATGATGGAATTCTACACTGTTACTAGTAATCTGTAAATGGCATTACACAAAAATATCTTAGACATTTAAGAGACTGCTCAGACGTATAATTCATTTTATAGAAGTAGTTTTGTGTAATTTTATTGCAAGTAACCTAGGCCTTATATGAAGCTCTCTCTCTCTCTCTCTGACAATAAACTGTTAAGAGAATCCTACAGTGTACATGTTCTTTCAATCTCTGTAAAAAGTCAACTATGCTATTTCATTTAACAATATCTATTTATGAAAACACTTGTTGTAGTGTTTCTGCACTCTGAAGAGTGAACTCATCTGTATGATTTATCAGTCACAATCTGATGATTCTGAGATAACATACATTTTATTGAAAATGTGCCATGCATATCTGCACAGTATACATCATCTTCTATTTGTACAATATTTCTGAAGTCAAGCTTTCCTTTCTTTATTGCTTTCCAGGCCACCCCTGCAAATGAGTCATTGCTGACCTACTGGGCAATTGCAGTTTCTGAATAAGTATACTCAAGCATGCATAAAATACAGTGTTGGAAAGAAGGCAGAACAATTATTATCCCGATTTAGCTAAAAATAGCCAGCACTTTTCTGAGTGATACATACCATTTTAGCAAATTTAAGCTATGTTACATCTGTCCAGTCTGTATTAAACAGCATAACAATCACCAGTGACAAAGCTTCAACTCTTCTGCTTGTGATATAATCATAGCATTCAAAAATAAATCAATTAAATCTTAATATCCTTTCCTTTTGTTATTTTATCAGAAGACATCAATGCTGTCTGAAATAATGGACCATGTTTAACTAGTTATTATGTGTTTCTTATAAATATATACATGACCAATTTGAAAACATTAAAAACAGGCAAGTAAGCTTCCTTTGAGCAAAAATGTACTGGATATGTTGTACGTATTTCTGATTTAGTACATATCTAAGTTAAATTATATTCCGAAACAATTACACTAAGATTTTCCAAAATAAATGTATTGTATGTTTCATGGACAAAAGAATATTCTCTGTTTGTTTTCAGGCAATTAAAATGAGTTAATAAAACAGACTAATAAGATGCTGAAGTTTATATACTTTCAGTACTTCAACAAATAATATAAACAGGTAATTACAAATGTGTAAATCAAAATGAAAACAAAAGGAGAAGATATTTTTCAATATCTATTTTCTTTCTAGTTCTTTTAATTTTAGCTGTTTCATTTGTGTTTCTATAAAGGAAAGAACAACTATATGATACACTCATCATAAAAGTAAATCTTTGAGATATAAGGTGCTACAATTTCGCAGGTAGTGACCTATTGTGGCTTCTTCCAGCAGATATTTTACAAAGGCCACCTCTACAACATAAGCAGCTGATTGTATCTCATTGGTGTTATGTAATCATGCTGTAATGGGGGAAGGGAAATAAAAAGCAAGCTCATCACGGTAGTCTGTGTCTTGGAATGGTAAGAAAAGATTATGGCAGGTGAAACCTGTAAATACTCCTCCCTTAAGGGGCTACTACTAAAGTAAATTAAATTTGTAACAGTACTGTCTTGCTCTCAGAAATATACCTCTCAACTTCTTAGCACAAGAAATCTGGACAAAGACTGAAATAATGGAGGGGACAATGGCCAGAAATAAGAACTGATTTTAAATATTGCTCTTATAAACTTAGAAAGTTGCTAGAATATAATTTGTGTTAGCATGCATTTTCTGAAGGATATGAAGTGTGAAACAAATTTGAAACTCGAACATATGTCATTATTTAGTGACATCAGTCTTCAGTACTTTGCCAGAAAACCACCTATTTTATGAGGAACAGATCCAAAATATGAGGCAAAAGCTTGGCATTCTGCGAAATCTGGACAGTTGAGAGATATGCTCAGAAACACTCGGAGTAAAATCTACTGCAAAGAATGAGCACATGCATAACTGTAAAGAACAGGAGGTAAGCATATTATACAATCCCTGGCAAGTTCACAGGGTTTCCAGACTATGGCTTCTTGCATCTACATCTAGCATTCAGACTTTTACAAAAGTGTTAAAGGATTCACAGGTTGCCACTTCACAGATATCTCGGATAAATTGACTTCTCCAAGAAAATCTGCTGCTTAAATGAATCCACTTCAATGTTTTCAAAGTAAACAGTGTGTAAAGGATGAGTCTCCTCTCCTTAAGTGGAGATGACTCTTCTGGTTGACAGGTACTGTGTAGTCCAAATGAGAGAAAGTGGTCATGCAGCTCTTAATTCAAAGTGCTTTCATTAGCTCTCACATGTATGGAACACCTACAGGCAGACTATATTTAGCCATCCACAAGCCCTAAGCATATGTATGTATACATATAGAATGTCATTATTGCTCAAGTAAAATACTTCAGATAATATAATATGGTAGACCACCTCAGTCAGATAGCCTGTGCTACTGCTCGACTCTTTTTCAGAAATGGATATGATCTTTCCATGATTACTTTTACTCCATATCTAAACTTGTTTGACAACTACTGCAACTAACAAATGTTTTCTGGTACAGGCAATAAGGCAATACTAGGACTGTTGCTGCAGTTAGAAAAGCACCACTATATATTCAAGAAAAGATGTTTGTTTTCACTGAGAACTGTCCAAAAGCCTACTCATGATATGTGCTAAATCCAAAAAAAAAGATTGCGTACCTGCAAACTACTCTGCACAGGTGAGAAATGATATCAAGTACTGAACATGAAAGCAGTTCATAAGTCAAGCCAGATAATGTCCACATAAGAGGAAGATGATGAGTAGGTAAAATGACAAAATGGTAAAAAGGTTGGAGCATGTTATAAAAATGAAAGTGGTATACTAAGAACCCTTTTCTGTGTGTCTGCAAGTCTTTGATAATGTACAAGAAAAAAGTGCTAGATACTCTGCCAGTATACCACAAAGCCTAATGAACGAGTTACAAAGCCATACCAGTCTAGCACTGCAAAAAAAAAAAAGCAGTATGCATCATCTGCAGATACTGAGCTTCAATCTTTTAGGCAGAATTTTCCAGACAAAAATCCAAATGCGAAAAAGAGCTCAACTAGATTTTGTAACTCTTGCTTCATCGAGGCCTTATATTTGTTGACTATTAGCAGTTCAGAGTACAAGACTGGAACACATTGTGGAGCAACAAAGTCACCCCTACTGCCCAGATAAAAATGTATCACTTCACAACTCACATATGTATAGAAAACCACCTGCCACATTTTTCTCCAGATATTTTGTTCAATATCAAGAGCAGAGTCATTGAGGCATACTTTATCAAAAACATTGATGAAGTACACACACTGATTAGTCTGATCATCAAATTACACACTTACTACAAAATACATGCATGGACACACACACACACACACACACACACACACTCTCTCTCTCTCAACTGACCCTAGCTGTTAATATCTATGGAAACAGATGCATCAAAAGACACAGAAATGCAAGTTTTGTAAAGGGGTGGGAGCAAACATCTTGAATGTCCACTGTCCAAAATTTCACAGAATATCCAAATTTTTGCCTCATATTTTTGATCTGCTTCTCAAAATTGGTGGTTTTATAGAAAATCATCAGACTGAATTCACTAAATAATTACATAAATTTCAGTTTCAGAATTCATATCCCTCAGAAAAATGTATTCCAATGCAAACCGTATTATTCTATATACTTTCTACATTTTTAGAAGCAACATTTAAAACCTGTCCCTGATTTTGGGTCTTTGGTTCTCCAATTATTGTAGCTTTGTCCAGAATTCTTAAGGTAAGAAGTTGACAGGTATTGGGGGGGGGGGGTGGGCACACTCACACAAACTGACATAACCAGCTCCAAGATTGGGTAGTGCTAGTTCTCCCCTCCCATTGCACAGCTTTCCTAATTTCTGATTACAGCACATGATGCTCTCTTGAGTAGGTCAGAAAGCTGGCCTTCTCATTTCTTTCATTTTATACCTATCATTCAAATGGTATTACTAAATGGAAGAAGCAAAATAGCTCATCTCTTTTGGTTATATTTTCTGTGGCAATGTCAGTCATGGTTCCCCTTCTTCTAGGGTGTGCTCCCTATTTCATCTTTTCTCTCAATGAAGGGGGTCTAAACCTTCATATGCAGTCTTAATCTTGCAGAAGGAAGGTTGATAATTTTCTCTATTTCCCAGTAATGATGACTGCATTTCATCTGATCCAACAAAATGCACTGGAACAGGATAATGGATGAAGCAACTTTTATTAAAAACACAAATATTGAGCATTTTCGTCACTGTAAAAATGGGACTTCATCAGAATACACATCAAAACACCACAATTCTTATAATAACACCTCTAAATCATCCCAATAGGCTAATAAAATGTCCACCACGCCCATTCTGCGATAAATATTCAGGAAGCAATTGTCACACTAAACAGCCACATTAAATTAAAATTCAAATGTTCATGATATTGCATATATGTAAAATAGTAAAAATACACAAACTATAAATATATTACAAAAATTAATATAAATGCACATGTGATATCTAAACAGCCCCTAGTATTTCACAGCTTTCTCCTGCAAAAGAGGTGATATAGAAATTACTTCATTTAGACCTGGGGGTAGGTTGGCAGCCAACATCATTGCATTTTATCTGACCCATGAAATATAGCATTATGAAGATAAAGTGGTAAAGATGGAAAAAGCTTACATTTTAGTTTTAGTGAAAGAGCTATCCCGTCCTCTTAGAAACAGCTGCCTAAAGGCCTAGACTGCTTTGATCATCAGTCTGGGTCTTTTTCTTCTGTTTCAAGAAACAATTCTCTCGTCTGCTTATCACATTTGGAAACTTGCAATTGCTTCGTAATTTACTGTTAAATTGAAGAGAGTGTTCCAGCCTAAGCTCCCACAAGAAGATTTTCTGTCTCTGAAATCTGAGTTTTATTTCGAAGAAGTTATAAAGGCTTCTTATTTTAAAGCCACTATTTTAGGATTATTCTGACATTTCTGTCATGGATAACAGTTTTGCTTTTGGCAGTACTTCAACAAGGAAAGTTTGAGAATTGCAGACTGCAATGTACTTACAACCCTGCACTATATTTCATTAATATATGTATTTGATTTCCACTATTTTTTTTCTTTTTATTCCTAAAGTTATTTCAGATATTCTCTATTCATTACATATAGTTGCCAAAGCTTTATATTCATCCACAAAACCCCAGTGATATAATTTTACACTGCAAAGATATTCTAAGGCAGCTCTGGACTACTATCACCAGGACCAGTTACAATAAGATGCAACAGACTATCACTTCCTTTGCTTTCAACATGCTGATGCATTGTCTAGCTGGGTTAACCCTTTCAAAATATTTTTTATTCAGCAACATCACATGCTCCAAACATGCAAATGTTCTGTCCATGCTTGTAGACTAGGCTCATCAACAGAGATGGGCACTTCCAAAAGTAGTGGAGACTACAGAATGGTTTATTCCATTTTTACTTGTTTAGTCTGCAGCAGGAATGACTACCATTTTCAAGTATTATACTTATTCAAATTGTGACTCCATTCTATACAAGCACAGTTTGCTACATTCAAAGCCAATGATAACTGAAGTAAAATGAGATATTTATATCAATAGTTACAAAAAGAGAAGTGTTCCCATTTCACATGTGTACTATATCAATACTTACATAAAAGCAATTGTTCACATTTCACTTATATACTTTTAGAAATTGGTTAAATATAATTCCATATAATTCTAGGAAAAAGAATTCAAAATGGAAGACAAATGAGGGAACAAAAATTCTAGCCGGCATGTTCCTGTCCAAGGTAAACTTTTTAGAAGATGGTGCCTTTAGCGTTTTGGATCTAGAATATGCAACTCACAGTAGTAGTCTGTGATGTAATAGTTTGTCCATTCTTCTCAGCATCTGAGAAGTACTTTTAAGTCAGATTTATAGAAGCATTATAGATAATGTTATTTTCATAAGAGCAGCTTTGTGTCTAAGCTACCATACTCCTCAGGCTTTAGATAAAGATTATCCACTTCTTTCACTGTTTTCAGCAGCACCATGACACTTGTAGCAGCATCCAAAATTACCTGAAGAATTCTACAGACTTTTATAGAATTAAGATCTAATAACAGCTCAAAAATTCTAGCTAGAAGCAAGTGCAACATATGTTCAGTTGTCCCACTAATATAGTTCATTACTCCACAAACAACATCCTTTCTGAGTTCTATACTCACAGTTTTAAGAATTTCAAGAAGATATGAAACCAGTCCATAGTCTATGAACCTGATGAATTTCCATGCCTGCTGTGATGTCCGACATCTTCTAGCAAGCCTCCTTCTGGATATGGATTTTGTTATGGCATAGCAAAAATAAAAAGCAGACAAGACTCAAGCTTCACTACCATTTTTCTTTGCTGTTTAGTACAGCACATACTTTAAAAATATTTTACCATAAACATTTGTATACAATTATATATACATTTACAAATGTTTAAAATATTCCACCTCATACTTACTGTTTAAAAACATTTCATATTTTGTAGAGCAAGATCAGTTGACAAGTTTATCTATATTTTCTAATTTCAATTTTTCACAATATTATTACCACCTGCTCTCATATTACTAGAACATCTGTATGACATGCAACAGTGGCTAAATTAATAAATTCCTTCCCTTTTCAAATTCATTATAATAATTTTTCTAGCTAAGGCAGAGTCCTCAACAAAGGCAATAGTGATATATTTATACAACGAGGATCTGGAGTGTTTGCTAATATCAGAGATTCTGATGTACAAATATCAGACCACAAAGATCTGAGGAAAAACTACATATCATCCCAAAATGTTCTACTATTTTCACATTTAAGAAATATATATCAGTCTGCATTTAATATATATGTTTGCATCTCCAACAGATGACTTACTTAGTTTTGCATATTTTGTACATTTTGTTGGTATAGCAAAAGACTATCCTAAAACTAGCAGTTGTTAAACCAACAGACTTTAATATCAAGTCTTTTCTGCTATCCTTATATATCATATCTACTTTAAGTCATGTTGTTTGGTTTAATTCCAGAAATCAATGTCTATTTTTTCTAATACATCTGTAGATATATTACTTACCCCATTTACATAATTTGACCAGTATATGAGATTATTAGGTTTTGAGATTAACATTTTTATTTAAAATGTTACTTCTGATAAAACTAGACATGCAAACTGGAGGGAAGTTTACAAAAACACTTTTTTTATTGCAGAGTGTTTATAGACATAATTTGAATTTGCTAGTCTATTTGAAAAGCCAATAAATGTTTTTATGACCCATAACATTTTATTATTTATAATGTATAAAGAAAAGGAGACAGGTATTAATAATGAACTGCGATATATACTGTATGCATTAATTTCCACTGATCCTCATATTGATTGCCTATCCAATATAAACCAGTTTTGAGAATTGATGCTAGGGAAAACCTTTAATACTAGGAAAACCAATTTTCCCCTATTCCACTTTCTAATGTGATTTGCTTAAATTGTCCTAGGTTTTAGCAGGTGTGCCATAGAACATTTAATACCATCATTTATATATATATATATATATATATATATATATATATTTTCTTGTGAATCAAAGCACTTGTCTGAATAACAGTGTATTTAGATAGTAATACGACTGTGATTAGCACTACTCTAGCTTCAAAAGAGAACATGCTATTTTATTTCTTGTTTTAAACTCAGTGTTGTAAATTTTATGTACATTATTTAAAATATATACCTGTAAATATCTAATGCATGCTTTACTGAGTCCAAATTATATCTAGTCCTCCATTCTAAGTCTTTATTCAGCCTTACATTATTAAATTTCATTTTTATTTTTTTTTTCAAATAATTTAACTTAGTCAAATACTTTAAATCTACTATTTATATCATCAGCTGTCAGCAAAATATCATCAGCAAATAGTTATATTTTCGATTGAGCTATTTCATTAAAGTTAAAGCTTTTAATTGTATTTCTAATATAATGTGCAAATGGCTCAATTATTAAAGCAAATACGGGGTAGACTGGACAGCCCTGCTTTGTTCCATTATTTTAAATCCATGAGATAAAAATTATCCAAATTTAATATATGCTTTTAATTGTAATATATCATTTAGAGTTTTTATACAAGTCCATAATAAATGAATAAATCTGTCAGGAAATCCAAATAATTCTAAAGTTTTAAATATGTCCAGTTAACTGAATCAAATTATTTTTCTAAATCTAAACCTATAACTGCCAATTTAGAATACTTTATTTTAATTTAATCAATAACAGTTATAATTATTTTAATATCATCTTGAATCTGTCCACTTGTTAATCAAATAAGTAATTGTAATATATTTTTAATTACTGAAAAACAATTTGCAGTTGATATTCAATAGAGAAATAGGTCTGTAGGAAAAGCATACTTCTTGATTTTCCCCTTGCTTCAAGCTCTTAATGACACTCCATTACTTACAATTCATAGTATCTAATTAGCTGAGCAAACCTTCATAAAAGATCAATATTTCATAACTTATCTTGTCATCTGTACTATCTAAGATCTAACATCTTTGCCATCATACTCTGGAAGCTAAAGCAAAGCTGGAAGCACCTGTTAAATAAACTACAGCTATAAATGGATTTATATTTCTGTGCTGATTTGACAGTTTATGAACTCCCATACATATATGCAAATCATAAGGAAAATATTTCAGGAAAAACAAGGGCAAAATGAGGTTCATACCACATCCTATTTAATACATTTAGTAAGAATAAAAAAATTCTTTACAACTCATCACCTGCAATATTTCTTAACATCCAAAAAAACTCCAATAAAGAGATGTAAGCGATGATATAAAAGCTAGCATGACATCTCTCAACACCTACATTCTGTCTTGAAGTATCAGAAGTACTAATTTTGAATACCCAAGCAACCTCAAACTAAACTAGGCTACACTGCAAGCTGTGCAAGAAACACATTTAGGAATGATTAAGTTATTGATAATATCACCATGTGGAGAATGTGTGTTTTAAGAAATTTTCCTGCAGCTTTTGTAGCCTGTAAATTGTGCTCTAGATCATTGCAGTTTTTGATTTTAAACATGTTCTCGCAATGGTCAAAACAAAGGCACCTAACTTGTTGATTCCACAGCAGAGATTTACGCCAGAGCTCATAGATGGCTAGCAAAATGCACAGAGCAAATAAGCACAGTTAGTGAATATTTTAAAGGTGCAGGCAATTTACATTGTGATTGCACAATGCAAAAAATATTGTAGTATACAGCACATGCAAATGGTCACATAATGGTATGCAAATAAAGTACACCGATTATGCAAGTGATGAGCGCACATACAGTGGAGCATTTCAAAAATGTATTAAACAGATACACTGTAATGCTGTACAAACCTATTCTGAACACAGAGTAATTTGGTATATGCCATGACCATTATAGAACCAGCTGTACTACAGCCAAGCAGCATATTAGCAACTGCTGTTGGAGCCAGTGTCCACTACATTGTGCATTTTTGCATTCAAGCCATCACAGATGGTACTGGCAGTGCTTTATGTGTCAGCACCAACAAAGCAGCAGAAAGAAGTTCAACACCAAATAGACAGGGACACCATATGAGAACTACTCAAAATGTGTCACCCACAACTGGAATCAAGCAAAATATAGAATGACCATCCTGGTGGACAAACAAGAATGTGCAGCATTAACTTTCTTAGTTATGTGGATAATTCAGTGACCACCAGGGAGCATATTAAGTGTATCTCAGGTGTCATCCTTAGATATCTTACACTAGTTGCTTGACATTATACTGAAGGATGTAGAGGGATATATCTAGTACTCTAGAACTGCAGAAAAGAGAGCCTCCAGTACATAGATGTTTTACAACATAGCCCATTTCCCTAAAGTCTTCAGAGACATTGACTGTACATGTTGCCATCAATCTCTCACCTAATCAATAGGGACAAAGATAAAGAGATAGAAGGGCTTCCACTCCCTCAACTGCTAGATGATGTATACAACACAGGGCATTATATATAAAGTTCCTGTATGACCCTCACAGTTCCCATGAATCATACTGTGATGTCTCCTTCTCTGGGCCAGTAATCCAGGAGCCTGAATCCTCACCACTGACACTGGAGAGGGAAGTTCACTTGGAACAAAAATTAATACACCCAGTATGTCCAGATGTAGCTCTCTGCATCAAGCACAATTTCCCTTAAGAGTACACAGGGAACACAGTCAGCCCGGGTGCGGGTTTCCTTCTCTCTCCAAATCCCCAGTAAGACACCCCACTGGCACAGCTATAGAGTTGAGCCCTCAGCCAAGTGTCCATGCCAAGTCTTCCACCACTCTCTCTCTCTCTGTGAAACCAGTGTTTTATGTCCCTGCTCCAAGTAGCTGATGCACTCACACTCTGAGATTCAATTTTCACACACACACACACACACACACCTGTGAAAGACCAGCACAGCTTTACTAGTTATGACCCCTTCTGCCCAGACTATAAGGTAGTTACAGTGCCACCAGATTTTCCAAATCCAGCTACTCTAAGGCTCTTACAAGAGTACCCAATTATACTGAGTGAAATTAATATTAATACAAATTATAGTGTTTGGCCAATGCAGTAAGGCTTTCAAAAGTGGCCACAGTGTCACCAAATAGATATAAGCCCTCTCAAAGTTTAAAATATTCTCTAAAGGACCTGTCGCAATTAAAAGTTTAAATATATTTAATAATAAATAATGAAAGAAGATGAAAACATTAAATATTTATTTACTATACACACCAGAGTTTCAACCACAGGAAATATTAAAATAACACTGATGAACAGATTCACACAGATACAGAAAATCAGTACTTAACTAATCTCACTATATTTTCCTGACTAATCTAAAGAATTACTATTCCCTGGCTTACTTACTAGAGCAAGGCAAGATGAAGTAGGTGAGGGGTCCATTTGTCAGGTTCCAAAAATAGAGTGCCTTGAGACTTCAGTTAAAATATCATTTTAGTGATGGATTACAGAATGGCATCATATATATCTGGTCATCTGACTTCTGGTTCCCATGCTACCCTCTTGGCTAGAAGCTGCCAGGATTTAGCACATATTTGTCAATAATACACACACCCAGAGCTTGCTAAGATCTGCTGCAACTTCTAGAAGTCATAAAACCATAAAGCACTTCCACTCTTCCAGAGTAGCAATTAGCTCCTTGCTAGAGACAATACAGAAGGCTTCCTAGCACTTGTTTTCCCAGACATTTTGTCTCTGGCTGCAATGTGAACTGTAACATACAATCTTAATGGCCTAAATTAAGTCATTTAATGTCTTACTATTTTTCAAAGTTAGCTGTACTGAGATTAACCTCTTTTCTTCTAGATATAAATGTATATATCTTTTCTGTTCGGCAGGACACACTGTTGGTACATCTTTAACAGAATCAGCTTTACAAATACATCTTTCAACACAAGCATATGTAGAAATCAGTTTAATATACAAATTCCAGCTAGCTGTGCTGGCATATGTTACACATCCACTGGCCTATTTCTCCTGGCATAGCTGGCAATACCTGACATTGTCAAATCAATCCCCCCTTTGAAGACTCAAGCTAGTTTTTCAAGTCACCCTGGAGAAACATTGCTTGACAGGAATGAGCCTATCTGGGAATACATTAACCCATATTGTGTCTTGAGAGCCTATCTGCATTGGTATTGCTGACCCCACTATGGTGCGCTGCACTATCATATCATATGCCTGCAACCCTAGGCTCCACCTTAACTTGTCATTTTGCTGGCTGGCTCAATGTAGCCATGTTAAGGGATGGTGGTCTGTAACTACAGTGACTTTCCTTCCATACAGATAAGGGTTGAAGGTTCTACAGTGCCCATTCTATGGCTAGATATTCTTTTTCTACAACTGCATAACATTTCTTCCTGGGGTTGGAGTCTACAGCTGAGATATACAACTGGGTGCTCTTCTGCCACTGAGGAAACCTGGCTGAGTGCGACCCCTACCCTGTGGTTTGAAGCATCCACCTGCACAACACATTCTTTCCTGTAATCTGGACTGGCTAACACAGGAGGTCCTCCCAAAGCCCGTTAAGCTTTTGGAATGTCTGCTCGCAGGTTAGGGTCCACACTACCTTGCATGGCCTGTTTTTCCTCATCAGATCTGTGAGGGGAGCAGCTATTGTACTATAATTGGGAACACATTTTCTATAGTACACCACTATCCCCAAAAATGCCCTCACCTGCTTTTTTGGTAACACGGGCAGGCCGCACCTTCCACTTTGGTAGGTTCTGGCCTGATCTTATCATTCTCCACTCTATGTTCCAGGAAGGAGACCTCTGCCATACCCACCTGACACTCACTGGGCTTAGTGGTCAATTCTGCCCACTGCAGTCTGCCCAGAACCTCCCTGACATGCTGAAGGTGCTCATGCCAGGAATGGCTGTAAATGGCAATATCATCTAGGTAAGCAAGGGCATAATCTCCTGTTCCTGCTAGGATATGATCTACCAACCTCTGAGGTCACTGGGACATTTTTCATTCCAAAGGGCATCTTTGTGAACTCATATAATCTGAAAGGAGTCACAAAGGCTGACTTCTCTCTAGTGGTGGGCATCAAGGGCACCTGCCAGAAGCCCTTGGTCATATCAATAGTGGTCAGATACTTAACCCCACCCAGCTGCTGTAAAGCTTCATCTGTCCTAGGCATGGGGTAAGCATCTGACTGTGTGTGACTATCTAGTTTTCTGTAGTCTACACAGAACCTGGTGCTGACTTCTTTCTTTGGTACCAGCACCACTGGGGAGGCCTAGGGACTGCTGGACTCCTAGATTACCCCAGTTACAACATTTACTGCATCTCCTCTCTCCGAGTCTGTCTGACTCAAGCAGGCATCTTACATCCTGCATCCTAAGGATTTCTCGAACCTGGGTAGAGGATAGCCACTGGGAGATTGCTACTCTTTCCACAGAGATGTCAGTCTGAGCCTCACTGAGATCATCAGTCATCAGATCTTCCTCAGACTCCTCCTGCTATCCATTACAAATACTCAGCACCAGGGCCTCCCTATCATAGTAAGGCTTCAGCATGTTAACATGGTACAATTTGTGCCCCTGCCTCCTGCCTAGAAGTTCTACCATGTAGTTAACATCACTGACCTTCCTTACCACTTTGTAGGTTACCTCCCAAGCTGCTTGCAGCTTATTGTGTCTGACAGGAATGAGAACCATAACCTGCTGTCTCACAGCATACTCTTGGACTCAAGCATTCCTGTAATACCAGACCTAGTTCCTGCTTTTAAGCACTTGTCAGGTTCTCCTGGGCCAAGCCATGAGCTCCCTAAGCCTTGTCCTGAGGTTTAAGACATATGCCACAACAGACTCTTTGTGGAATTCACATTCACCCTCAAACTCATCACGAATCAAATCTAAAGCCCCCCTCACCCCATGCCCATACAGCAACTCAAAGGGTGAAAAACCTGTGGATCTCCGGGGGTATCTCTCTGTATGCAAACAGCAGATGGGGCAAATATTTGTTCCACTCTCTCTTAAACTGGTCGGCAAATGCCTGTAGCATCGCCTTTAGTGTAAAGTTTAACCTCTCCACAAGACCATTAGTCTGGGGATAGTAGGGGGTGGTCTTTAGGTGTTTCACCCCACACTGCTTCCACAAACAAGCCAGCAGGTCTGGCATGAAATTGGCACCTCTGCCAGTCAGTATTTCTCGCAGGAAACCTACCCTGCTGAAAATCTCTAACAAGGCATATGCTACCTTCTCTGCCTCAATGGAAGACAAAGCCACCACCTCAGAGTATCTAACAGCATAATCTACCGCCACCAGGATATACTTCTTCCCTGCAGAACTTGGGGTACTAAGAGGCCCCACAATATCCGTAGCTACATTCTGAAATGGCTCCTCAATCACAGGCAAACATATCAAAGGAGCGTTGACCTTGTCTCCTGCTTTGCCTACTTTTTGGCACTGCTTACAGATCCTGCAGTAACCTGTTACATCCCTTGCAATCCCAGGCCAGTAAAAGTTCTGCATAATACGTCTCTTGGTATGCTTTATGCCCATATGACCTGCAAAATGAATGTCATGGACTATGGTTAGAAGTGTCAGACAGTAGGCTCTAAGCACTACAAAATACTGTATTAACTCACCCTCTAGCCCTCCCTCAGGGGTCCACTGTCTCTATACAGTAAGCCTTAGTTCCAGTATACAGACTCCCCTTTTCTTTGAGAATCAGGTGCCACCATAGCTACCTCCCTCAATCATCTTAGTGTAGGGTCTGAGAACTAAGCCTGTCTCAACTCTATCTTTGTAACTCTTCCCAGCTCCCCTTCCACAGGAAGTCTGGTATCTTCTGACAATAATGCCTCACTGTCAGCCTGGGTACAGAGTAGTTCCCTCCCTGAAATAGCCACCTCACCAGCCCTGTCTTCAGGTGCGGAGTCTGCCTAGCTCTCCCACCAGGCTGCCAGCCCCACACACCTGTCTCCAAGCCTGACTGCATCACTGCATGCACACAAGGTACTGCATTATCATAATCATTCCCTTTCAAGACATCTGCAGGGATATCCTCAAACACACCTACTTGCTTGCTTCCTTTTCTACCCTTCCAATCAAGGTGAACCCTGGACAAAGGCATTTGGAATGGCGTCCCTCCTAAAGCTCTGACTGGAGTGGACTGCCCAAGCAAGTACTTCTCCTCTTTAACCACTCCAGGCTTCACAATGGTTATATTAGAGGCAGTCGTTCTTAGCAGTGGCCTATTTTCCATCCACTAAGATCGGATACAACCTCTGGTGATAGTTTGGTATTTCTCTCCAGACAACTTACCACTGGCATATTGTTATTCCCCCACATTCTGTTCCCCATTTTGCCTCTATAGACACCTATAAGATACATGTCCCCACTGGTTACATGCAAAACATTTACCCCTTGATCCTGGCCATGTACCTTAACTAGTGGCTTCCCCTGTTACTGGTGGAGTATGTTAAGGTGGTTTATGCTGCCCACCAAGGGTTCCCTTATATCCGTGTGCAGCAATGGGTATCCCTTTCCTGTGCAGTGGTGCCGTGCTTGCTAAGTAGAGATCCCATTTTCTCCCCAGCTTATCTGCAGAGTTACATTTTCAGTCTGCTAAAAAGATTCACATGTCCTCAGGCAAAGTGCTAAGGGCTTGTTCCCTCACCAAAACGTCTGCCAGCCCTTCAAAAGTGGTGACCTGACACCCACTCACCCACCTATAAAAATATGAGAGATGTCTGAACCACTCTGTTTTGACCACTGCCTGATGTCCACTATGTTGGCTAGCAGTCTTAGGACTTGATGCAGTTAATGGGAGGGAGAATATGAAACTATAAGGCTGAGTGCAAACACCTTGACAGGGTGTCTTATTGTGGGAGTCTACAGAACTATGATATCCATGAAATTGACAATGACCACATGAATGCTTGGCACAGATCATAATAAGGATGTAGAATTAGGGAAGCCTATGCAACCAGCCTGTTAATGGATCCCAAATAGTGATCCCAAGAAGTGTTACAGCCCATGACTTTACAACAACCAATGTCAGAGTATGTCCCTATAGCTGACAGTAAAGCCATGTCAGCAGCAGTCTATATATTGCTGTGTAGGTGTGGCATTTGGCCAACTACCCTGTATATGAACCTTCCCACAGTAATGTGCTGCACAGTTGGCAGTGGTAGACTGTAAGGCAGTGTATCATTGAAGCATCTGCAGAGGTCACATGTGCTATCACTGACCAGAACAGCAAAATCAGCTCCCAAGTCCCTACACTCCATATCACTATGCAGGTGCTGAATGTCATCATGAAGGCAACGGAGCACACTTGCAATCTCCACAGTGCTGCTGTCAGTATACAAATCACTGTGCTGCATATCCAGTGACTTATTTAGATTGTTGAACCCTGATCAAGGACTGATCTGGAGTTACAGTGGCAATGCAAAGGTCCCCACCTCTTTTATATTTTGTATGGGATCATGTCAAATGCAGTGTGTGAGCTGGGGATTCATGAAGAGCCCAGTAAGAGTTCACACTCACAGGTGGGCCACACTGCACATATATGTAACATATCCCTGGCAATATCCCATGCCTTGTGCTTTTCTAGGATGTGAACTTTACCCATCAATTCCACTTTAAGGATCCCATGACAAGCCTTGTACACCTCTGGGTTACACTTCAGTGAATGGGTGTGTCAAGCAGTTGGTGAAAATCATCCAGCTATAACCACTGACTCCTTCCCCCACTATGCAGCTTGTTAAGAGGCCCCTGTATTTATACTCAACACTCCACCTTGCTGTAACAGGCATGGACTCCCTACATTTCTTCCTACTCTGCATATTAGCCCCATGTAGTGGAATGCACACCCTGTTAATCCATCCCATTAAGATGCAGTGCCATGCCTACCACTATGTGCACATGGTTTCATGTCCCTTGTAAACTATCCTTCTCTGTACCCAGTGCCCAAGGTCAGCATCACCAAAACAGCTGGATATGACAATGCCATGCCACTGTACTATATTTATTCTCAAACATACAGCAGATACTGAGTGTACCTAAGGGGTATATTACAAGGTGGAATTTCTGCAATCTAAACTTGTATATCCACATCCACAGAATTAGTATGTATAATCCTGCATTTTACTGATTTTATCTGTGTTTTCATACAAAATGGCACCCACACTTTTTGTCATGCTACTAAGGGTTTTGAAATGCAGTGTTTATGCTAATGAATCATATCCACAACACAATGTGTTACCCTGCTCAGCTGGGATCAGCCATGCTCACTACAATAATGCAGAAGCATGTGACCAGTATGCATAAGTACAATCTATATGGACCCTTCTGAGACTATGCATTATGAAGGTTTGGTAGTGTCCTGATGCTGTGCTATGATGCATAACAAGCAATGTCGGAACACATATCTGTAAACTCATGGTTATCTTTTTGCTCTTGGAGTGGGCCCATGTAGTGGTCATGGCTTCCTCAAACACTGTGAATTGTACGTCTTCTGCTTGGGGGATCAAGATGCTCTTGCTCTTCCTTCACAAAGATTTTTTTTTGAGTGCCTACTGGAGAGGTATGATGGTCTCTCCTATGTAAGGTGGATGACTGTCATGAGCTTGCTAGGATGGTGGGTGATACGACTGGTATCATCCATCCTGGTGGCAGTGTTAGTATCTCTACAGTGACCTGCAGCATCACCACCCAGACCTGATTCAGCAGTGAGAAGCATGGGTTAGTAATGTAGTGTCAGTGGAGCAGCAGGTAGCATGCTCACCTTTGATGCTGGCAGATCAGTAGGCTGTGGGTTCTATTCCCACCGCAGGTGAGTGGATTAATTTAAGATGGATGGGGTTGGTATAATGGATAAGGTCTTTTCACAGATACAAGGTATAGGGTTTGATTCTGACCTCTGGTTATTGGCTAGGCTTGTAATAGTCTACAGACTGATAGCCTAGTGTTTACTATGAACCTATGAGAGAGGCAGACAGCCTTACTTTAAGCCATTTTTTTTCTCTCATATGATTGTCTTACTTTTTACATGCGGGTAATGAGGTGTGCACACTTTCTTCTACACAGGCTGGGGAGCATGAGTTGAATATCATAAAATGTTGCAAGAGGGGCAAACAATGGTGCAAGGTGCATATGTAATGTGTAAAACCCCAATATGCAACTGGCTTTGTATGTCTGCCGTATGTGCGCACAATATGTTCTCTTTTCCCATCCTTCAGCCGGCTCATTTGTGGAGCAGGCTGCAGAATGGCAGAGATTGCCCAAGTTTAAAAATGCTGATGCCTCTGTTGATGGATTACATGAGTCCATTAGGTCTGCATCTCAAAAGAGGAAGCAGAGGCAGAAGTGAATAGGGCGACAGCCTTCTCAGCAGGGAAACAGAGTTCACCCTGTTGAAGATGACCTCAAGGGATCAATGGTAGCTTCTGCGGCAATGTTATAGGGGAGGAGTCTGGAAGGTCTTACAGCATCAGCTGTAGTGGTTGGTGTCAACAGATATGGCTAAGAGCATGGTGGAACACCTCCTGGCACCACATTTCAAGTTGTGTGACCAGCAAGCCCCAACCACTGGGACAGCAGAGGAAAAGCTTGCCTATAACATCAGTCATGAAAGTGACTGGTGGCTGGGTGTTGACCTCTGGGTCAGCCTGATATCTTGTCATGGTTACTACCCTATTCCCATCCAGGTGTTCCTTTCTCTAGTGTGTCATTTCCCATACATCATTCAGTCTTCATCACCAGCTGTGCACTGTGCCCATCCACATCTTTTGTGTGTATGCCACCCCTGTCTGTGAATGCATTTTATATCTTCCACTGCTAATTTTATATCACTAAATAATGACAGACATTTGAGTTTCAAACTTCATCTCATTTAGAAAATGTATGGTAACAGAAACACAGCTATTCTAACATCTTTCTAAGTTTACAAGAGCAATAACTAAGATCAGTCCCTTATTTTGTGCCTTTGTCCCACCATTATTTTTTACTTTGCTCAGATTTCTTGGTCTTGACAATATTTTATTAAGGAAGGAATAGCCCCAGACAGTAGTCATTTTGAGTAACATCTTTTTGGGTGAAGAAACCTACTTCAGATCTCATGTACACCCCTCTCTCATTAATTTTCCCCAGATACTAAGTTTTTCTGGATGTGAGGACGGGTACCAGAGGAAATGAGTTGCTGGTCATTTAAATTTTTGTCAAGTCCCAATAGGCTTGCCTCACATGCACTCAATATTTGACACTCTGTTGCAGTTTCAAAACCAGAAAAGAAGCCAGGAAAGCAATTTAATTTATTTTTCAGTTGCCTAACTGATATAGCCATTTAGAACTGCTTTCTGCATTGTGTGTTACTGCGTATGCATTTTGTTTTCTGTTTTGAGTAAATCTGTATTCTTATTTTCTGCTTTGAATAGTCTGTATGGGCTGGTGTTTTGGGCATGCTAGACTTAATCAGAGGTTTGATCTAAATGAGTGATAAATTACTAAAGGTTTTTGGTAACTTTTAGAAGCTGGGGTCGGGTTTCATTTGTTTTTCATTGCTTATTTTGTTTCCTTGGCTGATATCACAATACAGAGTTAACTTAGCCTTGTCGTCTGATAAGACTCACGAAGCTTGCATCACATGCACTCAGTGCTTGGCTCTTTGCTGGAGATTTAAAATAAAAAAGAAGCTATGAGAGTAATTTAATTTCTTTTTGTGTGTGTTGGATTTTTCCCACTCACCTGCCCAGACCCTGTCACGCTTTTAAATGTGGTGGCTTTTGAGCTGTCCACTTCTACTGTAAATTTAGCTTTGGAAACTCTTCCCAAGTCTCATCTACTCATTCTACTGGGCATTAAAAGATCAACTTGGGAAAGCCCTCCTCTTAGACTCGAAGCTTGAGTTAACTTCTGTTCATATCATCCCACTCATTCAGTGCCATTCAGATTATTAATCCCATTTTTCATCTTGCTTTTAAAATCTATAACATCTGGGACTAGTCTATCAATCTGTGGAGAGCCTAGAACTGCTATGTGGAAGTGATTTTGTTTTGCTTCTGGTGAGAGAAAGAAAAAAGGGATATTATTTCCTGGCCTTCCTAGTGAATACCAGTCACTGGAAAGCCTGAAAATTGCATATTATGACCGGTTTAGGATTTATGCTTCTGCTTTCTCCTGGTGAGAGAAGTAGAAGGAGGGCACTAATTCCTACTGGTCATTGATTGCCCAGTGTGTCTGGGACTTCACTGAGTGTTCTGGTTGCAGTTTTGGTGAGAATCCCTTCAAGGCCTTTCTGCAGCTTGGCTTTCTGTTGCATCCAAGTGCTATAGGCTTTATCCAAGGTATTTACAAAGAGAAGACTATAGCAAGTATAGTGAACCCATCAACAGCTGGGTTAATACGACTTCTCATCAAGCAGCTTCAGATTACTGTTTGTCTTTGCTTCTGATGACAGAAGTAGCAAAGCATCACTGATTACTAACAGTATTCAGACCACCATTATCTCTACTACCAGATAGCACCTCCTGTAAAGAACTCCAAAACCTAACATAAATCACTCCCCCTTCAGCAACATTAGTAAGCACCCGGAGCCATGGATGTGCAATTTCCAACTGCCTCTGAGCTAACTTGGTTGAAATGGGCATCCTGAGACAATGTAGCAATTGACTCATTTTTACTGACAAACACCTAGTACTTTAACTGAGACAGTGTGACAGATGTAGTTATACAGTGTTATTGAAGGCAAAGCTCACACACAAAACCATTACAAATAACAAATACATTTATCAGTAACACACAGAACCACACTTATTCACACATAATGCAGACCAAACAAATAGACCTACATATGCTGCTGCTCTTAAAAGTAACCTATTTAAACCACAAAAGACTCCTAAGGGTAACCTAAGAAACAATAACCCTCAGCAATATCACAAAGATTAAACTCGGACAGCAATCTTGAAATATGCATCCAAGAATTACAGTGTCTCAGCTCAAAAGCCCATAAGGCAAACCTCTATACAATCCAACATCTTAGTCATAGATAATTCCATAGTGAGATACACTGATGCATCACTCACCAGGATGAGTAAGGAGAGGATTACAGTTAGTTGCCTATGGAGTGCCAGAATTCACCACTTCATGCATGCACTCAAGTCCCTGCACCACACGACTTGAGGCATATCTCCCTGGACTATATGAAGAGTGACATGGTACAGCTCTCAAAATATGTGACTGGGGCTTGTATGAACTTAGCCTTGAGCAACATTTTACCACCACCAAGAATGATGCTGCAATATGAACAAAAGACTATTCACTTCAACTGGCTTAGCTTCCTGTGTCATTCAAAGGAGTTTACCATATATCATCCTGGGAAGAAATGGTAGATGTCCTAACTGCGATGTCAAGGATGGCCTGAACCTTTTTCTCCAAGGCTTTTGTATATTGGCTAAAACCTTGTCTATTCCCACAGTGCCTTTTTTGACAATGTGTGCCTTACAAGCTTGCAGTTTAACAAAACAAAATCTGGGTAACAAAGACATTGCTCCTCACTGTTGGGAGCCTAGACATAAAACTTCACTCCCTACACTGCCTACCCTAGAATGCATTAACATATGCACTGCTACAGCAAAGGGATTCAAGATCATTGAAAGCACCTCATCAGTGCAAGGTTTCCACACCTATCATCCTCACCACAGTAGATGAAAGTACGAAAGGGGGTAGTGTCTGTATATTCATAAATCAAAATTTAAATTCCACCTCCAGGCTTGTTAAACAGGATAACAACCTGGAACTCTTCCATGTCTACCTTACCATTAATAAAACCCCGTATCACATCATACCAAACTATAGGACCCCCTCTAGATCCCCCCTTGGCCCAACCACATACGGTACCAGTATGGAGTCCCTATGCATTATACCAAATCCCAAACACATTGTGGACCTTAGCTAGCCCTCCATCAACTTGGAGACGTATACATCCCCTAACATACAGACAGAGATTTCTGGGCATCATAAATACAAATACTCTGGACCAATTAGACTGCACCCCATCTAGTGGATTGATTCAAATCCTGGACATGGTCCTCAACAGTATGAGACAGATCTGTTCCCTGCCAGTTGTAACTTCCTACCATGTCCATCTGGAGCATTTCTCCCCGGGCCTCCGCTGAAAACAGGCTCTGTGGAACCTAGTCAGATTTTCCCGGTCAACAAATGATAAATAAATAAAATAATAAATAAAATAAATGTCAAATCAGACCATAAATCAGTGAAGTTCACTGTAATTCTGAAGTCAGAACCATCTTCAAATACCTTAGTATTCAGAGATTATGTGAAGGCTAATCTACTAAAACTGAGTAATAACCTAATTTCAGCATTCCTCTACAATTTGATGATCTGACTGTACATAGAATCCTTTACTGCCAATTTCTATGCACATATGAATAGTTCCACAAATGTATTTCTACCCCTGCAAATTAAATGCGGTGGAACTCAAATATAAAAAGGCTTTACAATAAAAAAAAAAAAAATTGTTGCACGCAATAAATATGTAACTCTCAATTTGTCAAAAATGACCCTGATAAACTTAACTACACTCCCTGATCAGACCAACCAAAGCTAGGTATGAGGTACAAACAGCCACCTATACAAAAGACAACCATAAAGCCTTCTTTACCTGTCACATACTCAGACCCAGAGGACATCAGCAATCTACTACTGGATAAATTTATATCTAGCTTCGGTCTCCTCCTTCCACATCCATATTCCCAGATCACATGCCAACTTCCACACACACCCAAATCTCCCAAGAACAAGTCCTCAAGGCAATGTTCAAAGCCAAGAACACTGCTTCTATGGGGACAGATAACATAAAATGATGTCTGCTACCCAGCCTGAAAAAGGACCTGTCAGATCCCCAACAGAGGCACTTCAATATTGGCCGCAAAACAGGTGTTGTGTCGGACGAATGGAGGACAGCAACAATCATTTCCCTGCATAAAGGTGGGGCACTGAAAGACCTAAGTAATTATGAACCTATAAGACTAACCAGCCTTATCTGTAAGGCTATGGACAGGATCATTAAAGTCACAAACAACCTGCAAACTTTTAACACTAGCCATTTCAGTTCTGTTTATGACAGATCCTGCCAACTTAACGTGGTCATCTTCTTTGAGAAGATTACTGAAGCAATGGATAAAGGAAAATCAGTGCACATGTCTAGAACTTGCAAAGGTATATTACACCATCCTACACTCAGATATAGCTGATAAGCTTTCCCAGATAAATGTACATCTCAATGCAACTCAAAAGCTGACTCATTAACAGAACCCAAGAATTTTGTGGTGGCCCACTCTCTTTGCAGATGACTGTAAACTTGGTGCCATAATTAACTTTCCAGATGGCACCAGTTTCCTTCAAGAGTGGCCATGGCCTAAAAGTAAATGCCACAAAATGTATATTAGTATGCTTTGACAATCATGATGTACCCTGTAACTATCACATTGACAAAAAAATCCTGAAAACTGATCCAGGGGTCAGGGACCTGGGAACCTATACTGATAATGAACTGCCTTTTGAAGACCATGTATCCATTATTGCAAGAAAGTTCTTCTTCATTACATAGCTTATTAGTAAGGATATGGCATCCATATCTAGGGACATGATCATTCCACTGTATTTGTTACTTATTAGGTTGATCATTGAGTTTAATGCCCAGCTTGGTATGTACCTGTTGCAAAATTGATACAACCTAAATGACATAATGCTTTCCCTCTAAAAAAAAATCAAGGGTTTAAATCATAAAAGCTAAACTGATCATCTCAAAGTCATGTCTCTCTGCTGAGTATTTTAAGGGTACAGAAAAGCAACCTCTGCCTTGCTTATAGAGCCTCAACCTACCCCATCCTTTCAGACATACTGCAAATCTAGAAGTCTGATGGTGGTATGAACACCTGCTCAAGAGATCTTAACATAAACAGAACATGTTGGATGACCAGATATGTGTGACAGGGAATACCATTTCCCTGGAATCATCTTCCTTGCCACATAAAACAAAGTAAGTCTCTTACTCTACTCAAGCATAATATGGATGAATGGATGGGAAGCCACAAATTCACCCCTGATTTTAGCACTTTTGACCGTTATGGATAGGGGTAACATGTACATTTCTGGGCCTGGGCTACTCATACTTAAAAACAAGGGTATAAACTTCTTAGGACTGCATGGCTAGGCTTCAAGGGATCCTCAGAGATCAACAGCCTAATGAGTACCTATGACATAGGTAACCTTAAAAGTCTTGACCCAAGTAAATTCAGGTTTGCCAAGGGCAGATGCTGCCTGCTTAACCTGGCCAACTTCTTTAAAAAAGGTTACTAAAGCAATGGATGAGGGAAAAGTAATACTCTCCACATATCTAGACCTGAAAAAGCATTCAAAACCACTTCACACTCTCGCATCTAAATGTTATCCTCTGTGTAACTCATGGAATAGCAAACTGGCTCATAAAAAGAATCCAGGTGACTAGGGGAGGTTTTTCTACCTCCTCCAAAAGACCAGTAACTAATGATGGACCTCAGGGGTTCAGTCCATGGGCAAACTCCTCTTTGGCATTTACTTTCCAAAGATCAAAGCTAATGTTAAGGGTTTAAGGCTGACCACGTCTGCAGATGACTGTCAACTTGCTGCCACCATAAACTCTCCAAAGGCCACCAAAATTATTCAGGAGGGCCTTTCCTAAATAAATAGCTGGTGTCACAACTGTAGACGGAAAGTAAATGTCAGAAAATGTACAGCAGCCTTCTTTAGAGGGACTTCCAAGATGAACAACAGCACAACTTCAGCTCTCCAACTGAGAAAATGGAAAATGAGAAAAAGGAGTGCCACTGATTTTTTTTTTCTTGAAAAATTTCAGTTACTGGCCAGCAAATAAATTCAACCAGACAATGTGAAGAGAAAACACTGTCTGGGAAGGATTCTGCAACTGTTCAGCAAAAAGCAGTTCAAGTTTCAACTCTTCAAAATAAGTCTTCAAGTAATTTACAACAACAAAAAAAATCAGATGTACTCGGAGATTATTAAAATAAATGAAAAATTGAAGGAATATATAAAAAATCAAACAAAAGGTTGGAAAAAAATAGAAAATGTACAAATAAGCAACTGGACTGGTGTTCTACAGCAAAATTTGTTAATTGAAAGAACATATCCATCGCGTTTATGGTGCAAACTTCACCATGAGAAAACAGCCAAGACCTGTATTACTAAAGATGCAATCATACCAGCAGAATGAGTTGATTCTGACAAAATTGTGGCAGAAGGGCAAAGTATTAAAAACTAGAGACAGCAGAGTGTTGTAGGAAATGATTATTCACTGTACACCAGGCAGAAAAGAAGCATGTTTATCCCAGCAATCAGTTAATGTTGAGAGGCAGGTGTGAGATTCAAGCTGCTATATCCAGGTGTCTACAGAGTGTTTTTTTTTTTTTTTTCTTGGAGGATCAAAGTCATTTTTTTGACACAGCACAGGCTAAGAAGGAAATACAATGTATCCAACAAAAAGTGAGTCAGCAAGCAGTAGGGGACTCCACTTATCATTCTTCTGATGGTTCATAGACTATGCCAATGACACCTTTTCCCATGTTCCAAAGGAAATGCTTGAGAGAGAGAAAAAAACAAGATTTGATTAGAAAAATTGGCAGACTTGAACCAGAGTTTGGTTTTGGGAGATGGAGATGAACAGGAAGACCACCAGCAACTCTGAAATTAGTGAATAAATGCAAGGCTATAAAGTGTCTTATTAAATTTGTGAAACATAGTTTTGCAAGAAAAAGTGGCTGAAAAATATTGGACTTTTGTTGACTTCATTAAACTTGTGGGTGGACTGTAAAGCATATGTTCTACTTTATATCAGTAATGTTTAAAAGGACACTAAAAGGGGGGAAACTAAGTACATCAATTTTCATTCTTAGTATTTATATAAAACATTTCATAATATAAACTGCAAGAAACATACATAAAACAATTGTATGTAGTGTGTACTCGGGGTATTTTAAAATACAGGGGAGTCTTTTCAGTGACTGTTGTATGTGTTAAAGATATTAAAGTAAACAAGTACTTTTTTAGTTGTAAGAAATATAGGTTTTACAGTATAACAAGAAAAAATGCTGGGCAAAAGCAAGTTTAATGTTCATATGCTTTGATCTTTGTTTACTGAGGTGCGGTGAAAACTGCACTGATGATAGTATATTGATAATTAAGATATTTTCTTTTTATTTTACAAGGGTGAATGGATAGATTACTACCTTTGACATAAGTTGTAAACAGGTGTTTTGTAAGTATGTAGGCTTTAAATATAAGACAAAATAATGCATGCTAAGCTTCTTACAACTGCAAAGATATGAGCTTGTTTTCTACTGGCAAATGTTTGGCTGAATGGAGTTGTATGCAGCTAAAAGCAGCTGTGCATTTTTGCCTGAGTGAAATATACAAAGACTTACTGCTGAGTACATTTCCATGGAGACAACCTGTCAGCAGCTGTAAGCGGTTAATCTTGAGAATTTGGAGTATTCTTTGCTGAGAGCAATGCAACATTTAAAGGTACAATGGCAAGCAGTTCAGTGAAAAAATTAAGTCTAAAGTTATGGGATGTGAATAAAAGGTAACAACCCCCTTAAGTAGCCTTAGTACTTTAATGCAGTTAATAGAACAGTGTACAATTTAGTTTTATTTAAAGATAGACAGTGCATTGATGCTTTCTGAAATCATACAAGTTGTTTTTCATATCTGGGAGGGGAACAGAGATAAGAAAAGAACAGACAGCAATCCTTATAAGTTGGAGCACAAGGACTAGTATGCACTTTAGCAGGGGTATCCTTAATTTTATGTTAGATAATGCCTGTAGGTGCAACCATCAGTTTAGGGCAACTGTTCCCTTCTGGAGGATTAAAGTTCATGTTTTGAAAATGTACATCATTTTCAGTTTTTATTCCAAGTTAACAGGGGATGGGGGGTGGTTTTGTATTCATTTTTTTATTATTTGGGGGTTTTCATTAAAACAAAAAGTCTTGATAAATGAGTTATAGATTCAAATGGAAATGAGAAGAAACAACTGTATAAAACATCAGTCTGCCAAACATGAATACCATGCATGTAACACAAAAGTTAGAAATACCCATTCGAAAAAACTGTCATGTATAACAGGTGGGAACAACAGCTTTTTATAATGATCAGCATGCTGCCCATATTATCCTGGAACATGAATGGCCTTACAGGTATAGATAAAAAGGAGAGTATTAAATTATAGTAAAATGCAGAGTGGAAGGACACATATGGAAAGAAATGAGCATGTAAATTTGAGAAAGAGAGGATTCCAAAATGAATATTCAGCAGAATATCAGTGGCAGAGTAAAAGGGGAGTAATTGCACCAATTGCTATAGGGGCTCCAATAATGACAGAAAAGGAAAAAAGACAAAAATGGTAGACTTCTGGTAGTAAGGGGCTATTGGCAAAGGAGAAGGATTACAATGGCATGTATTTATATTCCAGTGAAAAGTGCTATTATGGAGCTTTAAAAACATTTGGGGAAAAATAATTCAGCAGGGAATATTATGTGTAGGTGGGGAATGGAATTTGATTTGCAATAATGAGGACGTATCAGGGGAACCTAGAAGGGACAATATATTAAAACAGGGTAGATTTATGTGCATTTAATTGAAAGCTCTGACAAACACCCCATAACTATTTTGATCAACCACCAGTAAAACCTGAGACAAAAAAATGCAGGGTTATGAAGTGAAAATATGACACTGGCACTTTCTTACCTACCTGTAAAAAAAAAAAAAAGAGAGGAATTTAAGGAAAGGTAGTGGAAATTATTTGAAGGAAAACAGACATATCTTCAGAAATTATATTTAGTGACTGAGATAAAATGAAAATGGAATTTGGCAATAGGATTGAAATAGAAGAGAGAGTGATATGGTTATGAAACAATAGAAATTACTTAGGCTGTCAAAAGTTAAAGTATTGCAGAACAGAAAGAGCAAACGGAGACTGCTAGAGAGAAAATAATGGAGTATCTGGATAAAATGAATGAGTTCAGAAAGATTGTTGTTAAACAACTATTTAATAACCACTCCAGATTGCAAAAACATTTACCAAAACAATTTAGGCAACAGAATGTTGAAAGGGTTGTTGTTAAAGTTAGGGAACCTTGAACAAGAAAAATAACCAGAGATCCTGTACACGTTTTAGAGATATTCCAAAAATGTTATTGAAAATTTTTATAAATCAGAGAAATGAAGTAATCAAGAAAGAGTACAAATGGAAATATTTATGGCAGGCTTAATTATGCCAAGGTTAAAGGTAGACAAGGTTTAATAACTGACAGTTAAGATAGGAGGCGATAAGATAAAAACAGTGAGGTATTGGGAAAAAAATAGACATTATCATCTGTACAAACATGCCTGGCTGAAGTTTTTGTACATAATTAAAGACTGACCTGTGTACTGCATGTCAGCATGACTAGCGATGACATTGTAAATAAGTTCTTACATGTTGACTTATAATGTGTTTGTACAGAATGTTTTAAAGACTTGAAAAGTGTCCTTTTACATTTCTAACTGTGCAATGTTTCTGAAGAAAGATTCTAAAGGCAAACTGTCTAAGATTCAGCTGATCTACAGATGATGTCATCAGAATGTTCACAGTTATGAGTTACTGTCAGAAGCTGAAAGACAGGAAGGAACTTTAGTAAACAGCTGTTGGTTGATTTTCAAAATATGAAATGAAAATAATTAGGACTGGGACAATTATGACAGGCTAGTCTATAAAAGAAAACAAAAAAGGCAAGAACATAGCAGAACTGTTTGAATTCTTTTTACTTCAACACACTGGTACCTCGGTCATTCGCCTTCAACGGAAGTCTCTAAAAGAGCCTGCTGAAGTCAGTCGTCAGTTACAGAAGTCAGTTGTCAGCCAGTTGTGAGTTGTTCACAGATGTACTGTGCAGTAGATACCCAGAAGGACTCACCAAGAACTGTAAGGCTGCCTTTGCTCTGTTATAGTAGTTTAGTTTAGATCTGGAACAGTGTTCTTTAGTCAGATAGGAAAATTGTAGCGAATCAGTTAGATCAGAGATCTTCCTGAAGGGTGGATTTCTATTCTTCACTATTTATTTCATTTTCCTGGTGACCCGAGTTCCATTTGTTTATTGGAAATTACTGCTTTGCATTTTTTTAATAATTTTACTCAATATTATATATTTTTATTAACTTACATTGTGGCTGGTCAATCAATGTTTTTCTTTTGTGATTTGAGAGTGCTTATACATGCCTTGATAACTTCCCAGATCACTCCGAAAGCCTAGCTGCTTAGGTCATTTACTACTATTTGTTTTAATATTTAATTTTCATAATTGAACACCCCTTTAAAATGGCATGAAGACACTCTGATTGGTGGAAGCATTACCATATTACTTTGGTGAAGGGACACAACTGGAAATCTGTGTCAGGTTTTCCTGGAAGTGTTTGGGTGTGCGAGATTTAATTTAATTGTGAGTGTATCAGAGGTCATAAACTGAGACACATTGCTCTGAAGTGTATAATAAGGAGTTACATTAGGGGTGCAGAGAAGTATACAGTCCAGTCACAGGCTATAGGGTGCGTTCCTGTAGTGTTCTTAGGGGAAAATTGTGGGATATTACTGCTGTTTAAGTGACAGTCTCACATTGGAGTCAGTAGTGAGGACTGAAGCTAAGGAGTTACTGACCCAGGACAGTGGGAGATGTCACATTATTTGGTGGCAGTATAGTGGGATATTATCTGGACATCACATGTATAATCAATCTTCAGGAAAGTCTCCAGGAACAGATGGCATTTCTGTGGAAGTGTGGAATTTAGGAGGGAAGAAAGTGATAAAGATCTGGAAGATTTTATTTAACAGTATTTTAAAAGGAGGAGAAGCAATAACATCTTGGAAGAATGCTGTGGTGACTAGTGGAATTCCCCAGTGATCTGTCCTGGGACCCCCTACTGTTTGGCAGCTATTTCTCAGAGGTTCAGGCAAAGACAAATGCTCTGTGGCTGACGAAGTTTGCAGACACCTGTAAGTTGGGTGCCGTCATTGACTCCCAAAATGATGTTAACATACTGCATGAGGGACTCTCAGCAACTAACGACTAGTGCCAAACTCATGGCCTCAAGCTAAATGCAAAGAAAAGTATCATCATACCATTTGGCAAAATCATGCCCTTACCAATTACCACAACAACGGCAACCCCATAAGCACACAACCTGTGGTGAGAGACCTGGGCACTCAGGTTGATAACCTCACAATTGACCATCATGTAGTGGCAGTGGTCAGAAAATCTTTTTACTTGGTTCATCTCATAAGCAAAGGGATTGCATCCAGAAAAAAGGCAATCTTGGACCCTGCCCTACTAGAGATGCTGCACATCTGTAAGTCTAACTCCTCACACACTACCCGCTCAAAAGGCCTGAATCTAATAAGTGACATCAACAAAACCTGCTGGAGAGACAGGTTTATCTCCCAGGGGTGGCCCTGTCTCTGGAACAGACTTCCTATACACATCAAACAGAGCACCTTGCTGACTCTCCACAAGCACAACCTTGATGAGTGTGTGGTAAACCACAAATTTGTCCCAGGGATTCCACCTTTGTCCCCCACTGACAAGACTGAGGTTTCTTTTTGGGGATAAACTCTTGGGTAGGCTTGTAAGGGCCTCAGGGCCATTAGCCTAGTAACCTCCTATGATCTTATGTATAATGATGAGTTAAAAACAGAGGGATAAGTATGATGATACAAGGAGTGTAATGGGCAGGAGAGTTAATGAGCAGTTGGGTGGAGTGATGGTGATATATGGTCCTGATTGGTTGATTGGAATTGGAGGAGTGGCCTGCATCTGTTAAATCTGTGAGTAGTGGGGGGTGTGTGTGGGAATTGGAGGTAGGGTAGAGAAGCACAGTGAGCCCAAGCATAGTGAGGGTGAATGGAGCGGGCAGGGAAATACCTGGGAATCTTGTGAAAAAAAGTATCGCAAAGCTCAATCATTCCTTGTTTGCACTGTTATAGATATAAATACTAAAATATGTTTATATAGTGCAACTCCACTACACAGGCAACAATGCAAATGAACAGTCTGGTGCAGGAAATAAAGCCAATGATACCTCGGCTCGGACTATAAAACGTTTAATAACACACAAATAGATTCACATAACAGGTTAAGCGCTTTCATCTGGCTAGCAGACTTCATCAGAACATGGTTAATTGTTACTGCACTCATTAAATACCAAAATTTGGCACCAAAAACTGTATAAAAATTTAAAAAACAAAGAAATTTAAAGAGCATGTTACACAAATACAGAAATAAAAATAGTTAAAATACACAATTGTGCTAAAAACATCTGCATAAATATCTTATGTTGCTTAACAACAATATCGATTCTATGAACCTATAAAATAATGCATATATCACTTCTAAAATGTCAATATATATCATCTATTGAAAAACTATTGGGACATAATTAAATATGGTTTAATACTAATGGAATCATTGATACCTGGATATCTAGTGGCATCAACATATATCTGCCACCTACTCTCTTTCATTGCCAATAATGCTTTAATATTTCCAACATACGGTGAAAACCCCACAGTATCAATGATAACAAATTTAAAATAATGTGTTTCTCCATTGTGTAATATGTGCCGATATAAGGCATTCTTGTTGTCCTTGGTTCTAATGCTATATTGATGTTCATAGATGCGTCGTTTAAACTGTCTCTCAGTCTTACCTATGCAGAATGCATTGCATTCTACACAGGTAGCCAAATAAACCACAAACTTGGTGTTGCAGTTACCACTTCTACTATATAAATATGTTTTATTAACATTATCCAACTTACATCCTTTGACCTCATTGATGAATTTGCATTGATTACACGCTCCACATTTTTTAGTAGATGTGGTTCCTCTTTTCTTATTAATGCTTTTAGATTCCAATAACGTCTTAATATTAAAACCTGTCATATACAATATTGGGATGTATACCCAATATCTGTGTTATGTCATCATCACTTATAACCTGATTCCATCGTTCTCTGATGAAGGTTTCAATATTATGTACTATTGGCGAATACATTAACACACAAACCCTATGACTATGTTCATCTTCAGGGCTTTTAGTTTGTGTTGTAATCACACTACCTAAATTCCCTAATAGGGGCACATACTTTTTACCCCATTCACTAATAACATACTTAACTATGTCATTCAAAAGAATTTCTGGGTACCCCCTGATAGCGAAAATAGATTTTATAAAATCCATTTCTTTTAACATCATTTCTCTGGTAGATGACATACGGGCAGCCCTAATACATTGCCCTTTGAAAATATCTTTGAACACGTGAAGGATGATTACTACTGTACTCCAAGTAATCATTGGAAAAAGTATTTTTCCTATATATACAGGATAAGAATCCATCATCCCCTTGACTAATATATGTGTCCAAAAACGCTATTCCACTAGTACTGATGGAATGAGTGAATTTAAGAAATTCTGTTGTATTATTGAAGTAACTAATAAAATCTGAAATCTTTTCTATAGGCCCATTCCACAGCACAAAAAGGTCATCTAAAAACCTAGTGTAATAACCAATCTACTGAAAATATTCTGATTTGAACAAATATTCAGATTCCCATTCTAGCATCACCAGGTTGGCAATTTATATATTTATATAGTAGAAGTGGCAACTGCAACACCAAGTTTGTGGTTTATTTGGCTACCTGTGTAGAATGAAATGCATTCTACATAGGTAAGACTGAGAGACAGTTTAAACGACGCATCTATGAACATCAATACAGCATTAGAACCAAGGACAACAAGAATGCCTTATATCGGCACACATTACACAATGGAGAAACACATTATTTTAAATTTGTTATCATTGATACTGTGGGGTTTTCACCCTATGGTGGAAATATTAAAGCATTATTGGCAATGAAAGAGAGTAGGTGGCAGATATATGTTGATGCCACTAGATATCCAGGTATCAATGATTCCATTAGTATTAAACCATATTTAATTATGTCCCAATAGTTTTTCAATAGATGAGATATATATTGACATTTTAGAAGTGATATATACATTATTTTATAGGTTCATAGAATCAATATTGTTGTTAAGCAACATAAGATATTTATGCAGATGTTTTTAGCATAACTGTGTATTTTAACTATTTTTATTTATGTATTTGTGCAACATGCTCTTTAAATTTCTTTGTTTTTTAAATTTTTATACAGTAATTTTTATACAGTTTTTGGCGCCAAATTTTGGTATTTAATGAGTGCAGTAACAATTAACCATGTTCTGATGAAGTTTGCTAGCCAGATGAAAGTGCTTAACCTGTTATGTGAATCTATTTGTGTGTTATTAAACATTTTATAGTCCGAGCCGAGGTATCATTCGCTTTATTTCCTGCACAGACTGTTCATTTGTTCATTTACGTTGCTGCCTGTGTAGTGGAGTTGCAGTAGTGTCTGGTATGGAAAACAACGAGGATTCTCAGGCTTTATCGGACAATGTGGAAATAACAAATATTCATTTGGAGATTACGGCCCTAAAAGAGGAAGTTGTGGGGCGTACTTTTACAGTTTCTAATTCGAATGGTGACGTCAACACCAGGGACAAGCAACTGCTCATGTTATCTGGAGGTGAAGTCCCTAGTGCTGGTAAGGAAGTGGTTGCGACTGTTGTAGACGTACGTACGCAGATTGAAATACCAAACGGACAAGGTAACCGAGTAGACGGAGGTTTACTATCATCACAAGAACGCTGTCTGAGTCACAATAAGGATTTAAATATTAGTAATCCATTATTGGGCGATTATACCTTTGATTTCAGCCTCTTCCATGTGCGTGATGAGGAGGAGCGGTTAGGGGCTCGCCCTAAATGCCCGCAACCTGTGAAAACTTATTCAGCTATTGCTAGAAAGCAAGCAGACAACATAAAAGGTACTGATTCATTAACTAAGTACTCTAGCCCTAACATCAATAAAGGAGGGTTTAACAACATATCAAAAAAGTATAAGACTATTGGAATGGACAGACGAAACAGTGATGTGATGAATGGTCATTTGGACCGATTTTTGAACGATGATTTTGACTTTGATAAACATGATAATTATGACGTTGGTTGTAACAATGAACAATTTATAAGTGATACTAAACCAACTGTTAAGGACAGTATCAAGGATATGATTTATGCCTTGGGTAAAAAATTAACAGCCATTAAAAATTTAAAGACTGAAAATGCTTATTTCAGCAAATGTACAGCATTACAGGTTGTACCCAAAGGTATCAGATTTTTTAAAGTACCGATGGGGCAGGATTTGAACCAAGACACTATAGTGGAGTTTAACAACCTGTTTGATAGTTTTGGATTTAGTTATATTAAATTGTTGGTTAAGAAAAATGATGAAAAACTGTCTAGATTAATACATGAAGTAGATAAATTAAATGTGGATATTACTAATAATGAAATGTTTAGCCAGTGGACTGATTTGTATGACAAGCAGTTTATAGATGCTGACCGCAAAGCAGCATTAACATATGAAAGGAAATATAGAAAAATAGTTTGTGATGTTGAATAATATGCTAATTATAGGGCATATATTTCGCCAAAGAACCGTTTGACTGAGGATGATGATAGGTACTTTCGAAATGAACATAGAAATATGGATAGGGACACGAATTTTCAAGGGGGCAGGTTTTATCCCCCACCAAAAACCACATATGCATCAAGGAACAGGAGATTGAGATAAATAGGCCCTTGAATGTTATGCGTGTTGCTGACACTACAATTACAGTACCTGGTAATAAACAATTTGACTATGGCACAGAGTACCCCATTTCTTTAGGTATTGAACAAAGTAATGAACCAAGGCAAACAGATAATTGTCAAGAAGTAGTAGTTGGCATAAGTGAAACACAGGGTAGTAGTGGAGTTAATATTATATATACTAAAATGGGTTTAATGTGTTCAATTATACTAATCTTGACATATCTGAGGAATTTTTTAGTGTGTTTTCGAAAGGTATAAAATTTATCCCTACAGTTGGTTTCAACTTGGTGGACACTATTTTAGGAGTGAAATTATATTGTAGGAGGCTAAATTTAGAAAATCCAGTATAGACAAAATAATGTTGATAATATTAATATGGTTTCTAAAGGTCTTACAAAGAAGAGTACGTACATACCCCCAAGCAATACAAAAGTGGCGAATTTTGAGAAAATGGTTTGTAATGACATTTACAGTTTTAATAATATTCTTAAGGCTGATAATAGCAAAAAAAATGGTATACAGGCAAATTTGACAGAGGATAAACACAAATGTTTACTGAAGTTTGTGAATAATAAAGAGGTTAGGTTAATGAAACCTGACAAAGGGGGAGGGATTGTGTTATTTAATAAAATGGACTATATTAATGAAATATATCATATCTTGTATCAATCAGGGAATTATGATGCTATTTCTTTTAATGAAATCAACATAGGTTACAAGCGAATTGATTTAGCATTGGAAGAGTATTTGTTAGATAATAGGATTACCACTGAGACTTATGAATTTTTAAAGGCGGAATTTCCTATATTAGCTACGATTGTTGGAATTCCCAAAGTCCACAAAAATTTAACACACCCTCCCTTTAGACCTATTATATCAGGAAGCAAATCTAAAACCTTCCTGTTGGGTGTTGCCATTGACAAATGGGTTAAGCCTGTGTACAATAATATTCCACATCTTATAAAAGATTCTTGGATGTTTTTAGGGCAGTTAACATCCCAAATATGGAGTAACAACCTTATTTTTATTACTATTGATGTTGCTGATTTATTCTCATGTATTCCCAGGGTTTTGGGCTTAGAGTATTTCAGCAGCAGTTTGAGGAAGTACTCCAGTATGAATTGGGACAAAATTTGTCTTATCACAGACATAATGGGGGTTGGTTTTAGATCATAATTACATTCAGTTTGAAAATGAGTTTTTTAGGCAAACCAGGGGTGTGGCTATGGGAGCATCTTGTGCTCCCATATTTGCCAACCTGGTGATGCGAGAATGGGAATCTGAATATTTGTTCAAATCAGAATATTTTCAGTACATTGGTTATTACACTAGGTTTCTTGATGACCTCTTTGTGCTGTGGAATGGCCTATAGAAAAGATTTCAGATTTTATTAGTTACATCAATAATACAACAGAATTTCTTAAATTCACTCATTCCATCAGTACTAGTGGAATAGCGTTTTTGGACACATATATTAGTCAAGGGGATGATGGATTCATATCCTGTATATATAGGAAAAATACTTTTTCCAATGATTACTTGGAGTACAGTAGTAATCATCCTCCACATGTGTTCAAAAATATTTTCAAAGGGCAATGTATTAGGGCTGCCCGTATGTCATCTACCAGAGAAATTATGTTAAAAGAAATGGATTTTATAAAATCTATGTTCGCTATCAGGGGGTACCCAGAAATTCTTTTGAATGACATAGTTAACTATGTTATTAGTGAATGGGGTAAAAAGTATGTGCCCCTATTAGGGAATTTAGGTAGTGTGATTACAACACAAACTAAAAGCCCTGAAGATGAACATAGTCGTAGGGTTTGTGTGTTAATGTATTCACCAACAGTACATAATATTGAAACCTTCATCAGAGAATGATGGAATCAGGTTATAAGTGATGATGACATAACACAGATATTGGGTATACATCCCAATATTGTATATAAGACAGGTTTTAATATTAATAAGTTATTGGAATCTAAAAGCATTAATAAGAAAAGAGGAACCACATCTACTCAAAAATGTGGAGCGTGTAATCAATGCAAATTCATCAATGAGGTCAAAGGATGTAAGTTGGATAATGTTAATAAAACATATTTATATAGTAGAAGTGGTAACTGCAACACCAAGTTTGTGGTTTATTTGGCTACCTGTTTAGAATGCAATGCATTCTACATAGGTAAGACTGAGAGACAGTTTAAACGACGCATCTATGAACATCAATACAGCATTAGAACCAAGGACAACAAGAATGCCTTATATCGGCACATATTACACAATGGAGAAACACATTATTTTAAATTTGTTATCATTGATAGTGTGGGGTTTTCACTGTATGGTGGAAATATTAAAGCATTATTGGCAATGAAAGAGAGTAGGTGGCAGATATATGTTGATGCCACTAGATATCCAGGTATCAATGATTCCATTAGTATTAAACCATATTTAATTATGTCCCAATAGTTTTTCAATAGATGAGATATATATTGACATTTTAGAAGTGATATATATAGAAGTTATGTACTCACCATAACGTTCCATCTGAGTAGATACTTCATTTGTCTGCAACCTGTGGGATTTGGATCCGACCTCGGATCCGACCGGCAGCTTTCCAAGCTTCAAGATCCGAGCTCCTAGCCTCCTCCCCCCCTACCCATAATCCCTTGCTACCAACCACATTACCTCAGATTGGTTATTTTGCCCTATAAGCTAAAGACGGAGAGAATTCTCCACAGGACAATATTTTACCAAGGTTCGGGGGATGGCAGGGGGGGGTCGGTTGCAGACAAATGAAGTATCTACTCAGATGGAACGTTATGGTGAGTACATAACTTCTATATCCGAAGTAGTTACTTCATTTGATCTGCAACCTGTGGGACAGAGTCCCCAGCTTACCTAAAGGCCCTGGGTGGTCCCTATGGAAGGATATTCCAAAGCACCGCGGAGCCAAAGGAAGCCCTACTTCTGGAGATCATGTCCAGTTTGTAATGAGAAATGAACGTATGGGAAGAGGACCAGGTAGCCGCTGAACAAATATCGTCAACTGGAACTCTAGACCAAAACGCTGTTGAGGTAGCCACAGACCTGGTAGAGTGTGCCCGGATGGCAACCGGAGCTGGTCTCCCAATTGAAATGTATGCCTGTCTGATACATTGAGAAATCCAATTCGCTACTGTCACCTTAGAAATTGGTTTGCCCATGGCTGATTTAGCATAAGAAACAAACAACTGGTCTGACTTGTGGAAATCTTTAGTCCTGTGCAAGTAAAAACGCAGTTGCCTGTGTACATCCAATTTGTGCAATGTGTATTCACCTTTGTTTTGGAAGCTAGGAAAGAAAACAGGGAGGTTAATAGATTGATTAATGTTAGATTCTGTGGCTACCTTAGGGAGAAAGGAAGGATTAGTCCTGAGGGCAACCCTATCTTTGTGGAAAATAAGGTATGGATACTTAATGCACAATGCTTGTAGCTCTGATACCCGCTTGGCGGAGGTAATTGCTACCAAGAAGGCTGTCTTCCAAGATAAGAACTTTAATGGCGCAGAGGCCGCAGGTTCGAAAGGTGGTCCTGTTAATGCTTGTAATACCAGGGTAAGATCCCATGGAGGCATAGCCGGTTTAATGGGAGGCTTTAAGAGGAACACGCCTTTTAGGAAGGCTTTGCATATTTTAACTGAAGCCAAAGAACTTATGCCATCTCCCACATGATAATGGGAGATGGCAGCAAGTTGAACTTTAATGGTGGACGCGCTAGCTCCCTGCTCAAAAAGGAGGGATAGAAAGTCCAGAATGTTGGGAATAGGAACCGTAAAAGGATCTAATCCCTTACCCTTTGCCCAGATGAAAAAACGTTTCCATTTACTGTTGTAGAGTTTTCTGGTGGATGGCTTATGAGCTGCCACGAGAATAGCCTTGATTGGGGAAGAGATACCGGGAGTCCTTGCCATTAATGGAACTGGATCAGCCAGGCTGTGAGCCGGAGGCTGACCAGGTTTGGAGTGTGGCATCTCGTCGGATGCGAGATTAGGTCTGGTTTGGGATCCAGAATCCAAGGGGGAGCCACACTGTGAGACTGCAGAAAGGGGAACCAGACTTGTCGAGGCCAGTATGGGGCAATGAGAATCACTTTGCTCCCCAACCGAGAGGCTTTCTGGATGAATTTCATCATCAGAGGAAGAGGAGGATATGCATAAAGAAGACCGGGCGGCCAAGCATGAACCAAGGCGTCCCTGGGAGATTCCCCTTTGGGGGGAACTATTGCGAAGTACTTGCTGCATTTTGTGTTTAGGGGAGAAGCAAAAAGGTCGCAGCGAGGTTGACCCCATTTGTGGAATATCTGTTTCGCGACCGAGGGATTAAGAGACCACTCGTAAGGGCTGAGAAACACCCGACTTAGGCTGTCTGCTAATATGTTGGTCCGTCCCGGAATGTGTGTTGCTATCAGAAAGTGGTTGGTGGAAATTGCCCATTCCCACACTCTCATGGCTTCTTGACACAGGGGGTAAGTCCTGGTCCCTCCCTGTTTGTTTATGTACCAGACCACGGACATGTTGTCCATGTGGATTGCAATAGTTCCCAGAGGTAGAAGGTGATGAAGAGCTTGCAACGCCAACAGCACTGCCCTCATCTCTAGGACATTGATATGCAATGCAGTCTCTAGAGGAGTCCACGTTCCTTGGACTGACTTCCCTGCATAATGCCCGCCCCACCTGAGGCAGGAAGTGTCCGTGGTCAATGTGGCTTCGACTGGGGGAATCACAAAGGGTCTCCCTTCTTTGAGATCTTCTGCCTGCAGCCACCAAAGTAGGGAGTCCCTGCATGTCCTGCTCAGAGGAATCGGCATGTCCAAAGGATGGGTCAACAGAGACCATTGGACCTGGAGAGTCCACTGTAATACACGCATCCGCAGACGGGCATTGAGAGAAAGGCCGATTGCCGCCGACATAGATCCTAACGCCCTCAGGACTAATTCTGCTGGGGGGGTTGGGATCTGAAGAATATCCAAGACTTGGCGGTACAAACTGTTTATTCTGGTTGGTGTGAGGACCACTCTGGAGATTCGAGTATCCAACCTGGCCCCTATGAACTCTAGGGCTTGAGATGGGCACAGGCAGGACTTCTTCAAATTGACTGAAATGCCCAATTGAGCAAACAGAGATAGGGCATAGTTTCTCGCTGTAACCAGAAGATGCTTGTTGGGGGCGGTGAGGAGCCAATCGTCCAGGTAAGGGAACACCTGAATGCCCTGGAGTCTCAGGTGGGCTGCTACCACTGCCATGACTTTGGTAAACACTCTGGGGGCTGAGGTTAGGCCAAATGGAAGAACCCTGAACTGATAATGGCTGGCTCCTAGCCGGAAGCGGAGAAATCTCCTGGACCATCTGTCCATTAGTAAATGGTAGTATGCGTCCTTGAGATCCAACGAGCACATCCAGTCGTTCTCCTGTAGAAGGGGGAGAATAGATTGGAGAGTGACCATCCGGAACTTTTCCTTGGGTATGAACAGGTTCAGGGACGAAAGGTCTAGAATGGATCTGAGGTCCCCCGTTTTCTTTGGCACCAAGAAGAACCTGGAGTAATAACCCGATCCGAACTGATCTGGGGAGACAGGCTGGATGGCTCTTTTTCTTAGCAACTCTAAAATTTCTTGAGTTGCGGACTTCCTTTGATGGGGTGGAACATCGGGGAGATGTTTGGGCTTGGGGTGGGTTGCAAGAACGGTATTGTGTAACCTCTGGATATTATCCGGAGCACCCATCGATCGTTTGTAATTGACTCCCAACTTGATAGGTGCTCCGATAATCACCCCCTGACTTCCGCCAGAGAGGGACAGTCGGGCAAGCCCTCAGGGCTGTTGCGCGGGTCCCTCCAAGAAGGGTTCTCTAGACCCGAAGTTACGTGGGCCCCCTCTGCCTCTGGGCCGGCGTCCACCTTGTCCTCCTCTGCCTCTAGAGGACGTGTTGTCCGCAGCAGGACGGGATTGCTGAGATTTCCGGAACTACAGCTTCTTTTGCCCCCTCTGATTCCTGGAGAAGGATCTTTGGGGGTTCGAGAAGCGGACTCCGACGGCCGACAGCGTCTTCCCATCCTTCTCGCTTTGGACTAGCGTGTCGCGAACCGATGAGCCAAATAAGGCCGAACCATCGTAAGGGGCGTTCGCGAAGGACGCCTTGAAGGGATCCGTGAAATCGCAAAGGCGGAGCCAGGAGTGCCGTCGCAAAACTACTCCCGCTCCGCTAGCTCTAGCGGCTCCTTCCATGGCATGAGAAAGAAGCCGCATAGATGTGTTTGATATGGACTTTAGAGTGGCCATTCGGGTCTCAAAAACCTTTTTGTCTGAGACCGAGATGGACTCCGGAGGGGCTGCAGCGTATTCCTTAATTAAGTCACGCTGTAGCCTGATAGTGTGTGCCATGTAGTTCAGCGACCTTATAGCAAAGGTTGCTGAAGCAAACATCCGCTTCCCAATACGGTCCAAAGGCGGGGACTCCTTGTCTGGCAGATGGACCGAAGAACTTTCTTGGGCAAGTTCTTTCTTAGTGGCAGCCGCCACCAAAATAGCATCCACTGGTGCGCCTTTGGACCAAGAAGGTCTATCAGAGGGAGGGCTGAGGACCTTATCCGGGCATCTAGGGATAGGCTCCACAGTGTCGGGCTCCTTCCAAGCCCTGGTGGTAATTAGGTCCACAAGGGGTTGGCTGGGGGGGACACCCAGGAGGTAGATGGGCCTGCCTCAAAGGCCTCCAGAAATACAGACTCGTCCAAGGAGGGCTTTTGGGCCGACCACCCCCCTCTTATACACAACATTTCCATGATGTCTCCAAATGAGACATCTTCAGGGGGTGACCTTGGGGAACCCTCCGTATCCTCCAAATCCGTATCCATGGTAATGGACTCGGGGGAGTCCAGGTGCCTCCTTTTGCACTGGTGCTTCCGAGGCACCTCTTCGGCGGGGCTGTCTGAAGAGGGCTCGTCCACCGGTTGGTGTTCCTCCCTGGGAACTAACTGGAGGCTTTGGGCAGGCTGTCCCGATGGACGGATGAGCAAAGACAGACCCTGATACAGTGGGGGCACGGGTGGATCCGAAGGCCCGGTCAGGGACCTGGATGACCTCGACAGTACCCTCTCCACTACCTCAAAAGCCGAGGGAGATTCACCATCACCAACCTGAGAAAGTAACCTCCTCGGCTCCGAGGAAAGGATCGGGGTCAGAGCCGAAGCGATCGGATCCGAGGCAGTGGTGCGCTCCGGCCCCATCGGCGCCGAAGACACAACCACTCCCTCGGATCCAATGCTCAACCCTCGGCCCCGAGAGCTTGGATCCGACAAGCTCGAAGGTATAGTCGGTGTCGAAGTCACTATCCCTGTCGGCGCCGACGTATCCCCGGATCCGAAAGGGCCTGGATCCGAAAACTCCGAGACCCGAAAACGGGTTGGAGAAGGAGCTATCGGGGCAAAAATGGGGGCTGCACTCCCTCCCAAAGGGGGGGAGGCAAGAGCATCCCCATCTGCATCTGGGTCTGCAAAAATCTTCGCATCATCCGATCCATGTCTGCTTCGGAGATGCTTCTGGTGGACCGCGAAGAGGTAGTCGAAGCAGGCCGGGAGGGCTGCTTTGAAGACCTCGAGGGAGACCTATCCTCCTCCTCCGGCTCTGGAGAAAATGAAGGTGAACGGAGCCGAGAGGACAAGGATCTGGAGACCCTCTCAGGAGATTTCAAAATCTTTTCAGGCGGAGCTGAGGGATGAGACTCGGCCCGCCTCTTAGAAGTATGACTCTCTCTCTCTCTGTGTTTCTTCTTCTCCCTGTGGGAAGAAGAACCAGACTCCACAGAGCTAGTACCCGATAAGGGAGGTTGAGTCCCAGGTACAGCTGAGGGAGTAGCCGGTGCTGAAGCTACCGGAGTAGCCTGGATCTGGCTAGGAGAGGAAGAAGAAGCTGACTCCTGAGGGAGTTTTCCCGCCAGGATCAGCTTGTTCTTCCTGTCCCTAAGTGCCCGAGGATTAAAGGCCGCACAAATCTGGCAGGCCTCTGACAAATGTGCTGCCCCCAGACACAACACACACTGAGTGTGGCCATCAGCTGGGGAAAGCTTATGGCCACACTCAGTACACTTAGAAAATATAGCTTTAGATTCTGCCATAATTCTCTCACACACACACCCAAACACTAAAGGGGGGAGGGGAGAGACAAAATTTAAACTAAGGAGAAAAGTTTTTTTTTTTTTTTTTTAAAGTGGGTAAGATAGATAAACGCTAAAAACAACACACACACAAATTTAAACTAGAAACTAGCTTTTAGAAAAGGAACAATCTCACCAGGCCAGGAGCTCTTCACTGAGAAGCAACTGTCTTTAGAAATGGCAAAAAACGATCTGGGGTAATGTGGTTGGTAGCAAGGGATTATGGGTAGGGGGAGGAGCTAGGAGCTCGGATCTTGAAGCTTGGAAAGCTGCCGGTCGGATCCGAGGTTGGATCCGAATCCCACAGGTTGCAGATCAAATGAAGTAACTACTTCAGATACATTATTTTATAGGTTCATAGAATCAATATTGTTGTTAAGCAACATAAGATATTTATGCAGATGTTTTTAGCATAATTGTGTATTTTAACTATTTTTATTTCTGTATTTGTGTAACATGCTCTTTAAATTTCTTTGTTTTTTAAATTTTTATACAGTTTTTGGTGCCAAATGTTGGTATTTAATGAGTGCAGTAACAATTAACCATGTTCTGATGAAGTCTGCTAGCCAGATGAAAGCGCTTAACCTGTTATGTGAATCTATTTGTGTGTTATTAAACGTTTTATAGTCCGAGCCGAAGTATCATTCGCTTTATTTCCTGCACCAGACTGTTCATTTGTTCATTTATGTTTATATAGTGACAAATAACCAATGTTCTTTGCAATATAAAGGGAATAACTTGTGTATGAAGCTAAACAATGAAGCTATGCAGTGAACTAGGGCTCTGGTAAGTCTAAAAGTACAGGATGGAGGGACCATGAGAGCGAGGGGAAAGGAAAAGCAGTGTATGCGTGCCTCGGATAAGTTCTTACATATTGATTTATAATGTTTGTACAGAATGTTTTAAAGAGTTGAACAACGTCCATTTACATTTCAAACTGTGCATGTTTATGAAGAAAGCTTCTAAAGGCAAACTGTCTCAGATTCAACTGATCTGCAGATTATGTCATCAGAATGTTGACAGTTATGTGTTACTGGCAGAAGCTGAAAGACAGAAAGGAACTTTAGCAAACAGCTGCTGGTTGATTTTCAAAATATGAAATGAAAATTAGACCTGGAAGAATTATGACAAGCTAGTCTATTAAAGATCCTGCTGAAGTCAGTTGTCAGTCAGGTGTGAGCTTTTCATAGATGTACTGCGCAGTGGATAGCCAAAAGGACTCAACAAAACTGTAAGCCTGCCTTTGCTCTGTTTTAACAGTTTAGTTTAGATCAGGGACAGTGTTCTTTAGTCAGACAGGAAAATTATAACTAATCAGTTAGATCAGTTAGCTTTTCTGAATGTTGGATTTCTATCCTTCAGTATTGACTTCATTTTCCTGGTGACTGAGTTCTGTTTGTTTATTGGAAATTACTGTTTTACATTTTTTTAATCATTTTATATTTTTAACTTACATTGTGGCTGGTCAATCAGTGTTTTTCTTTAGTGATTTGAGAGTGCTTATACTTGCCTTGATAACTTCTCAGGCCACTCTGAAAGCCTGGCTGCTTAGGTCATTTGCTACTATTTGTTTTAATATTTAATTTTCATAATTGGAAAATGGCATGAAGACAATCTGCTTGGGGAATGGACACAGCTGGAAATCTGTGCCAGGCTTTCTCAGAAGTGTTTGGATGTGTGAGATTTAATTTAATTGTGAGTGTATCTGAGGTCTTAAACTGGGACACATTGCTCTGAAGTGTATAAGGAGTAACATTAGGGGTGGTCAGAAGTGTACAGTCCAGTCCCAGGCTATGCAGTGTGTTCCTGTTGTGTTCTTAGGGGAAAATTGCGGAATATTACTGCTGTTTAAGTGACAGTCTCACACCAAAGTCAGTACTGAGGATTGAAGAGAAAGAGTTACCGACTCAGTATAGTGGGTGATGACACATTATTTGTTGGCAGTAAAGTGGGATATTATCTGGACATCACTTGTATAATCAAACTTCAGGAAAATCTCCAGGAATAGATGACATTTCTGTGGAAGTTTGGAAATTAGGAGGGAAGAAAGTGATAAAGATCTGGTAGATTTTATTTAACAGTATTTTTAAAGGAAGGAAAGCAACATATTCTTGGAAGAACGCTGTGGTGACTATGTTACCTAAACATGGCAAGTACCCTAGAAACCCATCTTCATATGGTCCCTTTTCAATTTTAAACCATGATTATAAAGTGTTTATGTCTATATTAGCTAAAAGAATGGCAAAGGAGTTGCCAAAAATTGATAGATATGGATCATGTGGTTTAGACCTCTCAATTATACTGAATTCCTCAGTATTAACTGGTTCTGAGGGCAAAATATTGGGGTGCCACGAATTCCCAAGTGGCCTTCTTAATTTTCCAGTCTTTTTTTTTTTTTTTTTTGGCAATTTACCACTTTTAGGTTGTCACCACACATCACCAGTTTATAGGTCTATAGGGGGCATGCATGATTAAATCAGCTACTGCCTGTTGCACTCGGAGGGAAATAGGGATTGCGGGCGGCATAAATTTTGCAGAGTCCTCCAGCCAGGTAAGAGGACAAAAGAACTGTTATTATTGTTAGTCTGTATAACTGTGTGCAAGTCTACGTGTGTATGGCATTACAACTTGACTATTGCACTACATTTATTTTATCTGTCTGGTGTGTTCAACCGTGCCGGTTATCATTTATTAATTTAGTTATGTCGGCTGGCCGAGTTTGCTACACATTTATTTAATTTGCCCGAGTTTGCTCGGCTGGCTGGCACTTTGTTTAGTCTGTCTATCTGCTGGCTGGCCATGCAAATTTATCTTGTTATGCTGGCCAAGTTTGCTATGCTGCCTTTATGTTATCATGCTACAAATGCCATTGCTGCATTCAATCTGATTTCATAGGTTCATAGGTGTGTACTAGGCTAATGGTCTTGGAGCCTTTACAAGCCTCCCTGGGATTTAGCCGTGTTTTAGTTCGTGTTATGCTGGCCGAATTTGCTACAGATTTATTTAGTTGCTTTTGCTGCATTAAAATCTATTTAGCCATTTTAGTTCTGCCGTTGCTGCATTCACTCTTATTTAGCTGTTTTAGTTCTGCCATTGCTACCTTATTTAGTTTCCATTGTTGCATTCAATCTTATTTAGCTGTTTTAGTTCTGCCATTGCTGCCTTATTTAGTTGCTGTTGCTGCATTCAATCTTATTTAGCTGTTTTAGTTCTGCCGTTGCTGGCCGAGTTTGCCACATATTTATTTAGTTGCCGTATTCAGTCTTATTTAGCTGTTTTAGTTCTGCCATTGCTGGTTGAGTTTGCTACACATTTATTTAGTTATCATTGCTGCATTTAGTCTTATTTAGCTGTTTTAGTTCTGCCATTGCTGCTTTATTTAGTTGCCGTATTCAATCATATTTAGCTGTAGTTCTGCTTCTGCTGTTGCTGCCTTTTAGGTGTGTGTGAGTTTGTGAAAGAAATGGTAGTGGGCAGGCAGCACATTATTGTATCTCCCTACTAAATGAGCTGGGATTGAAGCCAAAAAAATATAAAGATTTATATACACATGCAGTATAATTCTGGGTGATATAGCTGAATGTAGTCTGTTCAATAAATGAAATTGACCATTTTACATCAGATATGGATAAGGGTGGACTGAAGGGACAAACTGTTTTTATCTACTTTTGCAGCGTGTCTCTCTATGTACCACAGAGAAGTAGTGATGTCACAAAAACCCATTTGCTTCTACCTTTTCCCATTTTCTGGCTCTACAGAAGTGGTTGAATACTAGTATTGTCAACTCCTCTTAGTAATGTATAAATGCTTCATCATACATACATACTCTCCAGTAGCAGCAGGTCTGGTGTGCATAATGCATTGTATTCTTTATTTCCATATTAATAGTTTCTGTTAATTAAATCATGTGCCGATTATTCCTCATTTCCATGGAAATTATCAGTATTTCTTTTGTTCTTTATTTACTTTTATGTGAAGTGTTTTATATATATATATTTTTCCATGGAAAAAAGGAAAAGAACATTAAATGGTTTTGTATTTTTGTGACACTGATTTGCAGGGACTGCTCTTACTGTGTATATGAAAAATATTCTGCTTTGCAGAACCCCCTAGAGGAGAGATCATAACAACAGACCTCCACTAGTGTGGATTAGTAATAATGTTGTTATGCAGGAGCAAGCTGCTATGACAACAGCCCTCCCACCTAACCAGCACACTGACGAATAATAACAGTCCAACAGCAGATGAAAGATAAGAGTCACATTAAACTTTTTTATATATACTTATGTATATATATACTTTTTAAACATAAACTAAAACTATATCTTAGTACACATTGGTTATGCCCCTGTACTAAGCCTGACTGACAAATTTTCTTTATACTAATGGATACTCTTCACCTTTTACTCTTCTGTACTAACTTCAGACTTATCCTTAAAGAACCAAAGGGACCCTGATCTTGCAATTTAAATCAATGTATATATGTATATAGCAACATTTTTTTATGTATAAAACCTTTTTAGTGTTTGTGTTACGTTTGTTATTAGTGTTGTATTTTTATTAACATCAGCTGTGTTATGCTTGTACTGTAGCTACATTCTTTATTGTAATTGTGTGTGTTGGAGCTTATCTCCCCGGGCCTCTACTGAAAATGGACATGTATCCAGTTAGACTGGCCTGGTCAACAAATGTAAAATAAATAAATAAATAAATAAATATATATATATATATATATATATATATATATATATACACACACACATAGAGCCAGGTAATGGGATATTGGAATGACTACAGGAGGACTCTGGACTAGGGTCATATTTTGGTTGTCTGTTCTTACGTTTGCGTTTCAAAGTTGGTATCCCACAATTCCATTGGAGTGGGTGGGGTTACATAAATATGTAGGCAAATTTTATGTTAACCAGCGTACCAATTTGTACCGATTTTTCATGGGCCTTTGTCCAGATTTTTGATGTTTCCAGATGGAAAGGTATGCTGTGGTTTTCTGGAGTGGATGCAAACATTTGACAACATTAACAAAACCATAATTATCCACAGGGAAGCAGATTGTAAGAAAAAAACTCTGTTTTTAGTGGGTTTTGATGTAAAGAAAGCATTTGACAGAATAAGCTTAGATTCTATAAGTAGGGCATTGGAAGTGTTTGCATTCTCTGATACAATAATAAGGTTAATTAGAAGGATACACGAAGGATCTGAGGTAAGACTTAAAGTGGGAGGGTTCCTCTCAGATAAACTGTGTTTGAAGACAGGAACTGGGCAGGGGTGTCCTCTTCCCCTCTATTTGCTTTACATTTAGAGACATTGGCAAAGTAAATAAGGGACTCAGAAATACTATGATACAGTCAGTAAGGTGATCAAGAAAACTTGGCTTTATTTGCAGATAATATTATTTTCTACCTTATAAATCCAGAAACAGACATCTCAGTGTTGTAGAACATTTTGAGACAGTTTCAACTCTTTCCAGGATATCAAATTAATGAAGATAAAACAAAGATTATAGACAAAAAATATGTATACACACACAAGCTAGTTCAGCAAAACTCGTATTTATGAGGGCATGATAAGATGAAGTATTTAGGAGTATGGTTTTAAAAGGCTAAGGATATGTGGGAGAAGATCATACTAAAGATAATACAAAAATTAAGAAACTGGAAACTGATTTATGGATAGGGATAGTAAGATACAAACAGTGAAGATGTTTTTAGTCCTTTAGTCTTGTATACAGGTCAGAAAATGTATCAGCCCAAGGAGAAGTTGTGGACAACAATAAAGAATTGTAGGAATTTATCTGGGTTGGAAAGATGGCAAGAGTTAAGTGGGATTAGTTGATCCTTCCAATACAGAAGGTGTTTTAGTTTTAGCTGAAGGGATATTCTAGAGCTACATAGTTAAGGCTTATATGCATAACACAAGCATGAGAATAGGGAAAGCAGATTTTGCCAATAGGTATAAATAAATGCAAGTAGGGGTAGAGAAAAAGGCCAGAGGGGGCTGGAATTTACTGGAGAAACCTGGCAAAGGAACCAAGACATTGGGAGCAAATATCTCAAGCAGGAAAGGTAATAGAGTGAGATAAGGCCAAGACGACATTTGGATTGCAGGCTAAAGACTGCCTTCCCTTCCAGGTCTTGATCTCAGAGTACAGACCTGCTCTGGTAGAGTTTTTAATTGACTCTATAATAGAAGCAGCTGTTAAAAAAAGGATAATTGGTAGAGCATATAAAATATTGCATGATCACTATAAGAATCAATCAGAGGAAGTTAAAAAAGATTGGGAAGAGAGACTGAAAAAGCAATTTACAAGAAAACAATAGCAGACATATGTATGGTTCTCAAGTATGTAACCAAGTCCAAAAGGTTTAGGATCTTTGCTTGGAAGTGACTGCATGGGTATTTTATATTCCAAGCAGACTTCAAAGAATTTTTCCACAGGTAAACAGCAAATGTTGGAGATGTGACACAGAAGAAAGCGGTAAATGGGGACATATGTTTTGGGAGTGTAATGAGTGGGCAGATATTAAAAATTCCCTACAGAGTACTCTATCAGAAATATTGGGTGAGAACATGGCTGTAAGTAAGGAAATTATTCTTCCAAGCTGTGATACAGGATCTGAATTGCTCAAACATATTAAGGCATTATTAATTAGGGACCTGTGAACCTACATGGATAACAAAGTGTCCTTCAATGACCATGTATCCACTTTTATAAGAAAGCCCTTTTTCATTGCACAGCTTATTAGTAAGGATATTTAATCTAGGTCTAGGAATGTGACTACTCTACTTTATTTGCTACTTATTAGATCAAGCATTGATTATAATGCCCCCCCCAGTATGTACCTATCCAAATACTTAATACAACTTAAACAACCACAGTGTTTTCTCACCAAGAATGTCCAAGGCCTAAATCATAAGAATTACATATACTATCTCAAAGCATTGCCCCTCTTCAGGGTACTATACATGCTACTGTGGGGCTGATAGCTGCTTCACTTTACAGATCCTCAACAGATCCCATTGTCTGAGATCTATTTGCACATCTGCTAGTCCAATGGTGGTATAAACACTAGCTCAAGAGATTTTAATCTCTTCTATAACATAAATGGAACAATTTGGAGGGTCAGATGTGTAACAAGAGAGAATACCAGTTCTTTGGAATCATCTTCCTCTCCACATAAGCAAAGTATTTCCTTAACTCTACTCAGACATAATCTGGGCAAAAGGATGGCTGCAAATTCACCCCTGGTTTAGTACCCTTATCAACAGGAGTAGCATGTAAATGTTCTGCCTGGTTCTGCACTATTTATACTTAAATTACAAGGGCTAACATTTTCAAGGAAATGCAAAATGCAAACCTAAGGTTCTAAAGATCCTCACTCAGCAGTAGCCTAGTAAGTAAAGATGATGATCTATATCATCTTCTTCAATGGATGGAAGATGCTGTCTCTCCTTTTGCTGAAGTTGAACACAACTGAGCTATCTTTGCAGAAAAAGTAAGGGACTTGATCTATGCTCACAGCTGTCCTCCATGGCAGACACATGGCAATCAAGTGACAGAAAGAGCTGCATCAGTCAGCTGACCTGCTTTGGCCAAGTACTTTATAATCTTATCACACACCTTTAATAACCATTGATAGTCTATATACCACACTGATGAAGGCACTGGGTTTTAGTGAGGCTAATAATGGATATAATGACAGATGCCCTAGTGAATTCTATATCACCATGCAGAAACCTTAACCATTTATCACTGGCTTGGCATGAAGGTTTCACACTCTGGCAGTTATAAGCACCCTATATCTGAGGGAAAAAACTGCTTTAAATGAAACCAACATTATCTTCCAAATGATTCCTTTTCCACTATTTTCATCAGTACAAGAGGGACTTTAATTTCCTTTTTTATCACTACTGTTTACTTCTTTCCCTTGTTTGACAGGCCATCTCTTTTCTGAAATAGTAGCCTTCAAACGTAAATCTGAAGATGAAATTAATCTAAAATAAAGGACAGTTTTTATAGCACCGCTTTGGAAAACACAGATTAAGCAGCAAGTCAAACAGGATATTGATTGGGGAAAATCTCTGAAAATGAGTAATCTTCCTGATCCAGATAAAATACTCCCTTGATTATTAAAAAAACTTACAGGTCTATCCATTGGCTAGTATGTGATACTACAGAATAAGAGTTAAACGGATGAGATGAAAGTATACAAATCTGTAAAAAGAGATATGCAGATGTCTGAAAAGAGAAAAGGCAATACTAATAAATGCAACATCTATTAATGTGAATATTTTACAGTAATTCATATTAGGGAAAATAAATAAAATGTTTAGTAAGTATGGACTAGTAGACATTGTATCATACCTGCTAATGAGAGATGGTGATAAACATCTCTGTTTGTATTAAAACATCAATAAGGCATGCAATCTCTAGCTTTCAATGAATATTATTTATCTAGATATTAATCAAGCCTTTGACAAGTCTACAGCATATAAACACTCTTGTCTAGTTTGCACAATTCAGCAGCTGATAAAATGATAATGCTGTGGAGGAACTAAGAACTGACACTGAAGTTATTTACAATTGGCATTAAATATATTTTCCTGGGGATCTTTAACCCATGCTTTCCCAGAGAGAGTTCTAACACTTTTGCATTTTGGCAGATGCATGACACACAATTAAAGGTAATATATACAAATTAATTACTCAATCTGCGCAGGCATATTTAACAGAATTACAAAGCAAAACAAATTTTAAATGAGGTTCTGAATAAAGAAAACAATAAGGTGTTGAACATTGGTCCATTTTATGTAAATTATGGTTATTAGATTAGTCATTTTCCCATTAAGAAAGACTGATGGGCAACCATTAAAAATTCCTGTTGATGTCAAATTCAATTATGCTCCATACTGTTTCACAGTTACTGCACTGGTTATGCATGAGGTTTTTCCAATGCATGTTTATGCTTGTCACTCATACAGTAAAGATTGTATTATTTCAGTATTATTCAGTGATTAGAAACAATGAGAAGATTTCAATTTACATTTGGTCCACTCTGCACAACAATGTAAGACAAACATTGGCAGTAAGCAAAGAGACTTTTAGACCACACATACTGATTGATTTACAGTGTGAAGCCTAAACACCTTAATCTGCTTGAAGACAAAGAGGGTTATTTTGCTGTTTAGGCACTTTTATTTGACTGAATGTTGGGATTATAAGTTTTGACTTTGGACAGGTGACTGAAAAATTCGCACAAAGACACAGTTAAAAAAAAAAAAAAAAAGAGTCAAATGCATCAACAAAGGTGGCAGTATGGAACAACCTATGTACAACCTGTTTTATAAGTGCAGAAAATCTTTCTAATGGTTTCAGAAATTGGGCTATTAGATATATAACACAAAGATCCTCGTAAGATATTAGAAATAGAGTACTAAGTTTGAAGAATGTAGTGTTATAGTCAACAAAAACTTCCAAATGACACAGCATTATATCTAACTATGCACATTAACTATCAAAGTAATATTAAAAGTGCTAGACTGGACTATAACACAAGGGACCTATTAATGTACTTAGGCACAACTAAAAAAATGCTACATCATACCAACAATCACCACTCAAACATCAGTGACGCAAAATTTACCCATGATCATCACAGTTAATCTACAGCAAAAAGCTCAAGTGGGTAAATTTTGACAGAAATATGCATATCTTACTTCGTCCATGATTGTATAGTAATAAATAACATTATTCACTGGTGTTCTTTAAAAAAAGATATTTATTACCTTTATTAAATAACTCATTTGTATAATGACCCTTTCCAGAAGTGTAGCTGTCCTCTGTATACTGTGTGTACAAATTTCTATATATGCTCATTTGCAGTAAAGGGATATAGCTGCAACTCATGCCACTAATATTATGGCATTAACTCATTTAAACTGTATTTTTATAGGTTTATAGGTAAGTACTATACAAGCTGCCCTTGTCAGCCATTTTAAGCATAGCCAGTTTCCCTTCTGGTGCTTGAATTAACTTATCCCATTTGGTGCTATACTGGCCTTACCCATCTCACAGTCGATAATTATATATTACTCCATGTGAGAATAACTGGTATCATACCATAGATAATTTTGAGGGGACCCATTGCACAGGATAAAGCATTTAGGAGCTACCTTGGTCTATTAGTAGTAAGTGTTCCGTCCAAAGGTAAATGCTGTTTCCCATCCAGTGATCCAAGTTGCACTTGAACATGGGCACAAATGAGCTTTGGTTTACATGGATGGGAAGACTGCTCCAGAACAGCAGTATCCTTTGCAAAATATACTTGTCCCTCCACAAACCCTTCTGCTGATGTTGCAGATGATGTTTTGATCCCTAGACAGTGTCTTTCTGATGCCATTTAACTTGCTCATGTACAGTAAATCCATAGTTATTGGATCACTGGATGCCTCGTATGCCAAACACGCTACCTCCTAGCAGTCTGTAGGATATTAAATATAGTGACAGAACTTTGAGTCAGTCCATGTAGGACACACTGTTTAGGCCTTAAATTCATTTAATAAGATATCTCTGCAGGCATTCTAGTTTCACATTTCTGGGCAGATGCATGCTAATGTGGGCATTGTACTCAATGACTGCCCTAATGAGGGTTCAGTAAAGGGGGGCAATGACATCCCTAGATCTAGACACAATCCTTTTATTTATATATAGAATGTCTTTTTTATGACAATGAACACATCTTGATCGAAAGTTAGGTTATTTCCAAATGCGGAATAATGTCTTTGTTTTAGAACTAGAAAGATTTTTATCTATTTATTTTTAGGGGATATACTTTTTACAAGTCAGTCATCTATGTCTTTTTTTAATAAGTTTTCGGAAGAGGGTATTAACAATGACTGTATATAAAACAAAATTTTAGGTAAAATTATCATTTTAATTAGAGAGAGCCTATCCTCCATTGTAAAGAACATTTTATTCCATCTTTTGATTAGTTCACTAATGGTGGTTTATTAAATTATTGTAGTTTAGTTTAACAGCTCTTTTCATGTACTCTTTATACTGACATCCAAATATTCTAATACATTATTCTCCCAATTAAACAGGCTTTTTTCTCGTAGGGGTTTTTTTTTTTATCTTTTTGTTGATTAGTAATGTTTTGGATTTATTATGATTAAATTTAAGCCCTGAAATTCTTTCAAACTTCTTAAGGCATTTATAACATCATGCAAAGAACCATCAATATCACCCAACATTAACATATCATCAGCAAATAAGTGTATGTTAGGATAATAGTCCTTATCAATTTGAAAGCCTTTTATATTTTGCTCGTTTCTGATACATGTAGCAAAAGGTTCCATTGAAAGAGCAAACAATAGTGGTGACAAAGAACTACCTTGTCTAGTTCCCTTGAGGATTTCTAATGGTGAGGATAGACACGATCAGATTTTCACATAAACTTGAGCCCCACTAGAAATTTTCATTAATAAGTTGAGGATTTCAAAGTGGTGAGGATAGACACAATCCGATTTTTACATAAGCTTGAGCCCCACTAGAAATTTTCATTAATAAGTTGACAAAATCTGAGGAGAATTCAAAACCAATCAGAATTCTTTGTAGATAAGACCAACCAATAGAATCAAAGGCCTTTTCTATGTCTAGGCTGATAATAGCTGTTTTTTTGTATTTGAATATGTCAATTAATTACAGTAATTTAATAACGTTATCTTGCACTTTTCTATGAAGAATGAACCCAGTCTGATCATTATGTATTGGATTAGAAAATATTTTCTTTATCCTATTAGCTAATATTGTAATGAAACTTTTATAATCAGTGTTTAGTAACAAAACTGGCCTATATGAATCACAAGATTCGGGGTCCTTACCTTGTTTTAATATGGGGGAGATAATTGAGTATTTCCACGATGGGGGTGTTATACATTTTTGCTTAACCATAGTAAAGTCACTCATCATTTTCTTTATTATATATTCAGGAAAAATATTATATAGTTCATGAATTATTCCATCCAGTTCTGGAGTTTTATTATCTTTTAAAATTTGTATTTGCTCTTTCACTTCTGTTAGTGTTATTTGTTTAACATGTTATTTTATTGCATTGACACCTTAGTAGTTATATTTTCGTCAATAAAAGTAGTGTGTTATTTATATCTTTATAGTAGTTTTTGAACTCTTCTAATATGCCCATTAAGTTAGATGTACTCTTAACCATCACTTTTATATTTAATCTCATTAATAAGATTTTGATTATTGATTTTTTTGGATCTTACCTCTATTTTATGTAGATATCTGGGATTTACAGCATAAGATTTTAATTTCAATTCTTCTGGGTTTATGGCTACCTTATGATTCAGAACTTCTAAGTATTTTTGACAACTTAGTAATTTCAGTATGCGCTACTTTATTTGGTTTTGCATCCATTTTTATCTTTTGTAAGTCTAAAAGTTTTTTGTCTAAACCATCCATCCACCACCTCTCCAATACCAAACGACACAAATTATCCATCTCTGCTTAGAATATAGTATAAAAACAAACAAAAAAAAGCATTATGAAAGCAACTAAAGAAATCTGAATCCATGAAATATACATTAGAATGAGCATGTCCAATACATTTGAAGCTATTTAAATGTCACATATGATATTAGTACCTCTAATACGTAGATATGCCAGAAATACACATCAGATCAAAGTATGTATAAACATTAGAAGCTGAAGGTTAAGAAGATTGTCATTATTTCCAAGACTTTTCAAGAAACATCAGATAATTTAACCATTTTTGTCAGTCATCTAACATTTTTCATGTAAGGATCTGTTGAATATATATATATATATATATATATATATATATATATATATATATATATATATATATATAAAACTCTTATTACAACATAACTATTATATTTTGCAATTGTACACATATTACGCATCTGTATTAACAATATCTGTGTTGACGTATTTCATCAGGAAGGGGAGGAAGAAAAAAGGGGCCTCATAACCCCCTGTTTAGTTACTAAAAAGAGACATAGAGGAGCTCTCTGAGCATGTGGCCCAGGCCGGTATGACCCTGACCTTGAGTAACATCTTACCCTCACCAAGAATGATGCCACAATATGAAGACAAGATGATCAATTTCAACAATTGGCTTAATTATTGGTGTCATTCAAAGGGGATCCAATGCCTGTCAGCCTTGGATGACATGCTCGACAAGCCACGATGCTTCGCTAGGGACGGCCTGCACCTGTCACCCCTGGGCTTTCGGATATTGGCAAAGGCTCTTGCTACCCCCATAGTGCCTTTTTTAGGCAAGGCTCAAAAGACAAACCCACCTCCATAGGTATCACAAGGGATAAGAAACTAAGAGTAATGCTACTCAACACCAGAAGTCTAAACCTCAAGATGCATGCACTCGAAACTCTCCTTAGCATGGAGAAAATCGATATCTGTGCAGTAACAGAAACCTGGTTCAAGGCTCCTGAGAGCACCCCAGCACTACCAGGTTATACCTCATACCATGATTTTTGGCCCCAAAACTTGGACCGACCCACAAAAGGAGGGGGAGTATCAATATTCGTCAAAGATACCCACACCTCCAGGTTGGTGGCATAGCACGAAGCATCAGAGACTATCCATGTGCAACTAACAGTGGGTAAAACTGCCTTCCAGTTTATAGCCTGCTACAGACCACCCTCCCAAACCCAGGAACCCCACTCGGCCTTCATGAGAACACTGGAAAATATGAAGGTCTCTAGAAACACCATTATATTGGGCGACTTCAACTACCCAAACATAGACTGGGAGCATTACTCTAGCTCCAACACCCTAGCCCAAAGGTTCCTAGAATTTATAAACTCAAATGCTATGGAACAACTTGTTACCACTCCCACAAGAGGGGAAAACATACTGGACCTGATCATCACCAACATGGGGGCTCTATGCTCCAGACCAGAAGTGTATCCCTCACTGGTAATATCAGACCATAAACTAATCTCACTGGATGTTCACATCCCGACACCACCCCCTGCCCAGAAAACCACAGTGAAAAACTTCTCTAAAGAAAATTTCACACTCCTCAAAACTGAGGTGGAATCCTTCAAAGCCCCGGGCCTGTGGAAAATACGGCCAGACCGCAGAATCCTTTATAAACGCATTCTATGAACACCTTCAGGAATGCATGGATCATGCGATCCCAAATAAAACCAAGACCCAATCCTCCAAAGGCAGGCGTCCTGTCTGGTGGACCCCAGCCATAAACAAGCTATACAATAGAAGGAGGAAGCTACTAAATGATAGAGCAAAATTCCAAAAAGGGAAGGCATCTCTGATCAGTATTAGCAAAAAACTACGGGCACTCATAAAATCGTCTAAGGCCAGCTTCGAGAGAAAAATTGCACAGGATACTAAGGATAATCACAGGGCTTTCTTTAGTTATGTTAGGAACCTGGGTGGTAATTCCCAGATATGCTCAGAATTAGTCCAAAATGACAAAAAATACACCGAACCCACAGACATTGCCAACATCCTAGCTGACAGGTTCAGTGCAAACTTCTCCCCCCCATCATCACCAAAAGGGCAAATATCTATTCCAGCAGAGTGCTGCCCCCCTGACATCTCGGATGCTCAGGTAAGAGCCTCCCTCTCCAAAGCAAAAAACACAGCATCAATGGGACCAGACGGTGTCCCGGGCTGCGTCCTACATGAACTCCAAGAAGAGCTCAACCCAAACATAAAACTACTGTTCAATCTCAGCCTTACTACAGGATATGTACCCAAAGAGTGGCGTACAGCAACTGTGGTCCCTCTCCACAAAGGTGGTGCCTCAATGGATCCTGGAAACTATCGCCCCATAAGCCTGACTAGCTTGGTCTGCAAAGCTATGGAAAGGATAATCATGGACCTCATAAATAAAGATATTGGGGACCTACAGACACTGGATACTACCCAGTTCGGCTTTGTTAAGGGCAGATCCTGCCTCTTAAACCTGGTTGATTTCTTTGAAACAGTCACCAAGGCCATTGATGAGGGGAAGGTGGTCCACACAGCCTACCTGGACCTCGCAAAAGCCTTCGATACAATACCCCACTCGGGCATTACAGATAAGCTCACCAGCTTAAATATAAACCCCTATGTCACTAGATGGGTTGCAAACTGGCTCAAGGACAGAACCCACATGATTAGAATTGCTGGAGCCATGTCAGACTCCAAACCAGTTACAAGTGGCGTCCCACAAGGCTCAGTCCTGGGACCTCTCTTGTTCAGTATATATTTCGGAGGTGCAGGCCAACGCGGACGGCCTCTGGCGGACCAAGTGCGCAGATCACTGCAAACGGGGACCCATAATCGACTCTCCAGCCGACACAAGCATCCTCCAAAAGGGCCTCACAGAAACAGACAACTGGTGCCAGAGCCATGGCCTCAAGCTAAACGCCAAAAAGTGTATAGTCACCCCCTTTGGCAAAAACAAAGTGCCCACAAATTACCACATAGGTGGTAATCCATTAAGTACAGAAGAAGCAATTAGGGACCTGGGGACCCAAGTTGATAGCAATCTCTCATTTGACAACCACGTGGCCAAAGTGGTTAGAAAAACATTTTATATAGCCCACCTAATCATGAAGGGATTCACATCTAGATCAGGGGAGGTCATCGTGCCTCTTTACTCATCCCTCATCAGGCCCATAATTGAGTACAATGTCCCTTTTGGGATGTACCTTACCAGACACCGGCAGCAACTGGAAAGACCCCAAAAGTACCTCACCAAGAGGATCAAAGGGCTCAAACAGATGCCATATGCTGCCCGGTTAAAGAAACTCCAGCTCTACTCAGTGGCATATCACCTGTTCAGAGGCAATCTGTGCCTGACGTATAAAGCCATGTCCAACCCGAAATTAATGGACATGCTGCAAATCCAAATCCTATCGAGCTACATGCTCGAGAGACCTGAACCTCAGCACTGAAATAAATAGGACATGCTGGAGGGACAGATTCATAACCCAGAGGCTCCCTTCACTCTGGAATAAAATCCCAGTCCAGGTTAGGCAGAGTCCCTCATTGACTCTCTTCAAGAGGAGTCTTGATGAGTGGATGGGAGATCGGAGGTTTACCCTGGGTATGACTTCTGTGTCACTGTTAGAGGCACAGTATACTAACCTCAAAAAAAGGGCATAACAAAATTAATTTAAAATGGGTGGCGAAAGCCAAACACATTCTGGCTAGGCTTATAAATGCCCTAGGGCAGATAGCCTAGTATGAACCTATGAACCTATAAAGGTTTAGTTATATAACATAAGCCTGATGCTACTATGCATAATGAATTTTCTAATGCAGCTCCTAGTTCACTTGATGTCATTTAGTTACTAATAGTGTTGTTGAATCTGTAGAATGTATGCATCTATAAGAGAACAGGCATTTTCAAAGGAGTTAAACATTTTTATCAGAACTAATTATTTACCATTTAAAGTATCTAGTGAAGGATAACAGAATTGAAATTCTAAGTACAATTATTTAGTTCAAAAAGGTCAAATTATGTCATCACTATTGTTTCCTCAAGCTACAGCTTCATAAACTTGTTAAAAGTATCTAAACAGGCTCATGCACAACAGAAGTTGTCTGTAGTGAAGAAAAAAGCATTTTCGGCTGGAAATTCAGATCTTGAATTTTACAGAGTTTACAGAAAGCAAAAAAAAAAAAAACACACTCAAGCTGCCTTGTCAGTGCATGTCATGAATCTCCATAATGAGAATAGTCACACAGACCACCAGTTTCCTCATAAAACATCAACATCATGAAAAAAGTAACCCTTTCACATAAAAAAAGAAGTTATGTACGTAGAATAAAGTTCCATGTTTGTAGTCCATCTCATCTATATTCTTGCTGGATGGGTTCAGAGCCAATATTCGTCTCCGACTCGGCCGATACTAAAGCTCGAGAGCTTTTACTGGCTCGAGGCTGCCCCCTATACCATGGTGCCTCACAGCAAATCCCCTGATCAAGTTTGCAAGAAAGCAATAAATACCCATCAGGTAAGAGTGATAAAAGAGCTGTACAAATACAGCAAAGGATTTAGAAATATAATCCATTCCAGGTGGACAACAAAGAGAACAATGTCAAGCAGCACCAGAATAGTCCACCAAAAACAGGAAGGGGGTTGGAGGGAGGGATGCAAGAATATAGACGAGATGGACTACAAACATGGAACGTTATGGTAAGTAAATAACTTCTTTATGTTATGTAGTCCTATCTCGCCATAATTCTTGCTGGATGGGACAGTGTCCCTCGCACCTATAACCTGGGTGGCTCAAGTGAAGAGACTCTTCAGCACAGTGGACCCAAAAGAGGACCTGTCCCGGGAGGCCAAATCCAATTTGTAATGAGTGACAAACGTATGTAGTCTTGCCCAAGTAGCTGCTGCAAAATAGTATCAATTGGGAGCCTAGATCTAAAGGCACATGAAGCAGCTACAGCCCTAGTGGAGTGACCTTTAACTCTGACAGGTAATTGTCTACCAGATTGTTGATAAGCAAAAGATATGGAATCCGAAAATCATTTTGAAAGTATAATCTTAGAAACAGACAAGCCTTTCTTTTTGCCAGAAAAGGAAACAAAAAGTTGATCAGATTTTCTGAATTCTTTAGTCCTGTGTAGATAAAACCTGAGTATTCTGTGAACATCTAGCTGGTGTAGTCTATACTCTGATTTATTAGAGTGGTTTGGTAAAAACACAGGTAGCTCAATGGTAGTATTCAGATTGTGTTCTGAGCATATTTTGGGAAGAAAGGAAGGGTTTGTCCTGAGAGAGAGAGACTATCCTTGTGAAAGATAATGTAAGGAGGTTGAATAGTTAGAGCTTGCAGTTCTGAAACTCTCCTAGCAGATGTTATGGCTACTAAGAATAATGTTTTCCATGATAATTTTAGGTCTGATGATGAGGATGGCTCAAAGGGTGCAGACATCAAAGATGAGAGGACTAAGTTTAAGTCCCAGGGTTCTAATGGTTGTTTTATTGGGGGCCTGAGAAGTACTCCTTTTATGAAAGTTTTATACAAGGAGTGCTGCATGATTGAATTTCCCATGAATCCAAAATTGAAATTAGAAATAGCAGCTAACTGAACTCTAACTGTAGCGGCTGCCGCTCCTTCATGAAAAATTGATGCTAGGAAGGATAAAATAGATTCTATTGGAGCCATATATGTATCTAAGCCACGATTCATAGCCCAAAGGGAAAACCTTTTCCATTTGTTAGAATATAGTTTCTGAGTGGAAGGTTTATGAGATGAAATTATAATGTGTTTGACTGCAGGGGATAGAGGAGTACACCTGGCTATTCGTGGAACTGGAGCAGCCATGCTGTCAATTTGAGGGTGTGGATGGAGGGATGGAACTGTCCTGATTGACGAATCAGGAGATCTGGAGATGGGTCCAGAATCCATGGTTCCTCTAAGAGGTAGGGCCACAGGAGGGGAAACCAAACTTGTCGAGGCCAGTAAGGATCAAGGAACCAAACTGTCTTGCTTTCTATATTACTTTGGGGATGAGTGGAAAAGGAAGAAAGGCATAAAGAAGTCCTGGGGGCCAATCGTGAATTAGAGCATCCCCGGATGGGGAATGAGGGCAATGTAGCTGCTGCATTTCTTGTTCAGGTGAGTGGCAAATAGATCGCAGCAAGGCTGGCCCCATCTGTGAAAGATCTCTTTCACAACCATTGGATTCAAGAACCACTCGTGAGGCATCAGAATTGCTCGGCTGAGTTTGTCTGCTATTATATTTGTTTTCCCCGGGATATGCGTTGCTATCAGGAAGCACTCCGTATCCATCGCTTATTTCTAAACTCTTAAGGCCTCTCGGCAAAGTGGGTAAGATTTGGTTCCCCCTTGCTTGTTTATGTACCACACAACAGACATGCTCTCTGACTGAATCGCAATCATCCTGGTGGGAAGGGAGCTGTGAAGTGCTTGCAACGCATACAACACCACTCTCATCTCCAGAACATTGATGTGCAAGTGGTTCTTGTGGTTCTGCCAAGTACCTTGGACTGTCATTCCCAGATAATGCCCTCCCAACCCTATCTAGGAAGCGACCGTGGTCAAAACTGCTTTCTCTTGGGGAAGAACAAGTGGAGGACCTAGGATAAGTTGTTTGTGTGCAACCACCATGTCAGATTCTTTCTGCATGCGTTCATCAGTATCTGGTGAGACAAATAAACATCTTGCATCAACCATTGTGCAAATAGCAGCCACTGGAGAATCCTCATGTGCAGGCGAGCAAGAGGAACTAATAGGATGGTGGATGCCATAGCCCCTAGGACTTGAAGGACTACTCTGGCCTGAACTCTTTGTTTAGCAAGGATCTGACCCAACTGCGTAGAGACTCCACTCTTTCCTGTGTTAGCTTTACTGACATGGTTGTTGTGTCTATTTCTGAGCCTAAATATACAATGTGCTGCGAGGGAGATAAGACTGACATTTGTAGGTTGACAGTGATGCCTAGACTGGCGCACAAGGATAGAGTCTCGTCCCTCGTCCTTATGAGTTGATGCTTGGTGGTAGCAGTGAGGAGCCAGTCGTCTAGGTATAGAAACACCTGAAATCCTTGATGTTTCAGGTGAGCTGTTACCACTACCATGCATTTGGAAAACACTCTGGGGGCTGTAGTGAGGCCAAAGGGCAGTGTTCTGAACTGAAAATGACTGGCTCTCAGCCAGAAGCGTAAGTGTCTCCTGAAGCAGCTGTCCATTTTGATGTGGTAGTACACATCCTGGAGATCGATTGAGCACATCCAATTGTCTTTCCCGATAAAGGGAAATATCGACTGCAGAGTGACCATTCGGAACTTCGATTTTCTTACATGCTTGTTGAGCCTGCTAAGATCTAGAATTGATCTCCAGTCCCCTGTCTTTTTTGGAACTAAAAAGAATCAAGAGTAAGTTCTGGATCCTACTTGCTCTGCGGAGTCTTCTTGGATGACTCTTTTGTACAGCAACGAGATGACCTCTGATGTTGCACGGTCTAGTTGGATGGGTGGTATGTCTGGTAGAGACCGGTTTGTTGGGGGGTACAGAAATAAAGGGAATCAGGTAACTTCTGGGGGAGGGTTGACCTTGTGCCTGAGGGAAACCTTTTTGGGATTTGCAGAACCACATTTTCCCTCCTGTATTACCCTTGGGATAGGGTCTGGACAGGAGAGAAAAACGGACTTCGATGGCAGATAAGGTTTTCCTTTCCTGCTTGCACCTAGTCAAAGTCCCTTTCACTTGAGGTCCAAAAAGAGACGAACCATCAAAGGGAACATTAATGAAGGAAGACTTGAAGGATTCTGTAAAATTACAAGGATGCATCCACGAATGTCTCCTGAGGGATATTCCTGCTGCGGCTGCCCTACTCGCTCCATCTGCCGCATATGAGATCAGCCTCATAGGGGAGTTAGGTATGGAAGTAAGGGTGGAGAGCTGCATACAAACCTTATCCATGGAACCTGGAGCTACTGAATCCTAGAGGGTGTCTTGTAACTCTTTCAGGAGATCCCCCTGAAAACGAGTAAAATGAGTCAGGTAATTCAGCAATCTTAGTGTAAATGCTGCTGAAGAAAGAGTATGCTTCCTGTAGCTATCAGTCATCCTGGACTGCTTGTTAGGAGGATGGATATTAGAAAACGTCTCAGATAATTCCTTCTTGACGGCCACTGCTACCATCATAGCATCAACTGGAACTCCCTTACTAAAGAAAGACTTGTCCTCAGGTGCTGTCATAAACTTATTTGGCCTCCTCTGGACGGCTTCCACTGAATCTGGAGAGGTCCATGCTTTCCACGATATGACCCCCAAAGGTTGGTCATAAGGCGGCATCACCCAGGAGGTGGAAGGTCAGGAACCAAAGGCCTCAAGATACACTGATTCATCCTCAGTAGGGTTAGAGGTCTTCCAATCACCCTTCAGTCTAAGGATTTCTAGGATGACAGAAAAACAGACATCCTCAGAGAGGGATCTAGGGGACCCTTCTGATTCCTCTAATTCAGTGTCTGATGTGACAGACTCAGGTGAGTCGACATGTTTCCTCTTACACAGCCTCTTACGAGTGAGCTCGCCAGTGGGATACTCTGGGGAGGTCTCGGAAGAGGGGGCATCTCCAATGGGGGCTTCTTGGGCCTCTGGTTCCCTATGCTGTGGGGGTGGCAGAGGGGAAGAGGTTGATGCCTGCTGCTGGTGGGACACAGGTTTCAATGGAATAGCTTTGGCAGAGGATAAAGCCTTCTCTATAGCTTCAAAAGTCTCCCCCCCGCTCTGAAGAAGACCTCCACTCCGAGGGGGTGGATGGTCGACTCCTAGCAAGAGGGAACGGCTCCGAAGCAGAAGTGGGAGCTGAGCTGAGTTGAGCCGAGGCTTCGAGAGGGAGATTCGCTTCCAAGAATCCAGGGTGACTGCCCCCCTTGGAGTCGACACGAGAGCATCGGCTCCAAGAACCCTCGGCTCCAGACTGAGCCATTGAGGATAGACTAATTGGCTCTGAGGAAACAGGTTGAATCCTCGGAGCCGAAGGGTCCAAGACAGAGGAACCTGAAGTAATAGGCTCTGAGAGTGAAGCAGTCGGAGGAGGAACAGTTGTCAGTAAGGGGGTCGGCTCAGAGACCTTTGGGTCTGGAGGGGCCAATTTTCTTGCCAGAGCTGGATCCAAAAGCAACCTCTTCACCACCCTCTCAATGTCCTCATCTCATAGGGTCTTGGAGGATCCGGTGGAGACAGGAGGAGACCTCCTTCTCTCCAAAATAGGAGATCTCAATGTGGAAGATACAGTCTCGATGTCAGGCAACATTTTCAGTACAGAAGATTGTCTCGGAACCAATGAAATTGACGGCACCAAAATAGAAGAAGCTGAGTCAGAACTGGAACTTCTTGGCTCCGACACTTTAGTATTTTTTGTCAGCTCCGAAGCCAGGGCCGATGATTTTCTCTTAGAGGATTTTGGAGCTGCCTGATCAAGTTCCAACTGTTCCTGGAAGGAACTGGTCATGAGACCCCTGTCAATGAGTTTCCTCTTTCTCTTATTTAAAACTCTACTGCTAAATACATGACAAAAGGTGCAGGGTTCCTGCAAATGGGCTTCACCAAGGCAATACAGACAACTGGAGTGGCTGTCTGTAAGAGACATTTTCTGCGCACACCTATCACACTTTTTGAACACTGAACGGCAATGATCCTTACCTTTTGACATTTCAAGAAACAAAAAGCAAATTAGATAACAATACTAAAGGTATTAACTACAATAATAAGTGAGAAGAGAAGAAGAGCTTTTTTTTTTTTTTTTTTTTTTTTTTTTTTTTAACAGTCACACACACAGGAGGAAAGGTCCTCCAACTTAAACGGGCACTACGGCCCTCTCACTTAAACAGGCTGTACAGTCCTAAGGGAGGGAAATAGGGGTTAAAGAACTTTCAAAAACAGTCACACAACAGACAAGAAACTATCTATATATAAATCTGATAGAAAAAAGTAGTAAAAGACGAAATATAGCAAAAAATCGTTTTACTTAGCCAACGAGCCAGTAAGACACAACCTCAAAGCTTTCTCAGCAAACAAGATCTGGGGATTTGCCGTGAGGCACCATAGGATAGGGACTAGCCTCGAGCCTGTATAAGCTCTCGAGCTTTAGTATCAGCCGAGTCGGAGCCAATCCAGCAAGAATTATGGCGAGATAGGACTACATAACATCAGCTATTTAGAAGTAACCGCTGCCTCAAATCAGAAATCATATTATAAGATTTCAGTCATTTCTCCACCAGTTAACCAGGCCAGAGAGAGAGGGAAAAAATGGAATCTAGTATATATATATATATATATATATATATATATATATATATATATATATATAAACTTATACTTAGCTATCTATAAAACACCATTAATATACTGTATTGTTTAAATGTATCAAAACAAAGAGTCTAAAACATCTAGATCAGAAGTACCTTGTTACCCCACCACTGACCCACTAGAAAAAAATGCACTTTGGTATTAAGTCAAATTATACTATTACTGAAGAATTGGAAGACATACATCATTTGTAGTTATTTAACAAGGAAAGTATGTTAAGTACATATAATGGGGAAAAGAGAGAAAAGGGAAAAAAAGAATAGGAAGAAAGAAGAGAGAGACAGAATGTTATTTAAATACTTTAAGTACTATATGTAATTAGTAGAAGTAGATATAGAAAGGAAAAGAGAAAGTTAATAAAAATTATTCACATTACCTTACAGCATAGAGACTTCCCAGAATCAAATACATTATGATCCATAACACAGAGCATTTAAAATTACAAGGAATTTATTCATTTGTCCTTTAGTTCTCAGTTTTGTATGCTCCTTCCTTCACAGACTATCCATTTTTTGTTGCCTGTCTCTTTAAACTCTGGGATGACCATTCCATTTCTTCTATGTCCAACGGTATTTGCTTCTTTTGGATAAATTCTACTGCTTCTTGTAGAGAATCAAAAATCTTCACTCCTTCTGGCAAGGTGATATTTATTCTTGCTGGAAAAGAATTTGAGCTTTAATATTGGCTTTTTTCAAGGACTTAATTAGAGTAACACACTCCTTTCTTCTGGCTATGACTATAGAGGTGTAGTCATTATCAAAATGAATAACTTTTTCACCCATCTTGATAGGGGAATTAGTCCAAGCTGATTTCAGCACTAAGTCCTTGTCTTGTGAGGAAAGAAATCTAACTATTATAGACCTGGGGTTAGAGGAACTCAGAGATGAAGCTAGATTTGCCAAGGACCGATGAGCCCTCTCAATTCCAAAACACAGGGATTCAAGCATGTTAAGTGCTGATGAAAACTGCTTATTGAGGAATTGAATCATGTTAGCACCCTCTTCTTTCTCAGGAATTCAATATATTCTTATGTTATTCCTCCTCGATCTACTTTCAAGGTCTTCCAGTTTCTCAATCAGCCTGGTGTTCTGTTTCAGAAGAAATTCATTGTGATGTTTATTTTCTGTCACTCTAGTATCTAGGTCAGTTACTGTTTCCTCTAAGGCAAGAATCTGTTCAGATTGTCTTTTTACTATTCCATTTAGAAATTCCAGTTGTTTACTGCATTCTTGTTTGATAATATCCATTTTGTTTTCGAATTTGTCCATTTTAGTGACAGTTCTTGGATGTAGTTCTTTCTTCACTGCACTCTCCTGATGTGGCTTCTTCAAGTTGCTCATCTTGAGATCTCCAGTAGAAAACTTCTTGACAGGAATAATTAAAAAATTCTCTTGACTATGTATTAATTTTTAGAAAATGATAGAGTCTATGTTAATCTAAATTTTAGTAAACTTTTAGTTAGATTTTTCTAAAAATTAAAATATATTTCCTGTCAGGATATTCAAATCTAAGCAGAGCTATGGATTTCTGCTGCCATCAGACTGCCATCTTGGCCACGCCCCCAGCCATCAGTGTCTTCATGGCAACACGTCTGAATGGTTTAACCTGTCTGCTGAACTGCATTTTCTTCTGTGGTAATTATAGTTTACTATTGCTGAAAAGACTGCATCTGGCCCTATCATGTAACCTCATTTCAGGTGTACTTTTAAAAATGGTATATTAGACAATACATACAAAATGTATGCCATCTACAAATGAAAGGCAAAAAAATATATGTGATAGCAAATTACTTCAACAAAACTTTCAAGTATTTAAGTAACTATGAACACTTAATGAACCTAAAAACTATTACGGGAGAAAAATATGTGTGTAAATAAAATTTGTAGTAACAGTTTCCTCATTTCATTATGTCAGCATGTTTCTCTCTCTGATATTTTTATTATAAAAAAAAATCAGCATAAAAATATTTGTCTAACATAGGATAATATGGAAACAAATTATGTTTGATGGGTAGCTATTATAACACCAGGTCTTAGCAACTGATTCACCAATCCTGAATTCTTTATTGAGCATCCTGCAAGTAGGGATTTTTAATTTAGAGACTTCTAGCAGCAGCAGTAACTGGTCAGCGCCTTGAAACTCATCTTTTGTAATTTTAATGAGGGAAGACACTGAGGAAACCCAGACAAAACTTTCCTCAGATATTTCAAGCCAGTATGTCTTAATCACAGATGCTTAAAGTAATGAAAGAACCAAAGTCTAAGTGGCACAGTGTCCTCCTTTTGTAACTCACTTAGGAAAAGTTTTAGAAGGAAGGAGAAACTGCAGGTTGAACTATGCTAAGGGCCTGAATAACGTTTTTTCTTCTTCAAAGCATCTCAGTCAGAAGGAGTTGAATTCTTTTCTAAGTGACTCTCAAGCCATTAAGCAAAAGGTGAATGAATTATGAGCCTGCTGTTGTTGTTCTAGAGTGACTATCCAAGACAACAATACTTTATAAAGGTTTGAGGTCATGACTACGCACATGCAACACTTATACCTAGTAAAGAAACCCATCTGAAGTTCACCATGCATTTACCACTCCACCACCACCCACTTTTGTTCAGTTACAGGTCATTCAACCATATTTTTTGCAAAGGATGCAAGCAGTTTTTCTCTCATAAAGAAAGCTGTATATATGAATCAATGTATCATTGACCAACCCCTAATAAAGATTCTTCCCCTGTTTATTTTACCTGGTAAACAGCCCAACAAATGGAGCCTCTGGTTCAAAGAGAATTGTGAAATAACTTAGGTGATATTTCAGATGAACGGGAAAGGTGGATAATTTAGGACAAGTAAATAAAATACACTGTAAACAGGTATCCTTAGCCCTGGACTGTATCCTCATAGCCAAACTATTGTCTCGTTGTCCTTTTTTTTTTTGGTTATTTTCTACATTTTTAATCAGGTAAGCCCACTAGATACAAGTGCCCCTTTTCAGGGGTAACCACAGAGCACTGTTTGGTTAAGTGACTTGCAGAAACTCGTGCAGTAGGTAAATGGGGGTGAATGGAATCAAAACCTGTACCTAAAACAGCTCACTAACTGATCAGAGCCTTAATTCTCTGTGATTACTACCAGGAACACTCAGAATAAAGATAGACAAAACTGAGTGAGCAGAGAAATAAGTAAAAACCTCTCCAATGGTATGGAAATAAAACAAGCCCTACATTAAACAAACAAATGAGAAAAATAGTGTCAGTGGCTCAATGGGTAGCATACATGCCTTCGAAGCTGGAAGATCAGAAGGCTGTGCACTTAGTTCCTACTCCAGGTGACTTTATTAATTTTCAAATTACTGACACTGCACTGTAGCATGAGGGAGATCATGCACTTCTGAATTTGCCATCTTTCGGACAAAGTCACTAGTCTAGTGGATCTAAGCCAGTCAACAAAGTATAGCTGGATGGATAAATAAACACAAAGTAAACTCACTCATAAGTAGAAAAGGTAAGGGAAACTGGGCTTTATTAAGCATCTCCTCTTCCAAAAAAAGCAAACAAACCAAATGGAAAGTAAGTGGAAGTACAGTTTTCAATGCATAAATCCCACCTACCTAACTAACCTTTAGCAGTAAGCTATTGGGATGAGGAAGAAAAGAACTGAGATGGTTACGGCAGCTGTGGGTTGTTTGGATAAGAGGCAGTGGTTCAGGATGTCAAAAAATTATTGCATTGTTGGAAAGTGTAGTAGTACATTTCATGAAAATGGTACGAATGCTCAGAATTATGCCATCACAGCTGAAGGAAGCTGGGAATGCAGCAGTTGTAGAAGGGTACCTTGACGAAAGAGTACAGGAAAGATGCCCAGAGATGGGCAGGGACATGGAAGAACAGAATCTGGCAGAGCAGACACCAAAGAAAAAGAGAAGAGTTGGACCCCAAAAAGAGTGAACAGATGGGACAGGTTGATGTGCCTATGGAAGGGTCCAGGGGGATGGTACAGCCAAAACACTTGAGGGAGGACATGGAAGGAGAAGTCTGCAAAGCATAGGAACTAAAAGGACAGCATCTGAGAAGGAAGGTCTGCAGCTAAAAGGATTAAGGAGTATTGTCCTTGTGATTAAACTCTATTAAAAATGCATCAAGTGGTGAAGAAGAGGACTAATGGTTAATCAAGTTATGGAGAAGTTCATACATGGACAGAAGTTAAGGCCTACTTAAGTATCACACAGTAAGACATTGTACTGTTCGATTCTCAGCTAGAGCGTCTTGTGTGTGGAGACATGCGTGAATGGGCGTACCTTTGTTGAAGGTTGTGCGTCAGGGCCGGCAACTCGGCATGTAAAAAATCTACTGCCAATCATTAGCAGACCGGAGTTCCGCTGTGGCGACCCCTAACCAAGAAAAGCCGAAAGACACAACAATCAATGGAAAAAAAACACATTTATAGATGTTTGCACAAATGAAATGTCAATTAAAGGAGCTGAAGTAGTTCAAAAAGGGTTTAGTAAGGTGGAACTGGGATGTAACATTCCATTCTCAGAAGTACTACTGGCACCTGCCACCACTATCTACAGAAGAAAAGAATTTCAGAGTTCAATTTTAGATGGGCAAACTGGACAAGGTAAAAAACCATGAGCTTAGTAGGTTAGGGAAGGGTAGGGCAAAGTGAAGAAGATCATACTGCAAAAGGACATCCTTGCTTAAGTTCAAACTTGAGGGTATATCAGATCTGTTATACCTTTACACTAGGATGGGGGCAGAAAAGAGAACAGACAGTAATGCTGACAAAGCAGAAGAGGTAGGTAGAGCATACAGAAAGTGTGGAAGACAATGCTTTTCCATTCTAGAAGTACAGGAAAGAAAATGAAAGAGCTACAGACTCTAGTACTTGAGAATTATGTAAACAAAACAAATGATTAATTCCTGGGTATATAATAAATGGACCTGGGATAATGTCTTTCTGGGGCATTGCTTGCTTAGAGATGATAGAACAGGTGGAGAAATACTGAGCTACGTTAAACAAAGCATAGGCTATGAACCAGTAAAGGAAATGGAACAAAAGCTAATAGAGGGAGACCAGGTAACTAAACAAAGGGTAAGCATGCTAACCAGAAAAGAAAGGGAAATTTTGGCAGTAAGTTATGGTTTACTAGCTAACAGATTCGGACAAGAGAATGATGAAAAAATTAGGTAAAGGCAGGACTGAAAAGGATGAAAAGCATCGTGCCTGGGAAGCTTAGCCTCCTTGTAGAAGGCTGAGATATTCCAAATTCCTTACTGACAAAACCTTATGCACTGGCCAAATCACTTATTAAAGTGGATTCAAACAGTTGATAAGAGAAGCAGCAAGAAAAGGAATAATCCTGAATATACTGTTCAAAGGAGAAGAGGTACAAATTCTAGAGTTAAGAGTACCTCCCCTCACCAATAACACTAAAACACTATGGTTCACTATGTAGAAAACACACTAGACAACAGGAACAATACCCCAGAACCTAATGAGAAATGAGAATTAACCAAATGAATCAACAGAGAGATAAGATTACAGTATACATTCTAACAGCAGTGGAAGTGGGTCCCAGCATGAAGAGCAAAGACAAAGGAAAGAGAAAACAAGTTCTGCTTACCACATCAGTAAATGACTCAAAAAGGGGAAATGAGAAAGCTTACCATGATCCTCAAGAAAAAAGGAGAAGAGTAGAAAGGGTTGTTGCAAAACCTTTAGAGCATAAGACGAGAAAAATAACTAGAGATCCTACAGCGGTATCAAAGATGCTTAGAATTTCTATGCAAGAAAGCAGAGAAATGAGGTAACCAAGACAAGGCAAAATGACTTAACAGCTGGGAAAGGATGGGAATGAGATAAAAATGGCGAATCAAAAATCAGTCAATGGGGAAGTCTCCCAAGAACAAATGGTATTCCACTGAAAGCTTGGAAGTTAGGAGCGAAGAAAGTAATAAAGACCTGGAAGGTTTTATTTAACACTATTTTAAGTGGGGGGTGCAGTACCACTGGAAGAAAGCTCTGATGGCTGTATTACCCAAAGAGGGTAAAGACTCTTCAGATATTGATTCATACACACCTGCTTCAAATTTTTATCATGATTATAAAGGTTTTAATAGCTCTACAGGCTAAGAAAATGGCAAACCGGTCGCCAAATATAATAGATATGGATCAATATGGTTTTGTGATGGGGAGCACACAGTTGACAATATTAACTGAACAATAATGACCCAGAGGAAAGCAGAGTGCAAGTAAATGCTGCTAGTGTTGGTGGGTCTTCATGCAATAAAAGGATTTGATAGCTGGCATTTTATAAATAGGGCAATGGTGACACTGCATTCCCTGATAGAATAATGTGGTTAATGAGGAGGATATATGAAGGCTCAGAGGTAAGAATTAAGGTGGAGTGTTTCTTTCAGACAAGCTGTGCTTCACCAGAGTAATCACACAGGGATGTCTTCTGTCTCCTTTATTTGCTTTATATTTAAAATTCTTAGCAAAGAAAGTAAAGGACTCACAAATTCAGGGACATAACTGCCACGGTAGTCAAGCAATATTAGCTTTATTTGCAGATATTAATTTCTACTTGATAAACCAGAAAAGAACATTTCAATGTTGTGGAACATTCTGAGACATTTTCGAGTCTTTCTGGGATACAAAAATAAATGAAGATAAAACAAAGCTATGGGGATAAACTATGTATCCACAGCACACTGGTTCAATAATACCTGTATTTATGGGGACATGGTAAAATAAAACATTTAGGTGTACAAATTAAAGAGATTCTATTATGGCAGTTAAAAGAGGTCCACTTCATATGACTGAAATCTCAAAATACTGAAATTCAATTGACTGAGACCCCAATCCCAAATTTTCAATATACTGAAAACTCATTTGACTCATTATACTGAACGCTTACAGTGCTGAATTTCAAAATACCACATTTTAAGCCATAGACATGACATGCATTTCCCTTCACCTGTGAATTGCTCAACATAAAAATGCACAGATCCATGAATACCAAACATTTCATCACAAACATTAACATTCACAAAACCCAGGTTCACAATACCAAATAAAAGACGCAAATATCACCAACAATTTGTCTCACCAAATGCAAACTATAAAAGAAAAAAAATGCACACATACAACACAAACAACTAACTCTTTCCAAAATTAAAAACTACTTAGTTACCTTATTAACAAAAAAACAGATGATATAAAACCAAACTAGGTGGGGGGCTGCACCCCCACACCACAAACTATATATACCAACTCTGGGATTGTACTACAGTGGGGAAAAGGGCATACATCCTTTACTTACCTTACAGTACTGTACACACTGCCATTTGGTGCCTAAAGGTATAACCCTATAACATCCCAGGACTAGGTCCAGACCTCCATGAGTCTTTTGGGGGGGGGGGGGCAGGAGGGTGAGATGTCAAGAATGAATGAAGAACAACAACACAGATAGAACGTTATGGTAAGAACAAAACTTCTTTATCTGATGTCAATCTTCATTCTTTCTTGACTGATGGGACAGAGTCCCTAGCTACTTTAGATCTTCAGAGGCCCTAAAGAAGGATATCCCTGAGCACCATAGAGCCTAAGGATGCTCTTCCCTGGAGACCATGTCTAACTTGTAATGAGTGATAAAGGTATGCAGAGTAGCCCAAGTTGCAGCTGCACATATGTCTTCCATAGAAGCTCTGGAATGTAAGACAGCTGAAATGGAAACAGATATTGTAGAATGAGCTCTAACAGTAGTTGATAACTTGAGTTTATTTTGGTCATATATAAAGGTAACAGTCTCTTAGCCATTTTGACAAGGTGACCTTTGATATAGGCTTGCCCAATCTGGGTCAGAGAAAAAGAACTTGCTACAATAAATCTTGTGGATCACTTATTGGTTGTATTTTGCTGCTTTCTGGTGCTTAGTGGTTACTGTTGTCCAATTTGGGTCCTGAAAATGATGGAAATAGTTGGTCTGATTTTCTAGAAGATTTCATTCCGTCCAAGTAAAAAACGTAATTGGCTGTGGACATATAACAAGTGCAGATAATACTCTCCTTTGTAAATTTTGGGAAGAAAACTGGTAAGTCTATGGACTGGTTGATATTAGACCCTGATACCACTTTGGGAAGGAACTTGGGATTGGTTCTGAGTGATGCTCTTTCTTTGTGAAAAATTATGTATGGATGTTTCAGACAAAGCCTGTAACTCTGAAATTCTCCTAGCAGATGTAATAGCTACTAGAAAGAGAGTCTTCCAAGATAAGAACTTGAGGTCGCAAGTGGCTGCTGGCTCAAAGGGCTGTCGAACTAAAATTGCAAGACTAGGGTCAGATCCCATGGTGCTACTGGGTCCTTGAAAGGAGGTTTTAAATGCAGAGTACATTTAAGAAAAATTTTGCATAGACGAGACATCAAGGAATGGTCATCAAAACCGTTATGGAAATTTGAAATGGCAGCCAAATGAACATTAATTGTAGATGTAGAAGCCCCCATTTCAAACAAGGTAGCTAAACATTCCAGTACCTTATCAACTGATGCCAAGAAAGGGTCTATGTGATTTGCAGTAGCCCAAATTGAAAATCTTTTCCATTTGCCAAGATCAAGCTTCCTGGTGGATTATTTACGGCAGGCCAGAAGTATCTTTTGCACTGAAGAGGACAAGCTATTCTGCCCGGGTATTACTGAAATTGGGGAAACCAACCAGTCAGCTTGAGATTTTGAAGATTGGGATGCACCAAACCCTGAGGGTGAGATAGTAGGTCCGGAGCTGGGTCCAAAGTCCATGGAAGGTGAACCAGCTGAGGCCAAAGAAAGGGAAACCAGACTTGATGGGCAGAGTACAGTACAATGCAAATCATTTTGCTTCTCAATCATTGGGCTTTCCTCAGAAACTGGAGGAATCAGTGGAATTGGAGGAAAAGCATACAGGAGTTCTGGGGGACAATCAAGAAGAACTGTGCGCCTTTGGGAATCCCCGCAAGGGGGGATTAGGGCAAAGTAGCTGCTGTATTTGTGGTTTATGGGAGACGTGAACAGGTCACAGCAAGGCTGACTCCATCAATAAAAGATCTTCCTCGCTATGTTGGGATTGAGTGACCACTCATGAGGCAGGGGGATACATCTGCTCAGTTTGTCTGCAATCACACTGGAGTTCCCTGGGATATGCATTGCTATCAGAAAGCGGTTGGAAGTGATTTCCCATTGATAAATTCTTAGAGCTTCCTGACAGAGATTAAGACCTGGTTCCCCCTTGTTTGCTGATATACCAGACTATGGACAAGTTGTCTGACTGGACTGCAATTGTGCCCGAAGGAAGGACAGCCTCAAATGCTTGCAAGGCTAAAAGCACTGCCCTCAATTCTAGGACATTGATGTGTGAATTGATATCTTGCAGGTACCAAATGCCTTCTCACCCCCCCCCCAATCTGGAACATCTTTAAGAAGAATTTTGCATAGATGATGAGACATCAAGGAAACCGTTAGGAAAATTTGAAATGGCAGCCAAATGAACCTTAACTGTAGATGTAGAAGCAAAAACAGGAATGCAGGCAAGAGGGCTTGAGGCATGCACACAGTAGTAGTTTCCAAAGTTTATTCTTCAGACTTTGCTTCAAACAAATGATAAAAATAATAAAAAACAGTAACCATAAAGCGCTTTTTGTCTCACCCCTTAGTGAGACTTCATCAGACAGTTGCAACAAGAATGTTTCAAACAGTATATAGAAGTTCAAACCACATTAACTTCCTCCAAGCAAAAGGCAAACCCGCCCCCAAGGTAAGCAGGAATAAACAATTAACCCATTGTATGCTTCTTTAAAAATCCAGCTTCTTGTAAAACAAGTATGTATGCAGTAAATATATTTGTATATGTGTAAATATAAACATAGCTCATCAGTTCGAAAACACTCTTAAAAGACCTTTTAAAAGTATATTCAGAAATATTTAAAAACCATGCTAACATTAAAACCAATAGTTAAGGTAACAGTAAAAAGTGAGTTGTCCAGAATGAAGTGTAAAATTGAAAACAGTATAAAATAAAATACTTTACCACTGTGTGAAAAAGTATTAAGATCTTAAATAACTTTCAATAATAGTTAATAATGACAGTTCTAAAAAGTAGGATGAAGAAATATATAACGAAACACTTATATTAGCCCAAATGTTGTCTGAATTTAAAACCATCAAGCTAAATAGCTATAAAGACTGGAGCAGAGAAAACCATCCTGTAAAGGACGTCCGGTGAATATGATAAAAGATGAAATAAGAGTGTACACATTCACATAAACAACTCTAAATGCAAACACATTCATGTGTAGATAACTAAGTGAATGTGAATAACCATGTATATGTATAAACATGTATATACCTAACTGAACAAATAAGTACATTTTTGACTATTTAGATAAATATTTAACATACCCTGTTTAAGCAAAAATATGAAACATTTCTTGCAGGCTGAAGTGAATAAGGTATATATTCACCTCATTAAACTCTTTAGTTTAAGGATGCAAGATATGGAAATAAACTTCATTCAGTCCTGGCGGGTAGCAGGCCCTAGTACGAAGTTGCCATATTAATTCCAGTTTTTCTAGGAATAATGAACTAGGGCCACCCCGTCAATCACTCTACATTTAAAAGAGTGTAATGGGAAAGCACTCACATGTCTAGCCAGAGCATTTTACTGCTTTGATATTCTAATGCTGTAAAGGTGTTCGTAAACCCTTTCTTTTAGTTTCCTGTCCGACTTCCCAATATAAAAAGCTGGGCAGGCTTGACATTGGGCCAAATAGACTATACTTTTAGTATTACAGTCAAATTTACCCTTTGACGCATAGGGCACTCCTCTGATCAAGAAGCTGACCCCAATCTCCATGAAGGGGCATTGGGGGCACATGCTACACTTTATCATCCCTTTCCTCCTGCTTCCAAAATTGTCTTCCTTCCTAGTCTGTAATAAGCTTTTTAAATTCCTGCCACGTCTAAAAACTACTCTGGGGGGGGGGGGTCCCTCAATTTACCATATAAATTGTGGTCAAGGACTATTAAATCCCAGTTCTTATTAATGATGTCTTTGATATCATAACTATTGCTACTAAAAGTGGACCCTACTAAAGGAGCATCATCATGAACCATCCGAACTTGGTTGATTTCCATTTGTTCCTCATTAATTTTGACCCCCAGTATAGGTTGGTACATGCCCCTATGCCTCTTGTTTTGTACTTCTCTTACCAGTTCCCTAACCATAGGTAGAGGGTATCCTCTCTTGATAAACATATCCTGAAGTTGATTACATTCTAGTAAAAACTCTTCTTGTTTGGAAACCATCCAAGCTGCTCGTACCAGTTGGCCTTTTACCACTGAACGCTTTTGAAATAGTGGATGACAACTGTCAAAATGTAAAAAAGCATTCGAGTAGGTATCTTTCCTGAAAATACGAGCTGTATAGCAACCATTAATTAGGTCCTTTTTTTAATCAACATCCAGGTAAGCTATTCTTTCCATGTGGAAAGTATGTGTGAACTGTAAAAAAACAGTGGTATTATTGAGGTATGTCACTAGATTGTTAGCTTCCACCTCATCACCCTTAAACAACATAAAAATATCGTCCAGGTATCTTGTATAAAAGTGTATTTGGCTTCTAATTTCAGGTATATTTAAAATAAACGCCCTTTCCCAAGAAGCCATCACTAGGTTGGCGAAGCTGTCTCCACATGGGGAGCCCATTGCTACACCAATGGACTGGACGAAAAACCTGTTATTGAAGGTAATATAATTAGACAACACTATGTCCAACAGTTCAGTGAGCAAAGAAATTAAACTTCTAGGGGCTTCCAGTTCTAGCAGTAACAGGCTGAGCCGTTCTACACCCTCAACATGCGGGATGGACGTGTACAAATCTTTAACGTCTATAGTTAGGAAATTGAAGCCCTCATTAAACTGTAAATCCTGTATACTCCTTAAAAAGGACCATGAGTCCTTGCAGATCTGTTTTTGTAATTTTACATATTTCTGCAAAAAATGGTCAATATATTTGGCTAATGGGTAAGGGGTGAGACGAAATGCGCTTTCTGGTTACTGTTTTTTATTATTTTTATCGTTTGAAGCAAAATCTGAAGAATAAACTTTGGAAACTACTACTGTGTGCGTGCCTCAAGCCCTCTTGCCTGCATTCCTGTTTTTGCAGTTACCTGTTTCAGTATTCCAAGTCTGTGTAGATGTAGAAGACCCCATTTCAAACATGGTAGTGGTCACTACGGCCTTGGACTAAGAGGGGGAAAAGGAACAACCTCATAGATTCTCTTCTTGCTTCATCCACCAAGACAAATCCTTCTTGTAGCAATTTATCAAGGCTGGATGGGACATGGGGTGTGTTAGAATTGACCACTGTGACACCAAGAGCCATTGAAGCAGCCTCATGTGGTACCTCACTAGGGGAACTAATGTTACTGTCACTGCCATGTATCCCAGAGCTTGTAGTAAAAGATGAGCAAGAACTCTGTTTTGGGAAATGATTACCTGAAGTTGCGTTCTGAGTTTCAACAGTCCATGGCGAGGAAGGGAGGCTACACAGGATACTATATTTAACCTTGCTCTGATGAACTCCAGATCCTGTGTGGGTATCAATTGTGACTTTTCTTTGTTGACTGAAATGTCTAGTGTATCGGCAAGATGCACACTAAAGTCTATGGCATAAAGTAGTAGGTGTCTGTAGGTGGCACTGGGGAGCCAGTCATCTAGATATGGAAACACGAGGAATCCCTGTATTCTCAAATGAGCTGCTATGACTGCCATGCATTTGGTGAACACCCTGGGGTTCAAATTTGTTCAATAGGCTGAGATCCAAGATTGGTCTCCAGTCCTCTGTCTTTTTTTGACACTAAAAAGAATCTTGAGTAGAATCCGGATCCTATTTTGTATGGTGGGACTACTTGGATGACTCTTGTTTGAAGCAGCTTTTGAATCTCTAGTGCTGCTAGATCCTTCTGACTGGGTGGAACATTGGGAATTCGCTTTTGGAACTTTGGGAAAAGATTGAAGGGAATATGGTAACCTTTGGTAATTATTTTCTGCACCCAGGTATCTGAGGTTATTGTAAACCAGGCTGAATGGTGCAGAAAGAACCTTCCCCGACTGCTTCCAGAGGTATGTAAAAGGTTCTCCATTCAGGAGGGCTAATAGGTCTGCCCAGGAAAGGAATCTCTGGAGCCCTGGTTCTGCCACGGGAGGGGCATCTTCCACAAAAATTCCCCCCTCTGCCCCGGGAAGAATAGTCTCCAAGTGTGTCCTGAAAAGGCCCTTGGGTCTTCTTGAACCACATTTTTCCACTCCTCTGTTTCCTGGAGTAAGATCATTGAGGAGTGGAAAAATGAGCGTCCACAGCAGAAAGGGTCCTTCCATCTTTTTCACACCTGGCTAATGTGTCTCTGGCTTTTGTACCAAACAAGAAAGTACCATCAACAGGAGTATTGATAAAGGAAGACAAAGTGTTTCACAAAATCACACAAGTGCATCCAGGCTTGACGCCTAATAGCAAAGCCTGTACCCACTGCTCTAGATGTCCTTTTGGCTGTATGAGCAATAAGCTGCATGAACGAATTTGAGATAGACTCCAGGGTGGCAAGCTGAGAGGCTACTTTATCTCGAACCCCTTCAGATACTGCTCTGGCAATGGTGTCTGAAAGCTCAATTATCAGATCCCCTTGGAGTCTGGTAAAATATGGCAAAACGTTCAAGGACCAAATATAGCAAAGGTCTATGAAGCAAAGACCCACTTCCCAAATCTATCAAGTCATCTAGACTCTTCGTTAGGAGGGTGACTAGTTGAACTCTCATCAGCGAGTTCCTTTTTGGTGGCTGCCAACACCACCACGGCATATATTGCTAGACCCGTACACCAATGGGGCGGATCCTCCATGGCTGAAATAATTTTATCTGGTATCCTGGTAATAGGATCTATGGAGTCAGGAGCCTTCCATGCTCACTGAACGATCAACTTAACTAGGTCTTCAGTGGGCAGGGTCACCCAAGAAGTAAAGGCTTGCAAAAAACCAACTCCTCAGAGGATGGGTTTGAGGGTTTCCAATCACCCCTCTGTTTTAATATTTCTAGGATGTCTCCAAAGGAGATATTTTCCTTCCAGGGCTGATCATGGGGACACTTCCCATTCATCGTAATCTGTGTCTTCAGTGAAACATTCTTCAGGATAATCCAGGTGCTTCCTCTTGCACATTCTCTTATGGTGTGGGTCCTCAGGAGGAGGTTCTGAGGAGGACTCTGAAGCAGTGGGGACCCTGAACCAAGGTGTCTTGCAGATCTTGCGCCCATAGTCCTGACGTAACAGACTGTGACAGCTGCAAACAAGAGGAAATGAAAACATGGCACTCCAAGGATGGAACCAGCTGGGAGCGTGCTGAAGCCAAAGCTCGCTCCATAATCCATAATCTGGAAGGCAGGCCCACCTGAAGAGGGATGGGAGACTGGAACTGAGAAAGACAACCACAGAACTGGGGTCACTCCCCACTCTGATGAGCTGCAACCTAGAGCAGGAGCAGAGACAGAGCTTGAAACTTCCATGGCCCCCAAGAGCCATAGATGGCACTGTGTAAATAACTGGAACTGGTCCAAGGATCTCAAGTTGACAGCCAGACCACAGTCCCAGGTGTGCAACAGATCCAAAGGGGCCAAAAACCACAAAGTTGACTCCAGTACAGAGGTGAGCTCCACCATCAGCACCACGGTAACTGGCACCAGGAGCATCAAAAGTGGGGGGCTCCAAGCCTGAAACGAGGTTGGAGGAGGATAAACTGGTGGAATCCTTGGAGAATAAGCCTCAGCACTGGGTGGGGGAGAGGTATGTGATGGTGCAGGGAGGCCTTGGGCTGCCAAAAGCTGATCCACTAATCTGACTACGTCCAATTCTTATAGACTCCTGGAGGAAAGGATTGACATTCCCAAAGGGGACTCAGGCCTATCTAGAAAGGAGCTTGGTTGCTGACCCAAAAGGGGTCTACTGAAGGTGAATATCTAGTCTTGGGAATAACTGGTAAATCGACTTTTGCCACCACATGCTGACGTATGGATGGGGATTGTGGAACTGAATGAGATGACAATGGAGGTTGAACAGAAACTATAGTCGGCGCCGCAGAGGTAGTCGGTGCCAAAGAGATTTTTGTCTGAGCCGTTTCAGTGACTGATGGCACCAATGAGGAGTTAGTTGTATTCAGTGCCATAGGTGAAGTTATTGTCAATTTCGGTACCTTGGCTTTAGGTTTTGAAGAAACTGTCGGAACCTGCGGTTATTGTGACTTAGATTCATGTGCCGTATGGGAGGTTGGCACAGAGTGAGTTCTTTTCTTTACTTCAGGTTTAGGACATTTTGAAGTCCCTGCCTCAGGTACGGCTTCAGTAAAGGGACATTTAATAAGCCTTTCAAAATAGGTTTGGTGCACCTTTCAGCTAAAGTACGGGTGCCTGACAAATAGCACAAGTCAAGTCCAAGTGAGGGCCACCCAAACACACGCAGGGAAGATGCCCATCAAAATTAGGAATTTTTCTTCCATCTTGACACTGCTTAAATCCAGATGTCCCCCTTTGCTCCTCTGCCATATCGAAAGGTTAGTTTGTCACTAATACACACACACAACAGAGGGGAAGGACAGTAAAGGAATATATTTTTTTAAATATACCAACAATGATACAAGAAAATAAAAGGGAGAAAAAAAGAAAATACCAACAATGGTATAAAAGATTACCAATGGCAATAGAAGAAGGGAGGAGGCCTGATACCAGCAATGGTAAAAAGAGAGTTACCAAAAGGTAAAAGGAGGGTGGGTAGAATCATCGGAAACACAGTCACTCACTAAACAATGTCACAAAACTATCTAGCAAAACAATTCTAAGCGAAAAAGTTCAGAAAGAAGAAATTTAAAGCACTTAGCTGAGAGCATTGGCTAACGCGTCCAATTTTCTACACGGCAAATGAGATCCGAGGTAATGGGGAGAGAGGCATTGTGGGTAGAGCCTTAGTTCGAGGGCTTTGGCTGGCATGACCTATGTATAATGGCCGAGTCAGTTCCAAGAGGTTGGAATCAACCCCGTCAGTCAAGAATGAATGAAGACTGACAACATCAGATATTTTAAAAGAGGAAGGAAAGATGAAGTTAGAAAGAGAAAACCTCAACTGATAAGGAAAGCAAAATTTACAGAAAGCACTTGTCACAGGGATAAAAAAGAGGAAAGAGGTTTCAGTTAAACTGCAGTAATGAAGGACAAGTGATCTCTAGGGGTTCATCAAGAATGGATGGGAATACAATCAAGACAGTAATAAGACAGACATGAGCAAATTACATGGATTAAGTACTGACAAAAGAACAAGTGGAACTGTCACAGTAAGAGGGTAGAAGCAAAGCAAGCGGAAATGTCAGTAGACAGCAGGATTAGATTTTGGCAGCCAATAGCATTAAACTTAGTAAAGCTGTACTAGTTTAAGGAGACCAGAAAAGGAGTACTGGGGTAAGAGTAAATTAAGACAAAGTACAAGGCTAGATGGTGCAACTCAAGAATTCAAAAGGATTTTACCCTATTATTGGCATCTCTTTTCACAAATCTCCTTACCTGCCCTCTTAGCAGTAGACAGAAGTAAGACTAGAAAACCACAACAGTGGTTTAGTTTCATAAGGCAGCAAAAGAAATGCAGCCATAAATAAAGACGTCATAGTCCTATGTCACGTTAGGTAAGGAGAAACTAGTGATGGAAAGAATGACAAAATTCACAGAGCAAAAAAACTTTTAGGGTGGTTGTCAGCTTTGATTCATAGCCAAAAGATCTTGCCAGTCCAGTCTTATCCAATTCTATGACCAGGAAATTTGGGAAATCCAGAGTTATAGGTTCATAGACAAGTAGTAGACTAATGTGGGCCATTGTAAGTCAAGCCAATTTTCAGATGTAAGGATAAAATTCTGTACCTTGTGAGGCAAACACCTTAACCACTATAATAAACTTCAAATCCTTAGGTAAATATTAGGGAATCAGTCTGTAGACTATTGCATGCCTAGCCAATAACCAAACAGCAACAAAATGTGAGAATCAACCTTGTATCTTATGCCTCTATGGTAAACATCTTAACAATTATATCAACCACCAACCCTTTGGGCTTGTGGTATACTGTGACTTTACAAAATCTATGAATGTCCTCTGCAAATGGTTGACAAACTGAAGAGGTAATGAAGAGGAGAGTAAAGAAAACAGGTAAGTGGATCTGGATAAAGAATGACTAAATGTTAGGAAGTAGAAAGTTGTGGTGAAGGGCACTATCAGTAAGCAGGTGGCCAGCAGAGTACTGCAGGGGTCATTTTGGGTCCAATATTCCTTGACATATTCATATCAAATATCACCAGAAGTACCAAGTCTGAGAACAGCCTATCTGTGGACAGCATTAAAAATGGGGAAGATACTGGAAGGGGAGGAGCACCTACAGAGGGATATCTGCAGAGCTTCTATGCTGCAAATTCTTACACCTTGACTTCAAGACTCAAGCTATAGGAGTACTACTTACTGTAAATCTGAACCACCAAGCTTAGACTAAAAACACAGAGGCAACTTTGAACAAGATATTGGGATACATTAAGACAGAAAATAAAAAGGTTCTAGGAAAAGAGAGATAAAGTTGCCACTTCCACAGTTTGCTGGTCAGAATGTAGCAGTAAAACTTAACAATTTTGCTAACCTTTCAAGAAAAGGAGATAAAACTAGTCAGAGTGGTGCAAAGAAAATTCACAAGAATGGTAAAGGGACTGGAAAACTAAAAATGCTTCTGAAAATGGATTTATCATGTAGGAAAAGGATAGTGTATGAATACACACAAACAGTGGAAGGGGATAGTGTATGAATACACACAAACAGTGAAAATCTTGTGGGAGTTGGCCTGAAAAATCATTATCCTCAACCCCCTTGTTCCCATTTTCTACATGAGGTTGGGGTGTCATGTTAACTGTCGCCATCTTTCAATTCAATGCCACACTTCTGCCATTTTTGACACCCATGCCTGACTGTTGCAGATATTTTCACACACACTCCATATGCCTCTTTGCTGGATGCCCTTATTTTCTCTTGTCTTCTTCCTGTCTGTCCCAAATCTTCTTCACCAAACTGTCTTCTGCTTTTCTGCGTATGTGCCTAAACCACAGTAAATCTGTTCTCTTTGATCTTTTCTGCAATTGGAACTACTTTGGCTTCTGTTATTGTGTTGTCACTTTGTCTGTCCCACAGTGTCCATCCTACCACCCATTTCAGGCATTTTATTTCTGTCACCTCTAGCTTCCTCATCTGCTCTGCTTTTATTGCCCAGGTTTCTGTACCATACAGTAATATTGGTTGCACCACTGTTTTGTGCATCTTACTTTTCAGCTTCTTTGGCATTCTTCTGTCATACACTACACTTGACACTCTATGCCAGTTGACTGCAGCCCCTCAGATTCCAGCTTTGACCTCTTCATTCTGGATTTTCTTCTTAACCACCCCTCCCATATACTTGAAGCTGTTAACCTGTAAGAACATCTTCCCCTCTACCTCAATCAGCTTATTCTGATTTAATTTGCTGCCATTACCACTGTCTTCTCTATACTTAGTTTCATCCCATGTGCCTTCAGTTTTGCATTCCATTCCCCCTATTCTTAAGTTCTTGCTCTGAGTCAGCCTGAAGAAAAAGGACAGAAAAGCTACAAGACTGAGGGCCTTAAAATCCACCTGAACATAAAGAGAAAAATTCTTCACATTAAGGCTATTAAATGAATTGTATAGGATATTAAAAGAATTTGATAAACTATGGATCCACTAAAACTTACTTGCAGGCACAGGACACAGAGTAGAGAAACGAGGGTGTGAGGGACCAACAGAACAATGCTAAATGTATCAAAACAGTAGTACAAATGGACAAATCTCTCTCTTTGTGCCATCATTCAACATAACGGAACTAAAAATATCTAAGGATACCAAATATCCTGTAACTTCAAGTCAAGAAAATTTCTACATGCAGATGAGATTTCCTTGGTATAAATGTTATGCATATTGAATACTTGAATTCAAAGCTAGGGAAGATTAGTGATATAAATTGTTCTTTCCTGTGACTGAATTCCTGGTGGAGAGCTTAAGGTGACGATTCTTGTCAAGAAAATATACAAGACCTTTGAAGATGGCTGCACAATGATCAACCGCTTATGTTCTGCTCTCCCATTGTAAAAAAAAAAAAACAGAACTCTGCCAGTTTTTAGTAAATTTAGTTACTGGCCAGTAAGTACAATGCCTGGAAGCCAGGAAAGAAAAAACCTTAAATAGCCTGAAAAAATTATATAGATAACATGGGAAAACACTGACAGGGCAGAATCCAGCAGTTCGGTAAAAAGCAGTTCAAGTTCCAGCTTTGATGCAAGACATGGCTTACAGTAATCTACAGGGAAACCTAAGTCAGATCTGCTCACAACCGATTAAAATAAACGAAATAGGAGTATATCAACTCAAATAACAAATGTCAGAAAAAAAAGCTTAAACAGTTATTCAGATGAACTGATAAAACTACAAAAAACAGAGGTCAAAATGAAAAAAGGCTGGCTAAGTATGAGTGCTCAAGAAGAGATGTTTCAAAAAATGGTAAAGTTAGAGGACAGAGCACTGAGATTTTCTGCTGTACCAGAGAAACTGGAAGGAACAGACTATACATTTTATGAAGGCACAAATAAGCAACTGGACTGGTATCACACAGCAGGATTTGTTAACTGAAAGGGCACATTGTGTGTATGCTCCAAACCTGGCCTTGAGAAAGCAGCCAAGATCTGTATCAGTAAAGATGCAATCATACCAGCAGAAAGAGTTGATCCTGACAAAACTGTGGCAGAAGGGCAAACTATTTAAAGTCGGAGACTGTTGAGTGTTTGTGGAAAATGATTAGTCCCTGTATACCAGATAAAAGAGAAGCAAATTTATTACAGCAATCACAGAATGTCAACATGCAGGTGTGAGATTCAAGCTGCTGCATCCAAAATATTTTGCCTTCTTATTTTCTGTTTTCAGAATTTTTTTTTTTCTGGAGGATCAGTCATTTCTGATGCAAAACAAGCTAAAGAGGAAATGCAAAAGTTGGTCCAACAAAAAGTGAACCACTAAGCAGAGTGGGACACTGCTTCTCATTCTTAACAAGAATCATCTTTATTAAATTGTCACTTATGACATAGGCAATCATGCATCTATATACAAATGTAATTTGCTCCTACCCTTTTCTAATGATCTCATTTCCAGTTGTTTTATCTCTGCTACTATACTGCTTCTCATTATTCTGATAATAAAGCTCATACAGTGATTTTACCAGTGCAACCTTTTTCTAATATTCTAAATGAAAATGCTTTAGAGACAGGAAAAAGGGCAATAGTTGACTAGAAGAACTGGGAGCACCTTGGAACTGAACTAGAGTCTTGAGTTGTGAGATGCAGATGAACAAGATGATGATCAGCAACAAGGAAATTAATGAATAAATGTGAGATTACAGAGCATCAATCGCATTTCTGAAATATGGCTATGCATGAAAAAGTGAAAAGTATTGTGTTTTATTGACTTTGTTAAACCTGCAAGGCATTTGCCTCATTTCATGTCATTAATGTTTGGAAGGACATTAAGGGGAAGGGAAAAAAGCAACCATAAATTAAACAGCTTCTGGTCCGAACAGTATTGCTATAAAACATTTCCTGATATAAATCACGTTATATAGTAAAGCATTTTTAAACATTATTGCATGTGATAAGGATTCTACAGGAAACAAATGCCTTTTTTCTTTCTTTTTTATTGTTAAGAAATGGAGTCATCACAATGCAAAGATAGAAAAAAGGCCAGAAAAAAAAGCAATTTAAGTTAAAACGTTGCAGTTTGGGGTTGCTGAGGTGGGGGGGGGGGATGTAAAAGTACACAGATCATATTATATGTACAGCTGATGTGTTTTCTCCTAATTTTGCATAGATGAAAGTCTAGATTAAAACCCTTTGCTTAATCTAGCAAGTTTTAAGTGGAAATAAGAAAACACTGAGTAGAATGACATCTTTTCCTTCAGCAATAAATGTTCAGCATATCTTTAGAAGTTTGCAGCTGAGGATTACATTTTTTTCCCTTATGTTTTCATGGATTATACAGAAATAAAAAGCCAGAACACTGGTTTCTTTAAGGCTAAAAGTTAATGTTTTCTGAAAACATGCAAGCTGTTTTTCACAACTGGGAGGGGAATAAAGACAAAAAAAATAACAGAAAGCATTTAGTGCAAGTAGAAGCACAGGAAATAAAATGCATATTAGCATGGAGAACCTTATCTTTAAGTCATATGATTCCTGTGACTGCAACAGTGTATTTAAGACAATTGTTCCTAGCAGGAGGATTAAACTTTATTATCTAAAGATGTACATAGTTTGTGTGTTTGTATTAAATTAACAGGGTATGAGGTGTTTTGGAGGTTTTCAGTTTTTTTGTTTGAGGATTTTCATTAAAATAAACAGTCCTGTAAAATGTGACATAGGTTCAAATTGAGATGCCAAGAAGCAACTGTATAAATGATCAACCTGTCAAACATTAATGGGTGCATGTACCACAAAAGCCAGAAACAGACATTTTAAAAAGCTGTCATATATAACAGATGGAATAACTTCTTATCATAACGGTGACACTTTTCATATCATCATGGAATGTGAATGGTCACATAGGTATACACAAAAAGGAAAGAGCACTGAATTATATAAAGAAATGCAGAGTGCAAATAGCAATGCTACCAGAGACACATTTGGAAAGAATGGAACATGTGAATTTAACAAAGGATTTTAGGATGGATATTCAGCAGATTATCTGAGAAAAAGGAAAATAGGAGTGCTTATACTAATTGTTACAGGAGCTTTGTTAATGAGAGAAAAGGGAAAAAAGATAATGTAGATTTGTGGTAGTAAGGGGCTACTGCCAAGGGAAGAGGACTACACTAACATGTATTTATATTCCACCTAAACATAAAAAATGAGGAAGCACAGGAATCTATCAAGTTCCAACCTCACCACCACAAGTGTTGAGGAAAAAAATAAAAAAACAAAAAACTAGTAATAGTCTTAAAACTTTGTTGATGAGTTCAGTCACAATAATTTCCAAAAACCATGAAACTCAGTATTCCAAAGCAACAAACCTTTACAGACGAGCGATCCTCAGTATAATAAAAAAAAAAAAAAAAAAAAAATTCAAGAAAAAAAGTTTCTGATTTTTTGTTACTGAGGATCGCTTGTCTGTGACTAATAAAGGCTTTTTACTTTGGTACACTATCTGGCTTTCATTGCTTTTGGATATTTTTGTGACTGAGCTCATCAGGAAAGTTTTAAGACCACTAGTTCCTTTTGTTTTTTATATTCCATCTAAAACTATTGTTATGGAGCTTAAGAAAATTTTCAGACAGATAATAGTCTTTCACCAGTGAATATTTATAGGTGGAGACTTGGATTTGATTTGATTTGCAACAACGAGGATGTATCTGGGATTCCTAGAATGGGAAATATAACAGGATAGATTTTTGAAGAAATTTATGAAAATATTTGGTATGGAAGATGCGAATTCAGTAGTAGGAGCTCACAGAGAATGTATATATTATTCCCCAAGGTATAATAACTGGGCTAGACTACATAGAAATTACATTTTACAGGAACATATGGATTTAATTGGGAATGTTGACACAAAGAATAACCGCATGCATATAATAACTGAAATAAAATTGTAGGATAATGAAATTAAAATGTGTGTGTCACTTCCCCACCTACCTGTTAAAAAGAGAGGAATTTAAGGAATGTGTAGTGGAAATTCTGGAATTATTAAGACAGACACAAAATACTTCAGAAGTTACAGTGAGTGAGTGAGACTAAATGAAAGTGAGTTTAAAAATAGGGTGAACATAAAAGAAAATGGGTTGTGGTTAAGGAGTAACAAGAGTTATTTAGAAGGATTGCCAAGCGTTAAAGTATTGCAGAATAAGGGGAATCTCACACAAAAGGTACAACTGCAAAGTGCTAAAGATAAGAAAATGGAGTGCCTGGATAATATGCATGATTTTAGAAAGATTGCTATTAAGCAACTGTTTTTTTTTTATAACTCCACAGCGCAAAACAATTTTAGCATGCCAACTTTGGTGTCAGAAAGTAAAAAGGGTTGTTGCCAATCTTAAGGAGTTTATAACCAGACAAATAACCAGAAATCCTGTAGTGGTAAAGGTATTTTGGAAATGTTATGAACATTTGTATAAAACAGAGAAATGTGGAAATCAGGAAAAAACACAAATGGGAATATTTAAGGAAGAATTATTAGATATGTCAAAGTTAGAAGTAGATGTGGCTCAACAATTAGCAATTGATACAGCAGGAGATGAGATAAAAGTGGTGATGTATAATCACTCTGCAGGAAAGTCTCCATGAACAGGTGGTATTCTGGTAGAAATTAGGAAGCTAGAAGGCAAAAAAGTGAAGAAGATCTGGAAGGATTTGTTTTACAGTATTTTAAAAGGAGGGGAAGCACAAACATCCTAGAGACAAACTATGGCGGATGTAATATCTAGACATGGTCAAGACCCATTAAATCCAACTTTGTATAGGCCAATTTCAATTTTAAACCATGATTATGAAGTGTTTATGTCTATAATAGCTAAAAGAATGGCAAATATGTTTCCAAAATATATAAATATGGATCAATGTGTTTGCGTTGAGGGAAGGCAAACATTTGACAACATTAGCAGAGCAATGATGATCCAGAGGGAAGCAGGGTGTAAGAAAACACCACTGTTATTGGTGGGTCTTGATGCAGACAAAGCATATGACAGGGTAAGAATAGATTTTATGAGCAAGCCAATGGAAGCATTTGCAACCCCTGATACAATAATTAGGCTAATTAAAAGGATATCTCAAGGATAGGAGGCAAAACAAAGTGGGAGCATTCCTTTTTGGCAAGTTGTGTCTAAACAGAGAAGCCAGGCAGGGGTGTCATCCTCCTCCGTTGTTATTCGCATTATATTTAAAGCCACTGGGAAAGAAAATAAGGGACTCAAATTCAAGGATATAACTGGCATGTGATCAAGAAAAGTTGTCTATTTGTATACAATATTATTTTGTACCTGATAAAACTAGAAAAGGACATCTGTGTTGTGGAAAAGCTTGAGGTGGTTTCAAGTCTTTTTGGGATATAAAATTAATGAAGATAAAAAAATACTATAGCTTAAATTATGTACCCATGCATGACTTGATCCAGCAATACCATATTTATGGGGGCAGGGTAAATTAAAGTATTTAGGAGTATGGATTATAGGTTCATAGGTTTATACTAGGCTATCTGCCCTAAGGCATTTATAATCCTAGCCCAAATTTTTGTGGCTTACACCACCCCTTATATGAAAAAATACTGTGCCCATTAGTTTGTTGTGCCTCTGTCCAGCAGTGACACAGAGATGATTCCCAGGGTAAACCTACGATCTCCCATCCACAGGTCAAGATTTCTCTTGAACAGAGCCAGCGAGGTGCTCTGCCTCACATGGACCGGGATTTTATTCCACAGCATAGGGAGTCTCTGAGTGATAAATCTATCCCTCCAGCACGCCCTATTTATGTCCGTGCTAAGGTTTAAGTCGCTTGCTCTAGTGGTTTTGGTGGATTTGGATTTTTTGAGGTGGAGCATGTCCATTAATTCCGGGTTGGACATGGCCTTGTATGTCAGGCACATGTCACCTCTGAGCAGACAGTATGCGACTGAATAGAGCTGGAGTTTCTTCAATCTGGCAGCATATGACAGATTTTGGAGTCCCTTTATCCTTTTGGTGAGGAACTTTTAGGGTCTCTCCAATTGCTGCAGATGTCGGGTGAGATACATCCCGAATGGGGCATTGTACTCGATCATTGGTCTGATAAGTGAAGAGTACAGGGGAACAATGACCTCACTAGATCTGGATGTGAATCCCTTCATGATCAGGTGGGCAATGTAGAAGGTCTTTCTAACCACTTTAGCAACGTGAGTGTCAAAAGAAAGGCCACTGTCAACCTGGGTCCCCAGGTCCCTGATAACCTCTTCTGTGCTTAGTGGATTGCCACCTATATGGTAGCTTGGGGTTACCTTGTTTTTCCCGAAGGGTATGACTATACATTTTTGGCGTTTAACTTCAGGCCATGGCTCTGGCACCAGCTATCTGTTTCCGTGAGTCCCTTCTGAAGGATATCCGTGTCCGATGCACTTTCCACTATGGCCCAGTTTGCAGTCGCCTGCAAACTTTGTCAGCCAAAGTCCTCCCATGTTGGCCTGTACTTCTGAGAAGTAGATGCCGAACAATAGGGGGCCAAGGACCGAGCCCTGTGGGACACCACTTGTGACCGGCTTGGAGTCTGACATAGCTCCAGCAACTCTAACCCTGTGGTTTCTGTCCTTAAGCCAGTTTGCAACCCATCTTGTGACATATGGGTTTACATTTAAGCTGGTAAGTTTTTCTACAATACCCGAGTGGGGTATTGTGTCAAAAGCCTTTGCAAGGTCAAGGTAGGCTGTATGGACTGCCTTTCCCTCATCAATGGCCTTGGTGATTGTTTCGAAGAAGTCGACCAAGTTCAAAAGGCATGATCTTCCCTTGACGAAGCCAAACTGGGTCGGGTTCAATGTCTGCAAGTCCCCTATATCTTTGTTTATGAGCTCCATTATGATCCTCTCCATAGCTTTGCAGACTAGACTTGTTAAGCTTATGGGGCGGTAATTACCAGGGTCCGTAGAGGCACCGCCTTTGTGGAGTGGGACCACAGTTGCCGTACGGCACTCCTTGGGCACGTATCCTGTGGTAAGGCTGAGATTAAACAGCTGCCTTATGTGCGGGTTTAATTCCTCATTTAGCTCATGTAGCGCACACAGCCGGGGACACCATCCAGTCCCATTGATGCTGTGTTTTTAGCTTTAGAGAGAGCAGCTTTCACCTGCGCATTTGAGATGTCTGGGAGGCTACACTCCGCTGGGATAGTTATCTCTCCTTTAGGGGGGGGGGGAGGGGGGTGAAGTTTGCACTGAACCTGTCTGCCAGTATGTTGGCAATGTCTGTGGGTTCAGTGATTTTTGTATCATTTTGGACTAATTCTGAGCATATCTGGGAGTTTCCACCCAGGTTACTAACATAGCTGAAAAAGGCCTTATGATTGTCCTTTGACTCCATGGCAATTTTTCTCTCAAAATTGGCCTTAGTTGATTTTATGAGTGCTCGTATTTTTTTACTAATAATGATCAGGTTAAAAAGGATACTGTTGTAGCAGCCAAGGATATATGCTAAGAGACTAAACAAAAGATAATAAACACTGAGAAACTGGAAGCTCTTGTTTATAGATATGGATAGCAAGACAAGCAGTGAAAATGTTTTTTTTAGCTCTTTTAGTTTTATATAAAGGTCAGGCATATTTTTATCAACCAGAGAAGTTGTGGACAATTAATTGACAGCTGAAGGAATTTATCTAGGATGAAAAGAGGGCAAAGGTGAAGTTGGATAAGTTGATCCTTACAAAAGAACAAGGTGGTTTAGCATTACCTGATCTGAAGGGATATTTTAGAGCTACACACTTAAGGCTCATATACATAATAGAAAGCTATAATTCAAAATGGAAAAGAACAATGATAAAATAGGAGGAAAATTCAAGAAATAAGGACAGAGTGGGATTCTGGATGCAGAACCTTATGAAGAATAACAGCAGCCATAAAGAATATTATATTCATAAAGTAGCAGAACATATTCTAAGAACTAACACAACACAAGAATGGAGAAAAGGCAAAGAAGATTTTCCCATTAGGGATTACTGCAATTAGAGGTATTACAGAGAATAGGCAAGAAGGGTCTGGAATTTACTGTAAAAAACTGGCAAAGAAACCAAGGTATTGGGAGGAAATAGCTAGAGAGAGAAAAATGTAATAAAATGGGATGGTGACGAGAAGATATTTGTTCCGCTGGCTAGAGAATGCCTTCCCTATCAGGGATTGATATCAGAATATAGACAAAGAAAAAGAGAGAAGGGAATCGTAAGTGAAAGACCTGCTCTAATAAGAGTTTTTAGCTGAGACTATGACAGAGATTGCTGTTAAAAAGGGATAATTAAGTAGCACATACAACATACTGCATAATAACTACAGGAATTGATCAGAGTAGGTTAGAAAAGATTGGGAAGCAAGATTGGATAAGCAATTCACAAGGAAAAAAATGGAAGGACATATGTATGGCTCCCAAGTATGCAACAAAGTGCAAATAATTAGAAGTCTAGAAAAAAAGAAGTTATGTACTCACCATAACATTCCATCAGAGTAGTTCTACTTCATTTGTCTTCAACCTATAGGATACGGATCCGTATCGGATCCGAGCCGGCAACTTTACAAGTATCTGCTCCAAGCTCCTCCCCTTACCCATAACGCACCTCCACTACCTTCCATCTCCAGATCGAGTTTGCTGAACATTATACTGATAACCCGACCAGAAAAAATACTTGTGACCTATAACTGCAACCCATAGGCAGTTCATATGCCAAGGTCCGGGGGAAGGAGGGAGAGACGGTTGAAGTCAAATGAAGTAGAACTACTCAGATGGAACATTATGGTGAGTACATAACTATTCTTTATCTGAAGTAGTTTACTTCATTTGGTCTTCAACTTGTGGGACAGAGTCCTCCGGCTACTAAACTCCTGGGAGGCCCTCATAGAAGGATATCTCGGAGCACCGCGGAACCAAAGGATGCTCTCCTTCTGGAAGTCAAATCCAAATTGTAATGAGAAATAAACATATGAGATGAGGACCAAGTAGATGCAGAACAAATATCATCCAAAGACACTCTAGATCAAAAGGCTGCAGATGTAGCCATGGACCTAGTGGAATGAGCTTTCACCTGACCTGGAGGAGATACGCCTCTGTCCTTATAGACCTGAAGGATGCATAAAGAAATCCATCTGGCAGTAGTGACCTTGGAAAGAGGTTCCCCCAAAAAGGGTTTATAGAAAGATACAACTGATCAGATTTATGAAAATTTTTAGTCCTGTGTAAAGAGAATCGTAACTGTCTATGAACATCCAACAGGTGGAGTTTGTATTCCATCTTGTTAGAAAAATTAAGAAAAAACACAGGCAAATTGATGGTCTGATTGATATTGATTGATGATGCCACCTTAGGAAGAAAGGCTGGATTGGTTCAAAGGGAAACCCTATCTTTATGAAAAATCATGTAAGGAACTTTGATGGACAAGGCTTGTAATTCTGAAACCCTTTTGGCCGAGGTAATAGCCACCAGAAAAGCTGTTTTCCAAGATAAATATTTCAGATCTGCTGTTGCGGCAGGATCGAAAGGCGGAGCGACCAAAGCTTGAAGAACCATAGTAAGATCCCATGGGGGAACAGGATCTTTGACCGGGGAGCGTAACAAAAAGGTGCCTTTAATAAAGGCTTTACACAGTCTGGAAGAATCACCCACATGAAAGTGAGAGATGGCAGCCAACTGAACCTTGACAGTAGAAGAACTAGCTCCGTGTTGAAAAATATCAGCCAGAAAATAAAGAATGGTAGAAATACGAGCTGTGAAAGGGTCTAAACTCCTTTGAGAGGCCCAAACGAAAAAACGTTTCCACTTGCTGCGATAAACCTTCCTGGTCGAAGACTTATGAGCAGCCACCAAAATAGATCTAACTGAAGAGGATAGTCCAGGAGTGCTAGCAATCATGGGAACTTCAAACTGTCCAGATTCGGATGAGGCACCCCCGAAGGGTGTAAAATTAGATCCTGATTAGGATACAGGATCCAAGGCAGAACCAAAAGGTGAGACCAAAGGAAGGGAAACCATACCTGGTGGGGCCAAAATGGGGCAATGAGGATCACTTTGCTCCCCAGTCAACGAGCTTCCTGTAGAAACCTTGGAATAAGAGGAACTGGCGGGTAAGCGTACAGAAGACCAGGAGGCCAAGCATGAACTAGTGTGTCTCTGGGGGACTCCCCCAGCAGGGGATACAGAGCGAAAAACTCACTACAATTTGCGTTGGAAGGAGATGCGAAGAGATCGCAGCAAGGTTGACCCCCCCCCCATGGAAGATCTGTTCTGCTACTGAAAGATTCAGAGACCACTCATAAGGCATCAGAATGGTCCAACTTAGCCTGTCTGCTAGGATGTTGGACCGTCCCGGAATGTTCATTGCGATGAGAAAGCGACCAGTGGAGATCGCCCATTCCCACACTCTCATGGCCTCACAACAAAGGGGGTAAGATTTGGTCCCTCCCTATTTGTTGCTATACCAGACCACTGACATGTTGTCTGACTGAACTGCAATCATTCCCAGAGGAACAAAGGCATGAAGGACCTGCAATGCTAGGAGGGCCCCCCTTATCTCTAGGACATTTATGTGCAAGCTGGTATCTATAGGGGACCACAGGCCTTGGACTGTCCTGCCTGAACAATGCCCTCCCACCTGAGATGGGAGGCGTCCGTGGTCACTGTGGCTTGGTCCGGGGCTGGAATAAAGGGTCGTCCCTCCAAAATGTCCAGAGAACAAATCTACCATATGAGGGATGGCCAACAGACTTGACTGAGTTGAACTGGATATGCCAATGGCAGTTCCAACAGGGAACACTGTACAGCTAGAGTCCACTGTAGCATTATTATGTGTAACTGGGCACAGAGGAGAAGAGTTATGGTTGCCGCCATCAAGCCTAAGGCCCTCAACACAGATTCCGCCCATTGGGAGATGAGTGGTAGATCAGGGAGGCATGCATCCTCAGGTTTTGTACTCTCTCCGAGGTCAGGAAGATTTTGCAATGAAGAGTATCTATCCTGGCACCAATGTAGTCTATCACCTGTACAAAATCTATGAGAGATTTGGATGCGTTGATTGTGATCCCCAAATGCAGTGCAAGAGACAGGAAATAATCCCTGGTTTGGGAGAGTAGACACCTGGTGGGAACAGTGAGGAGCCAATCATCCAGGTATGGATAGACCTGGATCCCCTGAAGCCTCAGGTGAACCACTACCACCGCCATCACTTTGGTAAACACCCTGAGGGCTGTGGTGACACCAAAGGGTAGGGCTCAAAATTGGTAATGATTGACTCCTAGCTGGAAGAAGAGGAACCTCCTGGAGCTTCTGTGCATTTTTATGTGATAGTAAGCATCCTGGAGGTCTAACAAGCACATCCAGTCGCTCTCTTGCAGGTACGGCATGATGGACTGTAATGTGACCATCCGGAACGTCTCTTTGGCAACTGACAGGTTCATGGTAGAAAGGTCTAGAATTGGCCTTAAGTCCCCCATTTTCTTTGGCACCAAAAAAACCTGGAGTAGAAGCCCGATCCAGACTGATCTGCGGGGACGGTTTTGATGGCTCGTTTTTCTAGCAGCTTGAAAATTTCCTGTGCTGCTGCCTCCCTTTGCATGGGTGTTATGTCCGGGAGGTGTCTGGTAGAACCCACAAAGGGGACAGAGTATCCTCTGGATATGATCTGAAGCATGCAGCAGTCTGATGTTATGGACTCCCATACCGCTAGGTGCAAGGACAATCATCCCCAGACTGCCTCCACAGTAGAGCAGTTGGACCACCCCTCAGGGTTGCTGCCCGGGTCGGTCCAAGAAAGGTTCCCAAGACCCAAAATTCCTTGGACCCCCTCTGACTCTGGGTCGGCGTCCATTCTGTCTCCCTCCTCTAGGAGAAGAAGTGCCCCGAGTGTCCTGGTAATACTGTGACTTCCGGAACCACATCTTCTTTTGCCCTCTCTGGTTCTGGGAAAAGGACCTTTGAGGGTTCGAGAAGTGGATCCCGATGGAAGACAGTGTCTTCCCGTCACTCCGGACTAATGTCTCTGATGGTCTTACCAAAGAGAGTAGAGCTGTCATAAGGGGAATTGGCAAAGGATGCCTTGAGGGGTTCCTAAAATTGACAATCTGAGACAGGCGTTGCACCTCATGGACACGCCGGACCCAGCCATGCTCCTTCTGTAGCATGTGAATGGAGTCACGTGGATGTACTGGAAACTGCTTTAAAAGTAGCCATCCTTGTGGAGAACAAGGCCCTGTCCTCCTGCGACATGGACTTAGGGGGAGACTCCTCCAGCTCATTTACCAGGTCACGTTGGAGTCTGGTGACATGGGCAAGTTAGTTCAGCGCCCTAACTGAAAAGGTAGCTGAAGCGTAAACCCGCTTCCCTAGGCAGTCCATCATCCATGACTCTCGGTCAGGAGGGTAAACCGATGAACTCTCCTGGGCAAGTTCCTGCTTTGTGGCTGCTGCTACCACCATAGTATCTATGGGGAAGCCCTTGTTTCATACTGGTCTGTCTGCGTGGGGACTTAAAATTTTGTCTGTCTTTTTGGAATTGGTTCCATGGTGTCTGGCTCCTTCCATGCCCGCGAGGTCACCAGATCCACCAAAGGATCCATGGGAGGGGACACCCAGGAAGTAGATAGGCCCGTGCTGAAAGCCTCTAGGAACACAGACTCATCAGAAGGTTTGGGGGCAGACCAACCTCCAGTTGGCACAGGATTTCCATGATGTCTCCAAAGAAGACATCCTCAGGAGATGACCTAGGGGAACCTTCTCCATCAGCCAAGTCCATATCCTCGGTGAGAGACTCGGGGGAGTCCAAGTGTCTCTGCTTGCACGTATGCTTGCGAGCCACCTCCCAGGTGGGGCTCTCCAGTGGAACTCACAAGCCACTTGTTCCTCAGGGGGAATCGTCTGGGGCTCCTTAAGCACAGGCTGTCCCTCTGATAAAATGACGGGGACCATAGCAAGAGCTGTGGGAGTCTGGATGGAATCCGAGGGGGTAGTCAGGGTTCTTGATCCAGCAGAGAGAACCCTTTCTATCACATCGAACGCCGAAGGATAGCGACCCTCCTGAGAACCCAATAAGGAGGTCGGTCTCCCCAGGTCCGAAGAGAGAATTGGAGCCGGGCCCTTAGTGGACACAGCTCCAACGGAGGGAACTTAGCCCGACAAATGCGGAGCCGATGAAAAAAGTTCTACTCGCTTGGATCCGACACCCAAGCTCCGCCAGCAGCCCAGATCCAATCTGGTTGGATCCGAAACCCTCCAGGCAGCTGTCAGCATTGAGGAAGCAGGTACCATCGGTGCTGACTCCCTGACTAAAGCCATCCTCGGATTCGAATACTCCGAACCTGATGGACGGATCGGAGAAGGAGATATCGGCTGGAAAAAGGGAAGCGAGCTCCCCCTCCTGAGGGACAGGGGGGCTGGCAAGACCCCCATCTGGATATGAGTACAGACGAACCTCATCATTTTATCCTTTTCGACCTTAGACAAAGACCAGGTGGACCTCGATGAGGCCACGGACTGCAACCTTGTGGGTCAGGGCACCGAGGCCCTAGAAGCTGAACGTGTCTCCTCTGGCTCCAGGGAGAACCTCAGAGATCGGATCCAAGGGGAGTCATGGATATGTAATATTTTCACAGGCGAAGGGAGGCCCGGAGACCTCTTGCGCTTTTCCCTCGCCTTCGACTTTCTCTCCTTCTCTATGCCCCTTTTCTGCTATGCTTCCACGGGCTTTTGTACAGGAGGTTGAGTCCCAGCCTGGGAGGGAGGAAAAGCCAGGGGAAGAGAAGAAGGAGAGGTGGTCACAGCATCCACTGTATCCGAAGCCGAAGACGAGGCAACAGTCTCTGAAGGGGGAAGAAGGCCTTTCAGAGCCAACTCAGACTTCCTATCTTTAATGGTGCGAGGGTTGAACCCCACACATATAGAACAGTCTACACTCAGATGGGCCACGCCCAAGCACATACACAGAGTGGCCATCTGCAGGGGATAATGTATGGTTACACTCAGTGCATCTTTTGAAAATAAGCTGGTCAGCCATACTGTCAGAAGAAAGAAAATTTAAAAAAAAAAAAGTTATTTTCTTCCTTTCTGAAAACACCCACTCACCACACACAAACACTGAGGGGGGAGCAAATAAATCCACACAACTATTGAAACTAAGCTAACTACCCTAAAACACTAACTTGACACACCAAGCAAGGGGAGGAGAAAGGGGAACCTATTCTATCACTATCTAAAGATTTTTAAAGAAAAAAGATATTTTAAAAGTTTCACTTGAAAACCTGGAGCTCAAAAAATCAAGCTATTCACGGCAAACAAGATCTGGGGATGGAAGGTAGTGGAGATGTATTATGGGTAAGGGGAGGAGCTTGAAGCAGATGCTAGTGAAGTTGCCGGCTCAGATCCGATATGGATCCGTATTCCCACAGGTTGAAGAACAAATGAAGTAAACTACTTCAGATTTTAGGATTTTTGCTTGGGGGGTGTTTATGTAATTATTTTTATACCCCAAACTGACTTCAAAGAATTTTCGTCACGTTGATGAGAAATGGAGGTGTGATGTGGAAGGAGGAGGTAATTGGGAACATATGCTTTGGATGTGTAATGAGTTGGCAGACAAAAAAAACCCCTAAATAATACTTTGTCAGAAATAACGGGTCAGCAAATGAGTGCAACTAAGAAGAAAACGTTTTGAGCTGGAATATAAGATCTGAATTTCCTAGACATAGTGAATTACATCTGCTTCACAAAACCTGTGTGTGTGTGTAATCTATCACCTTGGGCTCTAGTTGTTAAAATCCTGGTCATCAGTGGTGTATAAAGTGACTGGTTAGAAAAGATGGTTGTCCTCTGGATTTTACTTGCCTTTTGGTAACTGTATTATTAAAGCTTCGCTGTAACCATTTTAAACTCCAAGACTTGTAAGTCCTGCAACAGTGAAACTGAATGTGTGAAAAAGGATAGCATATAATACAAAGTCTGACACTGTTGTATGTTGGAGTGCTCTTACCCCCTGAGGTACAGTAATGCTGATCACTGTAACTTGCAAGACTAGTCATCAAAATGCATTACAAAGATTTATAGATAGTTTACAATAATATGATGCTTTAAACATGGCTTTCTAAAGAATTATGTTTTTCAACACCAGATTTTATAATGTTTCATGTCTCAGCACTGGTAGAAAAGATATAAGGAAGAATGAAGGGAGGATTAATAATGCTGCCAAAGGTTGGTCTCTTCTTGAAACCAAGGCTTGTAAAGTCAGCCTTGAATATATTCACAGTATAGATCTGTCGCTGCAATTTCAGAATAAGCTCGATAATTGTGTACAACTCTATACAGACTAGAGACAGAAACTCAAGATAACATCCAGAAGGAACGTGGCTTGGATGGCAAGCTGAAAGCAACATAGTTCTTGAGCTCTGCATTCTTCATTTTTTCCTGACAGGATTTTTTATTTAATTTCACCAACAAAGACTTGAACCTACTAAAATCAGATTCTATAAGTCATAAACTACAAGTTGATGTAATTTTCAAGCTAAAATGTTCATATTTTTCTGCCAAACTTTTGAAAAGTAGGGACACTGAAACCACATTCACACAGGAAGATGAGCAGCTCCAAATTTTCTCAGCAAGAAACTCAAATGAAGAAAGAAATATAGGCAATCCTTACTACAGTTCAAGACTTGGTGGGTAAAATAGACAAATTAAACTTAAAAGTGGACAATATAAAAGAAGATATCACCAAACAAATAATGTTATTAAATGCAGTCATTAAACAACAAGCTACCCAGATTGCTGCTTTGGAAGATTCTGTAACAGCTATAGACTACAGGTTAACAGAAAGACAGAAAAACAGACTTTCTTCTTCAAGAAAATACCAGACATTGAAAAGATAGACAATATTGAGACTAGAAACAGGAGAAACAACATACGAATCTATGACATCCCGGAGTAGATTGAGGGGAACAATATGATTAATTTCCTGACTTCCTGGATTCCTAAAATCCTAAAACTACCTGAAGCACTATCCTTCACAATAGAAAGTCCACACAGGTCTTTACAACTTCTGTAGCTAGCAAAAACAGCTATCCAAGATGTATTACTGTAAGATTTATCTCCGCTCAAGGCAAAAATATTGTTTTAAGAGCTGTGTGGTCCCTTGCTCCATTAAAAAAAATGGTGACCAAACTATTAAATTTGACAATGACGTTTCACCTCTTGCAATGTCCAAAAGAAGAGCACGTGTCCCTCTAATAAAATCATTAAAAAAGGAAGGAATCAAAGCACAACTCATATTCCCAGCAAGAATAAAACTATCCCTGCCAGAAAGAAAGAAAACATTTGACTCTCTCGAAAAAGCATCAATATTTGTCCAAACAACCTTTTAAGTTAACCTGAACCCATGGATTCTTCAATGAACTTAAAACAAGCTTGAAAAAATTAGTGGACTGTTAAAGAAAAAAGGAAACCCAGAGACAAATGATTATACACAATTTTACATTTCATGCAAGTTTTTGTATTCTCCCTTCTAAATACTGTGGAATCATACACAGAAGGTAATGAAACTTTTTTTCTCTATTATCTTTTCCACAACAATGCTAACTTTATAAATAATATATAGTACTCAAAATTCAAGTAAATCAAAATCTTATCTAACTGCAAACTACTATTTTATACTTTTATCTCTTTATATACATGGCATAGCACTAGTGAAATGGTATAAAATCACTTACTCATTTCATATATTTATGGATATTTCTTTTATATCCTATACTTATTTCTTCATGTATATGTCTTCCCTTTCTGCTTTAGTCCTAGTGTCAGAGTATTTAATCACTGCAGGAGAGAGAAATGCTTACTGTGTTACTGTTAATTAAAAAGAAAGTGGTGACATTTTATTATTATATATACATTTACTACTTAACTGAACTTTTGAAATGTGCTCCATTTAGCTAATATATCTTACAGCTGTTTATGATTGGTAATTTGGAGCCTTTATTTTAAATATTCATAATTTTACAAGTTATGCTTAAAAACTTCACTTCACTAGAAAATTCCCACCTACTTACTTTTTTGATGGAATTTTCACAATTTTTGTGACAAGCTCAAGCTTCTAAATGCTTCAATTAGCTCACAGACTCATGAGAAACCATCTGTGTGTCTTCCAGGAAGTAGGCCTGACCTCTGAACCTGTTTCTCTTCACTGAACTCTAACAGCCAATCAGATTCAAGAATGATCATTTGAACTTTTTCATCCATTTAGCAATTATTTATCTAAAGTCTTATAAGCATATGTTATACTGTAAATAGTGACTTATTTAATGTGAATTACATTTATATTTAAATAAGAATTACAAATATGCTTCTCACAGTGACAGTTTTAAATACATATTTTTCCTGTCTGCTTTAATGACATTACAGTCCTGTATTTACTCACAACAAACAATTGTTAGGATCAGTTTATCTTAGTCTGTTTAGATAAAATGAATTTTAAGAAATTGTATACAGCTTCATGTTCTTAGTTCATGCATACATAGTATATTAAATTGAAAATTTCCTTTTGTATGTTTTTAATGTATATGCAGTTTCCCTTTTGCTTGCTATTAACTTGCAGTAGATAAACTTCCTATTACATGTCATGAGGGGGTTAGTTTGTGGCTTCTATGAGAGATATAGCAAGCCTATAAGTAGAGTTTATCCATGCAAAAGGTTATTAAACTATATAGTTTTATTTTTCAAATTTAGACTTTTTTAAATTGTCCATTACAGTTTTAAAAAAATGTTATTTGTCATAATGAATCAAGGAAAACACTTTTCAAAAGCAATCTCCATCAAATGACAATATTTAACTTTATATCCATTAATGTCAATGGGCTGAACAACACTATAAAAATGAGTAGTGTCAACAAATATTTAATGCTACATAAAGCAGATTTTGCATTCATTCAGGAATCCCACTTAGTAACAGAAGATTTAAGGATTATAAGATTTTGGTAATTTCAATCTACAACCCCAAAAGAGAGGTGTCCTAAATTTACACAGAAAATGAATGAGAAATAGTTGATTCATACTCAAGCAATGATGGCATGCTTGCTTTAGTCATACTAAAACTAGATAAAAAGATGTACACTTTTACAAACACCTACTGGATACCAGGTATTGGGACTAAAACTGTGAAAAAAACATTTAGACACCATAACATTAAAGTCTAAATGTGAGTTACTATTAGCAGGTTATTTTTAATTGCATCTTGTCCTCTACTGATACCACAAGCTCCAAGCCCTTCAGGATATCCCCTGTTGCCAAGCACTTGAACAACTACATAAAAGACAGAAACCTAAATGACATGGAAGGTATAAAATATTATTCATTCTTCCTGAAGTATTCTCCCAACTCTTACAGATTTGGCACACAGACTAGTTCTTTACTGGCCAATACTGATTAATGTAATGTTGACAGCATGCCCTATGTCTGAACACAATGCTATTTGCCTTCAATGTAACACTTAATACTGACCCCCTTAAACTTCTGCCAAAGACTACCTGTTTATCTAGTAACAGTATGAGGATTTAAATAATGTTTTCTAGATGAAATTAAGCTTTACCTAGATGCTAATAATAATGGTGATGTTTCAGATATTGTACTATGGGACACACTAAAGGTAGTCTTACATGGTAAAGTTAAAAGTTGGTATATAAATAAAAGGAAAGAGTGAGATAAAAAACTAGCAGGCATATAAAAAGAAACTGATGAACTAAAACTGACATCAAATGACAAATCTGCATTAGCTGACATATGTAAACTGAACAAGGAACATCAGGATATCGTGCAGCATAAAATATCAATAAATCTGGAAAAATTCAGATTACAATCCTACTCAATTAATCCCAAGAGCATGCACAGAATTGCGATTAGATCTAAATATTTAAATGAAAAAGTCATACAAAAGAAATGCTACACACTATTAGACTATCAAAGTTACAGATCTAAAAAATATTTTATCGTTTTAAAAACCATTACAAAAATATCTACAAGTGATAAAAGTAAAGGCAACTTTCTTGCTAATAATAATCAAAAGAAATTATCCAAACACAATATTAATAACACAGACAAACCCTTTTTCTTTAAAGAATTAAAGGAACAAATAAAAAATCTTAAGACAAAAAAGGCACCAGGGCTGGATGGTCTAATTCCAGACTTTTACAAAGTCTTACCTGATAAGATCTTGAAAATCTTAATGCATTCCAAGAAGTTAAAACTACAGCAAACATCCCTCCCACTTGGAAATTATTCCATCATCTCTCCCATCCTAAAACCAAATAAAGAGTCCAACCTTTGCGCATCATACAGGCCGTTTTTGCTTAACATTGATTACTATATATTCATGTATATCTTAGCAGAAAGATTAAATATTCTTTAAGTATTAATTCATGAAGACCAAGACAGGTTTATCAAAAACAGAAAGGTATAAGACAATGTAATTAGATTACTCTCCTTAATAGACTTATCAAACAAGAAAAAAATTAGCTTTATATTTTAAGCCTTGATATAGATAAAGATTTTGACTCCCTAAGTTGGGCATATTTGTTTAAAGCTCTGGAAAAAATTACAATTTCTCCCCAAACTTTATAGGATTAATTAAAAAACTATATGAAAAGTCCAGAGCCTATGTAAAGACTGGATCTTATCTATCTAGCCCATTCAAAATATTAAGAGGTAATAAACAGGGGTGCCCCCTCTCCCCATTACTCTTTGTCCTGGCTGTTGAGCCTCTTGCAAACTATGTTAGAAATAATGACAGCATTAAAGGATATAAAGTGTCAGACAAATTAACCCCAAGATACAACTGTTTGCCGATAACCTACTAATAACTTCTAACGATACTGAAAATTCAGTAGATCGCCTATTACATAATCTAGACTTCTTTGCAAGCATCTCTGGTCTAAAATTCAATCACAACAAAACTCGTACTTCTAGTGAATAAAAATGTTACTATGAAATTTAGATCAAGAAGAGACAAACTGGGAGGGCACACATATTAAACATCTAAGTGTCATTTCTGAATCTATTTATAAAAAAAATTGCTCACATCTAATTACCAACAACTTATAAACTCAATTACTAGTCTGACAGTTGGATGAGGCTCTTCTTCACATTTGAAGACAGACTAATTTTAAACAAAATGATACTGTTACCTAAAATTTTATTCACTGGCCAAGCTCTAATAATTCCCCCACCTGTCAAAATTAAACAGATAATTAATAACTTGTTAATCAACTTCCTTTGGTATCCCAAAAAAAAAACAAAAATGTCTCTTCTCTGTTACACCACAAGCTGGGATGAAAGAGGTATTGGGTTTCCAAATATTGATTTTTATTTAAATTCTGCATTTACTAACATAGTGTTGCTTTGGAATAATACTATTTATATATCATACTGAAAATCAATACATAAAACCTTACTTCTAAACAGTAAAAGGACATTTCTTGAACCATGTACTCAAACACATACAAATATCTTTATATGGATTTTAAAAATATAAAAAGGGAAAGGTCAAAATTTGTTCTCACACCTCTTATAAACCAAATATTGCTGTTTAAAAAGCTTATGTTTTCTACTCAAGTAATTAAGAATTTATTAATAATTATGTTTCCTACTGCTTACACAAATTAATGTTCGATATCTTTTGATACTTAGAAAATGTTAGAATTTAAGAAGGGTGACCTATTATATTGGAATCAATTTCTTGCAGCTAATAAAATAAGCTCTTCAGACTATTTCATCACCAGATGTAGTTTGTAAAACTGCAACTGGCTGGACATCCAAAGTTGTAAGAGTTTTATACATAATAAGCCTGTACCCTCATTAGAGGCATACAATAAGTGTAAGTTAAAAATCTTGTATTTTATCTCAACAATTATTAAAGGCTTACCCAAGAACACTTCATACATATCTGTTATTTATAAAATTCTCAGAAATGACTTTAGCAAAACAGATGTTTCCTTTTGGAATTACTCAAGTGAAGTTAATAGACATGTACTCTCAGAAAAAGATAAAAAACTTTGTTTACAGCTGGTGAAGGAATCCACATATTCCCTATTCTGGCGTGTATACACATGGAAATTTTTACATAGATTTTTTTTTTTACCCCACATAGACTAGCAAGAAAGATGAAATGAAATGCTGGAGATGTGGACACCTGGATGTTGACTGGATGCATATGGTTAATTGTAAAATAATTTCCCCATTTTGGCTAGACTTTATCTTTGTAAAGCTCTGTGGAATGACAACTGTATAATTTCTGACTCCCTTATCCTTTTCAGTGTTCTGGTTCCTGAAGTCATTCCGAAAAAACAAACATTTTTACTGTGTCTATCCTCTCTATAGCAGCGAAATTTGTTACTAAAAATTGGAAATCCCAATCTACTCCGGTCTTTAAACTTGAGTTTATTCATCTTGTGAAATACATTTGTAAGAATGAGATTGCTACTATACAAGCAAGGACTAACACCACAACTCATTTAATTCTTCTTCTTCTTTCAGCTTTTCCCAGTTAGGGGTTGCCACAGCGGATCACAGCTCATTATTTAATTGCTTGGACAAAATTGTTGAATCTGTTAGAGAAATATTAAGTTCTCCTACATATATTACCTTTTTAGTTGTTCTGGACATTGTATATAATTTGTTTTTTCTTGTTACTATACTGTTAAGTTAATGTGTTATAAAATGAATAACATTTTGGAAAAAAAGAGAACATGCAGCAGGATTTAAAGAAGATTTTATTACAAAGTCAAAACTAAGGAAAGAAAATAATATTAATGATGACTTTAATGCCAGAATAGGGACATAATGAGAGTGCATGAGAACCTTTGGAAAAATTATGTGGAACCCAAGGTAAACAAAAATAGGATAAAAAAAAAAAAAAAAAAAAAAAAAGGAAAAATACTGAAACTGGTTTAATTCTGTAATTTGATATTGCTGAATACAATAGAAGTAACTTGACAGTGATGTACATTTTGCAAACAAATCATATATTGTTTTACAGTGTCAAAATATCTGACATCTCAGTGTAAGCTGAAATTAGATGCAAGACCAGGCAGACATCATCTAATGTTGATAATAGGGTGGGACTGAGTAATGTAGGTAAAATAAAAGGGTTATATGAAATAGTTCTCATCTACAAATAAAAGAAGATGCAATGTCCTAACTGAATCAGTCATTAAAGAGTTAAATTAGAAACTTAACAATGGGCAGGGAAACTTACTGAACTAATAAGTGTTAACATTTATGAAAGGGAGGAATTTAACAGAAAAAAGAGCAAAGTGGCAGTTTGATGAAGAATATGAAAAGGAAATATGGAAATATTGAACTGCAATAAAAAGATAAAATTAGAAGAATAGCTGGACAGAGTTATAAAGATATGCAGAGACAGGGGTCCAGGGAAGTAAATATTCTGGGAAGAAATATCCAGGGAATTGTTATGGCTAGGATTGTATAGGCCCTAGGTCCAATAGCCTAGTACCAACCTATGAACCTATAAATTAACAGCTTACAGAAAATGCATATGGCAGAGAAAAATACTACGCATGCTTCAGTTAGAAGATAAGTAGTGTTAGCTTCATCAAATAAAGTAATGTTTTAGCATAAAGTATGGTTTGGTGTAGGACAGTCACAGAAAATGGATTTAAGAAAGGTGAAAATTTATGAAAAAACATTCTAAATTGTAATTATTAGGCTATTCAATTACTGAGCAGAACTGGATTTTGATGAGAAGCAAGTCTGAAATGTTTATAATTGAAAACAAGAAGCTTAAAAGGACTACACAGCGTGATGTAATAAGCAATGACAATATCTATCAAATCCTCAGAAGTGGACTGAGGTGTTAAGTATGCTTTGAGGTGGAGCTTAGAGGAAAGGACATTTATAGACTAATGGGCAGGAGGGATTTCTGTTTTGATATAAGAAAGGTTCTCACGATAACCTAAACATGTACTGAAAAGTAACACACTGGAAGAAAATTCCCTTAAAATATTCTCAATGATTCTCTTGCAAGATTTGAAAAGCAGAGATGCAAGAAAATACTCTATATTTTACTCACTTTGCATATACACACAGGTCATCCTTAGATACTTGTTTACTTTTACAGTGCACGCTTGAAAAATACATGAAGATCAGAAAACAAGTATTTTATTTATTTATGGAATTCAGATCTATACTTCATGATAAACAAGTTGTCAAATAATACCCGATAATGTCACATCTAAAATGAAGAAAATTATATTTAAGAGGGGGTTTTCAGAGAATAGTGGAAGAGCTGAGCTCTAAGCCTACAGGGACACAATAAGTTCATGACGACTGGACAATTAACATCAACATTCAGAACAAATAAAGTAGTGAGGCGGGTTAGCATTCTTGTTCTCTGGTTGTTTTGGATTTGTATGCACACTTAGTTGTTAAGCTCATACATGATGAGACAGATCAGCCCATATTCAGGAATACTGCTTGCCTAGCAATAGGTTATATAAATTCCTAATCGTAAGCCGTACTTAACAGGCATAATGCTAAAGAAGATCTGGATTAGAAAGAATAAAGGTGTCAGCTGAAATGAAGTGCACAATGTTACCCCAAGCTTAATAACATGGAGAATTTTAAAGGTTATTTAGAAAATAAAAAAAATGTTGACTGTGTGACATTACTTTTAGAATTTTTACTTAAACAGGTTTTCAAATGTCTTTTCATTCTAAACAGAAAAAAAGCACTTGTATATGAAGTTGTTCCTGCATATTTTTGTATTTATGTACGTTGACAGTACAGCTGCATTAGAAATTCACCATAACATTAGATATTTGAGTAGCAGGATCACTACTGCACATGCATTATGTATGATAGGATTTCTGTCACAGGCAGATGTCTACACCAGACAGAATTCTAAACCTGCACTGACAAACCTTCTCTCACTGCCAGGTTACATTCCATGCTCAGGACATAACCTGACCTCAACCATAATGTGAAGTATGACCCAAATCCATTTTTACTCATTTTTTCAGGTAGTCACCAGCAGACTTGCCAATACCTCCTAAAACTAAAAGACAGAAGATGTTAACAGAATCAAAAGGGTAGGACCAATTCCCTTCGGGGTAAGCCCTAAAACATGCCAGAAAAGTTATTCACAACCTTACTCCAAAGCAATGGAATCCAGATGAGAAGGGAGAACCTAGGTATCCTTACCCCACTAAAATAACTATATACAACTGTAGACAAGAATGGTTGATCCTTCCTTCAGCCCATAGCCTAGTAACACTGAAGACTACTGAAACCAGCATAACAATAGTCTGCCCCTCTTTTTTCATTTAGATCACAGAAGACAAATACAGTGGGGTAAGGTGGGTTGGAGCTTCTCCTTTGCCAGTGACCATATTCTACTTGCACATACATCATTATGGTGAATTCCTTAAATAATATTACTTTCATCATAGGGATAACTGCTGCACTGCAGTTCCATCTTATGGGAGAACAAGCAGTAGTACTTGCAGGAGGCCTGATCCCAAACTTAGGAAGATGCTACATCAACTCTTTCAGCACTGCTACTGCAAAGCTTGCTCTGCTCTTAAACTGGGCATTCAATATGCAGTGTTTGAATAATGTGTGACTGGAGGTCCAGGTGTCAAATTTTCAAATACTTTGTGGAAACATTTTAAGATCGCCAATGTGGTAGCAGTTTGTCTGGCAGAATGCACACTAAATTCTGTCATCCAGGGTCTATATCATGTTGTCGAACTCTTAAAAGTTCAAATGTCATATGGTCGACACCATATGATCGAACTTTTAAAAGTTTGAACGTTTCAACGGAAATCTCCGTAAAGTGTGGAATGGGAAGATTTAGCTTTTCTGCACTGCAGTGTGATCTTGGAGTTGGTATATTTAAAGAGCGGGGAGTGTGTGGGGCACAGCCCCCCACATGTGGTGTCGACCATATGACGTTCAAACTTTTAAAAGTTTATGCAATAAAGATGCGCCATCCAAGGTCTTCTCACAATGGTTATAAAAAGTAGACAATTAACCAGCCACTAGTTAATGGTCTGGCTGGATACTGATCTACCCTCTTTTTCACAGCATGAATAAGACAGAAAAGATGATCTGACAGCCTGATGTCTTTAGTTTTGTTATAGGGTATTTAAATTGGGTGTAAGCATCCATGGTATACTGATCAGCTTTCCTCTTTATTAGCAGGTTTAGATTGAAAAACTGGCAGCTGAATGGACTAATTCAGAGTTAAGCTAGTCAACTCTGAGAATATTTCAGGCTGGATGGGAAGGCTAGTCTTGAGAAAGAACCTGTTCTTATAGAATACTGAGTACAGCTGCTTTCACAATAAGGTCTTGTACCTGGGAAGCCCTCTAGATGAAGTTATTGACACTAGAAGCAGTGCATTCGAGGAAAGGAAATTCAGGCTGGCTGAACTGGCTGGTTTTGAAGGTAGGAGGGTCAGTTTTCATGTAACAAAATTCATATCCCAGACTAAATGAATGGGTCTCTTTCAAGGTCTGAGGTGAAGGCACCCCTAAGTAAAGGTTTCACAATGGTAGTGGCAAAGAGTGGAGAGTAAAGGGTGAGACAAGCTTTGCTTGACTGAGAAAAAGACAAGTCCCTAGAAAAGATTCTGGAGGGTATTAGAATATTTCTAAAATGATAGATTACTTATGGTTTTAACCGTTGCCTGCAATACTAGACCAAGAACAGTGCGGACTTCCACAAGTAGAATTCACAGTGTATGCCTACCTGGCATCTTGAGTGATATCAACCAATTGCTGGTACAGTAGGTGCCTCAAAGCCAGTAGCCAGAAATCCATGGTCTCAGAGGACTTCAGAGATGGTGATACATTTGAGTGCCTTCTATTGAGTCAGAAGGTTCGGTCTAAAAGGTGGAACCCATGAGCCCTCCATGCTATCGAAGAAAACCAAACTTGCCTTGGGCAGATGTGGGCTACAAGTGTAAGGTTTGCTTTATTGAAATGAGAGGGAAGGGTGCAGAGCACACCTTGTTTCTACTTTATTGAGAAAACTAATTCCTTCAGTCTTCCTGCAAAGTATGTAGTGAAAAAAGTGTAGAAGGTTGATGAATATCCCAGGCTGAAAGAGATGTAGCCTTGGCATCCTAATTTGTTTGATATCTTGAGAAGCATGCTAATAATTTTAATACATACTGCGCTGTCAGGCTTCTTATTGGGTGGTTTACCAGGACATTTTGGTTGCCTCAAATATATACTGCCAGTAGGTACATACTTGTACTGATGGCTAGTTCCCAGAGTTTCATTGCTAGCCTCCTTACTTATCAGTTCACTAATGCTTATTCTGAGGTTGTCTGGTCACACAGTTGGACTGAAAGCTTTGAGAGCATACATAACCTCCTTTACATTTATGAACCTTCTTTTCTTGTCATCTTGACATGTTTCCACATACACCCCCCCCCCAGTCAAGTATGAGGTAATTTTGGTCAGTTGCTGCCTGGTCCCTGAGGTGGCAAAAGGAAAACCAGAGCTCCATACCCCAGCTCCCTCAAACACACATACCCTCACCATACCCCCTAACTCACTACTGATTGCCCATCTCAACATTCGGAGTATAAAAAAGGTTGCCCAGCTACATGCTCTCTTGATGTTCATTCATTTGACATCCTATGCCTCACTGAAACTTGGCTAAAACCAGCGACACTAGACAATGAAGTCATACCACCTGGATACAATATCCTAAGGCTAGACCGTACAGCTAACAAGGGTGGGGGCTAGCTATCCTTTACAAATCTGAACTAAAGGTGACCTCTGTAGACTCCAAACCACCTCTAGATAGTAATGCTGAGTGAATTATTTCCAAGGTTCAGCTCAATAAATATAAAGCCATCTATATCATGTGTCTATCTTCCCCCACGAAATAATACTAATACCCTTGAAGACATCCTTAGCTGGCTGTCCACTAACTATCCCCAAGAAACCATAGTCCTCGGCAACTTTAATATCAATTGGAAGAACTGTACCACTGAACAACCTACTACCCAAATTAACCTATATGGTTTTACCCAAACCATTACCTCCCCCCACAAGGACCAACAAACCCAACAACAAAGACAGTACTTTAGACTGGATTCTCATTAACAGTCATCACCAATTATACAAGGTAGGGACCCTCCCTGACAATGTAAATGACCCCTCTCTCGTCTTTACAATTAGGCATAAGACTGACATTCCTAACCTAACCACCTATAAGACAGTAAGGAGCAACAAAGATTTCAACCATGACATCTTCCAAAGTGAACTGAGGGCATCTGATTGGTCGGCCCTAAAACATTTTCCACTGGAGGAAGCAGTAAAATACTTTAACACTAAATTCTTAGCCATTTTAGACTGCCATGCACCAATACGTACTATTAGAACTAAGATTAAACCGGCCCCATGGAACTCAAAAGTAACCAAACAAAAAATCCTACTTGGAAATAAAGTCTAGGCCAAATGGCATACTACAAAAAGCCCTGCAGATCATATAAAATTTAGACAGTTAAGAAATGCTACAAAAAAAAGCCAATCTGTTAGATAAAAGAAACGTTTACTATCAACTCCAGCAAACCCATCAAAACAAACCTCAAATGTTTTGGGCAGGCATCAATAAACTTTTATGCCCTTGTCGTTCTGTCACACCAACCCCATCAGGCACTAACTATGACAATCCCAAACAAACTGCCAATACCTTTAACACTTTCTTTACAGAGACCATCCAATCTCTTGCCAACCAACTATCTCCTGACAGCTCAAGCCTGACTACTGCTATATCCAGCTTACTCTCATTTCACTTTCAACCTGTTCCTAGATCCCTTGTCTGTACCCTTATTCAGAAACTCAAACCAACCACCCCCTCAGCTGATCTACTACCTGCAGAATATTTACAAAAAGCTACAAAAGCCATAGCTTATCCCATGTCCACCCTGACTAATAGAACTATAACTGAAGGAACCATCCCATCTATCTGGAAAATTTCACATATCCCCTACATAAAGGTAACTCCAATGAGTTAGCAAACTACAGACCCGTAGCTATACTATCACCCCTGGCAAAAATTATGGAAAAATGTTTAGATAAACAACTGCTAAACTACCTTACCCAAAACAACCTACTAGCTTGTCAACATGGTTTTAGGCCATTTCACAGCACCACCTCTGCCCTCTTATCCTTCACTGATTGCATAAAAAAATTGTAATAACATTCTTTCCTCAGCCCTGTTTATTGATCTCTCTAAAGCCTTCAATATGGTTAACCATCAGCTACTCATAAACATACTTAAAACCCTCTCACTAGGCTCACTGGCCATACAATGGTTCCAATCCTACTTAAACAATAGACAACAGGCTGTACTATGGGAAAATAACTTATCCACCCACCTTCCCATTGCCCTTGGTGTCCCTTCACGGCTCTATATTAGGTCCTCTCCTATTTTCTATTTTTATTAATGACCTACGTTCAGTAATTCCACAAGCTACCTGTATCCAATATGCAGATGATTCCACGTTAGTCTGCTCAGCCACTTCTCCATCTGATCTACAGTCTCTAACCCAAATGGTGTTCAATACAGTCAAAAATAGCTTCTACACTGTTGCCTCCTCTTGAACCCCAAAAAACCAAAACTTTTACTATTCACTCCAACTCTTAGGGCCTCCTCACTTAACTTTACTGTTATATCAAACAATGGTACTATCATATCTCCTGATCCCACTACCAAACTACTAGGGGTATTAATTAACAACCTTAACTTCGACGCTCATATTAACAGTACAATAAAAACAGTAAAAAAAAAAAACCTCTGCTCCCTTTATAGGATCAAACCCTTCCTGACTCCATTAGCTAGGAATATCGCCTGCACCCATTTAATCTCTACTCTCCTCTATGCCTCCCCTATATTTACTAACTTGTGTAAAAATAACCTTAACAAGCTAGCAATCTCCTATAACAATATTGCCAGATTTACCACCGGCTCTGCTTACTTTCAGAACCCATCGCTGTCATTATCTAGAACTAAGATGGCTAGAGTTACCAAACCAACTACCAAATAACCAAATAACAGTTGCATACAAGATCCTGTATCAACCTACTAATACCCCAATACTTACCAACCTTATCACTCCCTATGATAATATTAAGACCCTATGCTCTTCAGACTACTTGTACAACTAAGCAAAACCAATATGGGTGGTGACTCCTTGTTCTCCAACACCGTTGGCAAAACCTGGAATTCACTCCCTAGTGACCTGACGTTGCTTTCCTCAATAACACTTTTTAAAAACAAACTATACCTCAAAACACATTGGTTATGCCCTTGTGCTAACCCTGGCTAACTTCCGCACTTACCACTGGGTACATAGTACTCTTTCTGTACCAAGTAGGTGCTTTTCTGTTAACCTTTAAACAGTGTGTGTTTTCATATATTAACCTCATGTCATTCCTAACATCTTCCTGTATTATTCCCTAAATCATCATATATTAACCTCATGTCATCTCTAACATCTTCGCGTATTATTCCCTAAATCATTTAATGTATAAAGAATCTTAAAAAAGAAATGTAAAGAATTGTTTAAAAGATGTACCTGTATTTTTAGAATCAGTCATGTAAAATAACTATTATTTGTGTTCATTGGAGCTTTTCTCCCCGGGCCTCTGCTGAAAATGGACATATATCCAGGTGGATCAGCCCGGTCAACAAATGTAAAATAAATAAAACAAAAAATACATGTCAATGATATGAAGCACCCATCAGAGGGGTTTCCTATTTACAAAGAAAATCAATTACATCAGTTATTCATAAGTAATTACTAGGCTAATGACCTTATAGGGCTTTTTTAAGCCTAGCCATGTTTCCCAAATATATTTGACAGGTTTTAATACCACTCATTTTATTGGGGAAATAGTTTGGGTATGGCTGATCCAGCATTTACATGCTTCCTCTATCTAATAGGGACAGAAATAGCAGATCAAGGGTAAATTTACGATTCTCCATCCACTGATCCAAGTTGCACTTGAATAGGTGCAGGGAGGAATTCTGCTTTACATGGATGAGAAGTCCATTTCTGAGAATGGGTAGTTCTCTAAGACACATACCTTTCCTTCCAACATGTCTTTTTCAGGAATGGTAATACTGTTCTCAAAAGCTCCTTAGAAACCACACGGTTTTCCTCACATTCAGCCATGAATGATGTGCCATCAGGACAGATGTAAGCATGTACTTCAAAGTCTAAGAAAGACAGGGCTGTTAGAAAGGGTTTGTTCACATTGTGCAGAAAGAACTGGCTCATCAACACTGTCCATAGACACAGATATCCTGCACTCCATTGTGCTTACTATTATCCTCATGAAGACTCTGGAGTAGAAAGGATCCAGAGTTTGTTTCTGCAGAGCCAGAGAAATACCCAGGGACCTATAAACATTAGTGGTGTATGTCAGAGTCTCTAGCAGTACCTTCTGTGAAGTCACTTCCATTAGTGTGTCTAGATGACAAGTCAGCACCTGCTGCAGAGGCAAAAGTTGGGAGTAGTAGAACCAGAGCTGTAGATGTGGCTGCCTATGAAGCACTGACTAAAATTACAGGAACAGCAGCTTTGGATACCTGGTATAAAAGGTGCATAGCTGAAATGGTGAAAGCAGTAGCAGAAGAACTTCAACCAAGATGCGTAGCCGAAATGGTGAAAGCAGTAGCAGAACAACTTTGACCATCAAATGCATGCATGTAGCAAATGTCATCCTGCTGTGGTACAGCTGAATTTATGAAGCGCCTGAATGAATCTTGAAAGTTGGAAGCCCAATTCCTGCCACCAAAGGGAAAAAAATTGACAGATATGAAGGTAAATCTAGGTTCTGGTTCGGAAAACTGAAAGAAGCCAGTCATCACTGGACTCTGTACTCGCAGACAGTGATGGAATATGTGGGGTCAAGTACAGTGTCAGACATCCAGCCTACTACTACTGCAATAGAGATGGTTATCCAATAGCTCTGCAAGGTAACCAGCCCTGATAGTGTGGTTGACTGTGATCTAAAAATGTGCTTCCTAACCCTCCTAGGTACCTTTTTTGATAAAAAGAGAGATTTTACAACTGTAAAAGTTCAAAGAAATTCCCCAAACAAAATAGATATAGAACATGGTAGTCTTCAGTAGAATTAATTCCCCATTTGCACTTTTGTTGGCGGCTTCTTTTGCAGGGCACTGCAAAAGGTCCAATTTGCAAAATCAAAATTAAAGTACGGCAAAAAGAAAAAGTAAAGTAATGGTTACCAATCATTCTGAATGAATTCTACCAGTGGCAAATTATGGTGGTGGCCAACAACACTACGTAGTTTTTTCCAATATGAACAAAATACTGCATAGAAGACCACTACAACTGTAACTCTGTGTTTGTGGTTTATGGTGTTTTCTGTGATGCTCCTCACTTAAGCAACCCACCTAGAAAACTAAGTTATCATAATTTATGAATAAAAGGCAGCTTTGTATTAGAACACTACCCCCACTGGCATTTCTGCACAGACATGGGTGTGGCGGAAATGACTGACATGGCAGGGGATGTCTGACGTGGCATGTTAATCACACACGATTGACAAGCCATGCAGATTTGCCAGTGTCATTGCGAACATTCATTGTGTGGTAGTACTGTGCAGTTCTCATCAATGTTCATTCTGGCGGAGTTCTTTTCTTTTTTAGTCCAATTTAAAAAAAAAAAATCTCCAGCCATACAGAAGTTACAGTTGCCTGCTCAAATGGCCACAGATTTTAGCAAATACTACACTTAAGAGCAGATATCTTTCTAGCTGGAAGTTTTATAAAAATAGCGTAAATACTTCGAAAAGCATGACTGACCAGTAGGTTAGTATTATACAACTCCCCACGATGCATGACTAGGTCAATGCATTTTAGTAGAAGAAAACAAATCATCTCCAACAGTAATCCATTAAAGAGTTTTTTGTGTCCTTGCTGCCCCCCCATCATTGGATGAAAAAGTTGTATGAAATGAATATGAACATAACTGCAATCAGACTAGAATCAAATGAAGACATTCCCTGCATTCACTACGCTACTTCAGATATATCTTTAATTATTTGGAGTTATGTTTGTCCCTTACAGTATTAATAATTGTTGTTGCAGTAAATTTTTCTGTTGTGCTAGTAGAAGCTAAACAACTTTGGGAACTTTAATATGCCGCACGGTTTTGTGAAAATAAGCTGATCTGTGTATGAGCATTTTCTGAAAAAAATCACATATTTTATTTTTAAGATTGTGCTACGTGTACATCACTGTTTGTATGCAGATTTACAATACTGACAAAAGATTTGTGAGACAGTGAAGCAATAATTTAAGTCTGAAAGCCAGAAGTGTTTGAGAAGCAAGAGTGGAAACATTAAAGCTGTGCTGTCAAATCACTTTGAATCCATCCATCCATCCTCAACCCCATTTTGCTCATGGGGTTGGGGCATCACCACCGGGTGGCTAGCCCTGCTACAGTAATTCATTTATATGGCCAATTTTAGTGTGTCCAATCCACCTACTGCATGCCTTTGGAATATGGGAGGAACATGCAGAAATCACTTTGAATAATAGTCTTTTATTTTAGTTCTATTGAGGATTTTGAGGTATGGTGGTGGGGTCAGGGTTAAGCTACATATTTTCCCAAAACGTTTGTATTTGCACGTTTCTGTTGATGCAGGGGTTTTAAAAGTCTGAATGTATTTTCCTTAACTGTGTTTGGTTCTACACACATTTCAAAAGCCTTAGATTAAACTTGTGTAAGGCAGTATGTGGCCATAGAGTGGGGCTAAAATTCTACATAATTGCGTTATACAGACAGAATAGGTGGCTGTTCAGATGGACTTAATATGATAGTGGAAAAGGAAACTTATCACTAGTGCATTATGGAATGGCTGGGGGATGCTGGGGCGAAAGAGAAGTGTGTATGTTGCTGTCACTGATGTAGAAGTCTTCTCTGCCTAGGGCACAATATGGTCAGTTATAGAAGCACTCAAATTTAACTACTGCCAATGAAGATGAATAATTCAGTGTTTTGAATATTCATATGGTGGACGCAGATTTTATGTTTATTCACATGTACGGAAGCAATACATATCATGCGCATGGGGTTGGGTGGGGTTTGGGCGGTCCTTGCTACTGCGCATCTGGTGGGGTAGTGTTCTAATACAAAACCTAAAAGAAAAGTATTAATAAAGGTTTCCTGCACAGTGCATTATACAGACATGCCGCTGTATGTTCAGCATTTAAGAAATTTTCAATTTTACTTTTCCAAAACAAGTGAAACCGGACATGGCAGGTGTCTTGAAACCTAAACCTTTAAAATAGCAGGTTTAATTAGTGCTTTGCAGCTTTAAGAAATGATAGTATTTTGTACAGTGTTTCTGACTGGTAAGTCAGTCAAATGTCCTTGGCTTTCAGCTTTTATCAATGCAGATACCAAGATTCTAAACTGCATGAAGAAGTTCTAAGCATTTAGAAAGACTAACCCTGCTTACCAGTTCTCATGGTTTATTTAAATACATAGAGTGTTGAACTTTGTGTTCAAAGCTGAGACAATAAGTTCCTAACCATTTGAGAAGACAAAAGGTTGAGAGGCTACAGGAATCATATCTAGAAAGCAAGACAATATAATATATTGATCAGGAATGTTCACTCAAAAAGAACAAGTAAAACTTCATACCACCTGCAATGCAGACTATGACAACAGTGGAAGCCATGATAGCATACAAAGTACTAGAGCATTTGCACCTTCCATAATCCACTGCCCATGAACTGGTGCTAATCTGTTCTCTGTTCAAAGAGCCCATGTATCTTATGTATACAGATTCTTAGTCTAAGATCTAAGATTCCCTAGAATTCCTCAGAGTTCAGGCAGTTAATAAAAAAAATACTGTACATATCCCACCTAACAACAGGTGGCAGAAATACTTTCTTTAAAAACTTTCCAATGTTCCACACCAGAGGTAAACCCCTCATTTGTAAGATCAAACCATAAACAAATTTCCCTGGACATCCATATCCCGTCCTCACTCCCAGCCAAGGAAATCACTGTAAAGAATTTCTCAAAAGCTAACTTTGCACTTCTCAAGACTGAGGTGGAATCCTTCAAAGCCCCTGGGCCAGAGGATAATACAGCCCAATCCGCAGAATCCTTTACAAATGCATTCTATGAGCACCTGCAGGAATGCATGGATCGTGCTATCCCAAATAAAACCAAGACTCACTCCTCCAAAAACAGGGGACCAGTCTGGTGGACCCCAGCCATAAATAAGCTATACAACAGAAGGAGGAAGCTACTACATGACAGAGTAAAATCCCAAAAAGGGAAGGCATCTCTGATCAGTATTAACAAGAAACTTCGATCCCTCATAAAATCATCAAAGGCCAGCTTCGAAAGAAAAATTGCCCTAGACACTAAAGATAATCACAAGGCCTTCTTTAGTTATGTCAGGAACATGGGCGGAAACTCCCAGATATGCTCTGAATTGTTGCATAACGGTACAAAATATACCGAACCTACAGACATAGCCAACATCCTGGCAGACAGATTCAGCGCAAACTTCTCCTCCCCTTCCCCCCCAAGGAGCAAATGCCTATCCCAACTGAATGTAACCTCCCTGACATCACAGATGTACAGGTGAAAGCTGCCCTCTCCTAAGCAAAAAAACACAGCAACTATGGGACCGGACGATGTCCCAGGCTTTGTCTTACACGAGCTCCAAGAAGAACTGAACCCTCACATTAAGTCACTGTTCAAACTTAGCCTTACTACAGGATCCCCTGGATATATCACTGCACTACCCTCACTGCTGATGATTTAAAAGGGATTATGCTACATGTAATGTGCTCTCAATGTTACTGAATAACTATTTCTCTCTCCTGTGCTTGTTCTCTCTCTTCTCTCTACCTATAGCTAATTCTACAGATTGTACTCCAGGGTTCCTGTCCATACCTAACCTAAGAGGCCCTGTGGACATCTCAATATATCCAGTATCCTGAATAGGAGTCTACACCCTTAAAACAAAGACTGTCCTCCCAGATATTTTTGGAAAGTATGTCCTATTATTGTATTGATTAAATACTACTCACCAGGACATTTTTTTACCCCAGCCAGGTAAACCAGCAGCCCCCCCCCCCTTTAGATTTGGCCTTTTCTCCTCTCTCAGTCCCACCTCTGTTCTGCCTTTATCCTTACTTATACCTCCCTGTTTCCTGCTTTTCATACTTAGTAAACCTCCAGTGTATTTCGTCTGTTTTTCTTTCCTTTTCCTGGCCACTAGGTGGCGCTCTTGTCAATTCATCTCCTACATTCACAATCATTAGTAAATCCTACTGCTCTTCTTATTGCTCCAACCTGATTTTTATTTGTTTTCTTTCTCAAACACATCTCATTTACCTTACCCAGTATTTTATTACTAACCCCCCATAAGTCTTCTCTACCTTTCTAACCCACCTTTACTTTTACACCTGTTCTCTACCTCTTGCCTGATTGTTTTCTGCAACTGGTCGTCTTGTTGTTCCCCGCTCCGTTCGCTACGCTCACTCCGCTCCCCTCCCTACCCCCAATTCCCACCCACCCCCAGGGGTCCTACCTTTATACTTCCCTAGACACACCCCCAATTAAACGGCAACCTATAACCTCTCTCCTACACGTCCACCAATTAATTCCTCACTCCTTCAACCACACCCTCTCTTGAAACCACCCCTCCTATTCCCTACAAACCTATAATCTCTAACCTCATACTCTATAAAAACATGCCCTTAACCCTTAAATCTCTCCTTCCTCTTCTTCTCCTAAACATCCTACTTTACTACTACACCCTTACCTCCTATGAAAATCTCAAACTTTACCAAACTCCTACTTCAACCAAACATACTACAACTACACTTCCCTACCCAAACAATCACATATTAATATACTAGCTACCTGTCCCTACCTCCCCCCTCTCTACCATAAAGCCCACCACTACAAACTCACAACCTCCAAAAGACTCATTCTAATACCAGTCAAATACACAAAACCCCTGCAACCACCCCAAACTCTTTTACTTATATATGGAGATATCCACCCCAACCCTGGCCCCAATACCCTCCAAAATCAAAGCCCTCCAAAACAAACTACCAACTATTCTAACCCACCCTTTTCCTCTGACTCCCTCTCTATTGCTCACCTTAATATTCGTAGTATTAACAACAAAGTCACTCAACTCCATGCCTTAATTGATTTTACGCCTTTGATATCCTCTGTCTCACAGAAACCTGGCTTAAACCCAGTACCAAAGACAATGAATTCACCCCCCCAGGCTATAGTACCTTAAGACAAGACCGTCCTAATAAAAAAGGTGGAGGAGTGGCCCTCCTGTTCAAATCCCAACTTCAGGTGGCTTTAATTAACTCCTTCCCCCCCACACCAGGAAATGCTGAAATTCTTTCCACCAAACTCCAAATTAACAAAACCAAAGCTATAAACATAATATGTTCCTACATCCCCCCAGGCAAGAACATCCACACCCTGGAAAATATCCTAAGCTGGATTTCTAGCAACTTCACCAGGAAACCATAATCTTAGGTGATTTTAATATCGACTGGAACTCCTGCATATCCCCCAAACCCACCACACACCTTAACCTCTTTAACTTTCACCAAACCATTAACTCTCCTACTAGAATACATAAATCCACCCACAAACAAACGATCCTAGACTGGATACTGACCAACAACAATCCCCTCTCCTATAAAACAGGTATACTCCCTGACAATATTAGTGACCACCTCCTTACCTTTATCACCAAACAAAAATGCAACATTCCTAAACAAACTACTTATCGAACTAAATACAACAAAACAGCATTCAATCTCACATCCTTTCAAACTGAACTCAAAGAATATAACTGGTCAACTCTAAAATACCTCCCAATAGATGAAGCAGTAACGCATTTCAACAACACCTTCTTACAAATTCTAAACCAACATGCCCCATCCCGGTTAGTCAGAATCAGATCCAAAGCAGCTCCTTGGCTCTCTGTTATAACTAAACAAACTATGAGAGCGAGAAATAAATCATGGTCAAAATGGAGATCCACTAAAAGCCCTACTGACCATCAAACCTTCAAACATCTAAGAAACAAAACAAAGAAACTTGTCATCCTAGACAAAAAAAACTACAACTTTCAATACCAACAAAACCAAAACCAAAACCCAAAAAAATTCTGGTCAGGAATTAATAAACTACTCCACCCAGGCAACACCAAAACACCTACCCCAGCTAGCTTAGCACAAAAACAACCTAACATCATAGCCAACACCTTTAACAATTTCTTCTCTCAAACTGTAAACTCACTTGCAAGCACCATGACTCCACCCCCCTCCCTCCAAACTACCCCCATCCCCAACAATACCTATACACTAAAACTTGAAACCGTCTCAACTACCTATATACAGAAACTACTTTCTAAACTAAAACCCTGCACCTACTCGGCTGACAAACTTCCAGCTGAATACCTTCAATTAGCTGCAAAAGAAATAGCCTACCCAGTATCCATCTTAATAAACAGAACCATAACAGAATCCAAAATTCCATCCTGCTGGAAAATCTCCCACATTATTCCACTCCATAAAGGAGGAAACTCTAATGAACTATCCAATTTTAGACCTATTGCCCTTTTATCGCCTCTATCCAAAATAATGGAACGCTGTATTCACCATCAACTTCTAAACTATCTCTTAAATAACAACTTGCTTGTAGACTCTCAACATGGTTTTAGACCCTACCACAGCACTACTACTGCCCTTCTCTCCTTCTCTGACACCATAAATAAAAATCGAAATAGAAACCTATTCTCATCTGCACTATTTCTGGACCTCTCAAAAGCATTTGATATGGTCAACCATCAACTTCTCCTCGATACCTTAAAATCTCTATCACTGGATTCTCAAGCATTACAGTGGTTCAACTCGTATTTGACTAATAGAAAACAAGCTGTCCTTTGGGACAGCCATCTATCCACTCAACTCCCTGTTACTATTGGTGTCCCACAAGGATCTATCCTAGGCCCCTACTTTTCTCCATTTTCATCAATAATTTGCCCAATTCCTACCAACATCCACATGTATACAATATGCAGATGATTCCACTCTCATCTGCTCTGCCTCTACCCCAGCAGAACTCCACTCCACTACCCAAGTAGTCTTTACTGCAGCAGAAAATTGGTTTCAACACATCTGTCTCCTCCTTAATCCCAAAAACCAAACTACTACTCTTTACCCCTACCTCTAAATCCACCCCTATCTCTTTTCTATAACATCCTGTAATGGCACTATCATCAAACCTGACAACTGCACTAAACTCCTAGGCGTCACCATAGATAACCAGCTAAATTTTGACTGTCACATTGATTTAACTATCAAAACTGTCAATAAAAGATTGGTGCCCTATACAGGCTAAAGCCCTATCTCACTTCAACCTCCCGAGTAGCCCTTGCCCAAACTCACCTTATCTCTACACTAACTTACGCCTCCCCCTCCTTTGTCAACTTATCTAAAGGCAATCTTCAGAAACTGAATACTGCCTACCACAGTATAGCCAGATTTGCCACTGGCTCACCTTTCCAAACTCACCACTGTCTTAACTTAAAGAAACTCAACTGGCTTGAACTCCCGAACCTTATACTCCTACAACAACTAATCATCACTTTCAAAATTCTTCATTACCCTCCAATATACCCATACTAAATAAACTCATCACACCTTATAAAAATCTCAAGACACTCAGATCAGCCAACAAGCTACTAGTTACTACCTTGAAATCTCATAACAAATCAGGTGATTCCCTATTTGCAAACACTATCGGTTCTTACTGGAATAAACTTCCCATTGAACTGACCTCCCTAACATCATGTCACCTTTTCAAAAAACAGATAAAAAACCACCTACTAATTCACTGGCTATGCCCCTGCTCCAATCCTGACTGAGCATAGTACTGTTCATTACTCTATCCAGTCTGCTACTTGCAATTCTTTCCACTCCCTTTCTTACCTAGACTAACATCCTCAGCCCCCTTCACTGGACCTTCACTCTTTTTCTCCAATCTTTTTGCCTACTTCACCGTATAGCCATCCTCTCTCTATTTTCTTTCCAGCCATACCTAGACCATCTTTATCCTACTACCATAGCATTTCATCTCTATCCTGCTTCCTCACTCTCCTTTTCAACTTGACTTTCATAACATCTAACTATGTTAAAATACTTTTACCCTACGTAACCATATTCTATCCACAATTTTTATCTATCTTTTTTCCCCTTTTTCCCATAGCTTTACTACCAATCTACCTGTTTACCTTCTAACTTGCTCTTTTAACACTTGTTACCATCAGTTTCTTTCCCTCTGCTAACTACCGAATCTGTCTTCTAGCCTACTGACCGATGATTAAATTATTTAGCTTGACTACAGATATCCTTTAACTCAACTTTGTATTTTTGTGCCTGAGCTTAACTCCTCAGCCACATAATGTGAACTCTGTTTGTTACCTACTTAAATTAGTCCAGGCAAACTGTATTTTGTCTCTGTACATTTTTGTTTTTTGTTTTTAAAAAATTGATTTATTTAGTAAAGTATTCCAAATGTATTGTCTTAGTCTGATAGTGGAGCTTTTCTCCTCGGGCCTCTGCTGAAAATGGACATGTATCCAGCCAGACTAGCCCGGTTAACAAATGTAAAATAAATAAAAAAAAAATAAATAAATAAAATAATCACGTTGCCAAAGTGGTTAGAAAGACCTTCTATATAGCCCACCTCATCACGAAAGGGTTCGCATCTAGATCAAGAGAGGTCATTGTGCCTCTCTACTCGTCACTCATCAGGCCCATAATTGAATACAATGCCCCTTTTGGGATGTACCTTACCTGACACCTGCAGCAACTGGCGAGACCCCAAAAGTACTTCACCAAGAAGATCATGGGCTACAAACAGATGTCCTATGCAGCTCGACTAAAGAAACTCCAGCTCTACTCAGTTGCTTACCGCCTACCCAGAGGCGATCTATGCCTGACGTACAAAGTCATGTCAAACCCAGAATTAATGGACATGCTCCACCTCAAAAAATCCAAGTCCCTTAGAGCTACACGCTCCAGGGACCTAAACCTCAGCACAAGCTGGAGGGACAGATTCATTTCCCAGAGGCTCCCCTCACTCTGGAATAGAATCCCAATTCATGTTAGACATAGCCCCTCGCTGACCCTCCAAGCGAAATCTGGACACGTGGATGGGAAATCGCAAATTCACCCCTGGGATCTCTTCTGTGTCCCTGCTAAACAGAGGCACAGTAAACTAATCTTAAAAGGGTACCTTCTGTGACCTACTTTACAGAGGCACAGTAGGCTAATCTAATAGGGAGGCGGAAGCCAAATACACTCTGGCTAGGCTTATAAATGCCCTAGGGCAGATAGCCTAGTACCTACCTATGAACCTAAATCCACACATGAAATTAGGGAAGCACAAGCTAGTTCAAGTCGAATCATCTTTATTAAAAACACACAAACAAGCAACCCAATCAGTAGTTAAAAAAAACAGAATTAAGTGTAGAAATTCGCCATTCCATTCATATACCTGTTTTAAACCTGTTTAAAAAACATTTTTAAAAGGATGGGAGTGGTTTACTTGGGTAGCTTTGTTGTAAAAGACAATTAGCATGTTTACTAGCTAAATACCCCTTCCCCCATATAGCAGCATGATATTTGACACAGTGCTGCCCTACTTCAAGCTGTGTGATTCCAGGATATGTTAAACTACACTATAGTAAACTAAACTAAAAGTTAAACAAAAAATTATACATCAATAATTGCTAGAACGTCCTGAACCATTTCATTGTACTATCAAAAAAGGAAAAGTTAACACAAGTCTCCAAAATTTCTTAGAAATCTTTTCTACCAAGATTCAGAAACATTTTTAACATAGCTCGCTTTCGTCTATTAGAACTTCTTCAGGCCTGTGTGTCAAGTGGGAAAAGCAACTAAAAATTAAAAGTTAAACAATATAGAATACTAAATTTTGTTGGTCCAAAAACAATACATATTAAAGAAAATGTAGTACAAAAAAACAAATCCTAAATAAAAAACTTAAACACTTGAAAATATATATGTACACAAGTCTATTCATCTCAAATGATAAATCTATTTTTTTTTTAACAAACAGCAGAGCTAGATTCCTTATAGCACATGCATTATTTTCATGACAGTTTAGCCTTTTTAGGTTGCAACATTTTAATGCACAGTGTTTGAACTTAACTACACACATATTGAGTATCATCAGCGATCTACGTTAAAAATGTTTCTGAATGTTGGTTAGGGTTGCCACCCCTCCATTTTTTTTCTGGACTATCCAGAAATCAAACTGATTCTCCAGCATACCTCTCAACCTCAGAGCAAAAAACTCAGGACAAAGCCTAAAATGATGGGGGGACAGATTTTAAATATTGCTCTTACAAATTTAGAAAGTTGATAGAATAATAGGTTTTGCGTTAGCATGAATTTTAAGGATTGGAGTCTTAAAACTCAAATGTTTGTCATTATTTAATGACTTCAATCCTCAGCTATTTGCCAGAAAAGTACAGATTTTAGGAGGTACACACCAAAAATAGGAGGCAAAGAATCTGGACATTCTGTGAAAATCTGTACAGTTGAGAGGTATGTTCTCCGGTAGTCTGGAAAACACTGTACAAACTCTGGTATTCTGTTTCAAAAAGGAAACAGACTATTGGAGTTTGTAAATCGACTCAACTATCCTTTTTTTTTTTTTTTTTTTTTTTTTTTTTACAGAAAAGCATGGTAAATCTGCCGAAAGCAGGCAGCAGGAATGGGAAAAGAGGGCATTCCCCACCAGGTGATGCCATTGTGACATCACAAAATGGGCAGAATGTGGGCAGGAGAGGGGGTGGGATGGGCTAGGATACTGGTGAAACGAGGGGTGTGGCTTTACTCTGGTTTTAGCCACAATGAAAGGTGGCAACCCTAATGTTGGTAGAAAAGATCTCCAAGGAATTTTGGAGACTTGTATTAACTTTCTTTTTGATACTACAATGAAATGCTTTCAGGAAGTTTTAGCAGTTAATGTAAAATTTTTAGTTTAACTTTTAGATTAATTTAACATATCCTGGAATCACACAGCTTGAAGTATGGCAGCACTGTCTCGAACATCACACTGGTGTATAGGTGAAGGGGTATTAAGCTTGTAAACACACATTGTCTTTTACAACAGAGCTACTCTAGTAAACCACACTCATGCTTTTAAACATGTTTTTAAATAGTAATAGATAAATCAAAAAACAATTAGCAAAGCGAGATGAAACCAAGCCGCTTTCATATAAAAAGGCTACTTTTATTATATACACATAAAATTTTTTGCAGTACAAAAGATTGCTTCTTCAGATGTAAAGAAACACACCTTTAATGAACTACTTCATATATCTTATAACTCACGTCTTTAGTCAACAGAAAGTTAAAGGAATAAAGCATCAATCAGATCCATATAAACTTACATAAAAACACATTAAGCACCATGCACATACTTTAACAAAAATATTATCTAAAAAGTGGATGTACCTTTTAACATTGGCTTAATAGGAACTTTGTCATTTAAACCAGACCCATAGTCGGTTCTTAGCTTACTATGCATTATTATTATACTTTGAATAATGCTCTATCCAAACATGTGAAAGAAACTTCACATATACATAAATTCAAATTTCTAGTTACAGAAAAGTTTGAAGTAAGTCAAATAAGGGGGGATATACAGAATGTAACAGAGTGTCTAGAAAGTAAATGGATAATTAATGAGAGCTGACTATGGGTCTGGTGACAAAGTTCCTATTAAGCCAATGTTAAAGGCACATCCACTTTTTAGATAATATATGTGCATGGTATCTTAAATGTGTTTTTATGCAAGTTTATATGGATCTGATGTTTTATTCCTTTAAATTTATATTGACTAAAGACATGTGATCTCTAAATTCATTGAAAATATTTGACTTCTCATCAGCCAACTAAACTGATTTCCTAAATGTGCTCACTTATTCATTCTCTGACATTTTTCCTATTCAGGTTAACATGAAAGCCAGAGCATACTCTGGCAATTAAAGGAGGTAAGTTGGAAAAAAAAAAGATACAAGTAAATTACACAGTACATCTGCACATGCTCACTAACCCACCCATGCCTCTCAGCTGTCCCTGATTTTTGACTCAAATTTTAGCTCTGTCCCTCTTAAGCCCTCCTAAAATGGGTGACCTTTGGAGAAAGGGTAGTCAGCTGTACTTAATAAATATGGCAAAGCCTAGAGTTATGGCTCTCTTTTACTTTAAAAGATGAATATTAATTCACATTTACTTGTTCTGTCAGTGTCTCGAGTTAATAGTACTAATATTTTAAAAGCGTTTCTGACTGTCCCTGATTCTTTCTGGATTTGTCCCCTATTGGTTGAGAGATATGAACCAACTTGCTGGCAATTTACAGGACCAAAGCTCTTATCAGCATATCTTTGATACAGACTCTGTATAGAAGGCACCCCATCCAGGAATTAAACCAGAGAAACAACAGCTGTAAGGCAGCAATACTAACTTCTGAATCACAAAACAGAAAAAAATGCTCATGTAATGTAAAAACAGATGACAGCCTGTAGTGGTAAGAGTTTTGAAGAATCCAAGGAAGCAAAGATGAAACATCAGTACCTTAAGTATAAGGAAGATCTGAATGTTAAAATTTCAGGACAGGATGTCAGCAGATTCAAATGAGTTAGTTGCGTCTCACAAAAAAAAAGTTAATTAAGCACATGTACTGCACAAGAAACTGGAAAAGACACGAGTAAAAAGTTAAAGCTCAGTATGTACTGTAAAATAAAATTTGCATGCAACAAGCCCCCACAAACGAGAGCTACTAAAAGAAAATATAGGGAAACCTTTTGCTATACTGCATTATTAATGAAGTAATTTACATCATTTATTGACTGTGGTACTTTGCTGTAAATGCCTGTGATGTGGCATGCACAAAAACAATTTAACACAACCACTAGAATCACTGCATACCACTTACTTCAGAAAAATTCAACACTGTTTGATGCTCTAAGTATAGCAATAAAATGAAAGGAATTTTAACATTTTTAAATCTTTATTGAATATGTCAAAAACTGACAGAAGATGTATAATAAAAATAATACAGTCATGAAAAAAATGCAATAGTGACCTTTTCACAAATATATTAATGGGGAAAAGTAAAAAAAATAAAATAAAAAAATCTGTTAAAAGGATGACCTTGGCAAAACAGTACTTCAGAGTTGCTGCCACTTCTGTCGGGATATGTAAATGAATATTCCTGAGAATAAACTGCATCCAAAATGACCAGTAGTTAACCAATCAAAAAAAAAAAAAAAGACAACCTTAAGACCTGTTTCTAGCAGCTATACACTGAAACCCTGTATACATAACGTGATGCCAGAAAGGAAAAGGAAAGGAAAAATCTGCAGAGGCACATGTAGCATCTTTCATTTCCTTTATGTCGCATTTTCTCTGGGTAGCCTTTGAGTGAGGAAGAAACTGATAGGACATACTGCAAAATCCTTCACTGAGGGCAAAAACAGACATCTTGGTTCTATGTCACCAATGTAGATGACAGTAATTTGAAATACGCTTGACTCTGAAAAAAAAAATTAGTCTGTATAATTTAAACTCAAAATTTTATGTCTAGGACCAAAGTCCCCTGCACCAAGTTACTTAATAAAATCGACTCCCAAGTCACTGCATCTCGGGGTAAACCAAATTTCCCCTGCAGCCATCTCATTCAGTTTGCAACAAGTGTATACTACACCTGCTTATTAAATTAAAATAACAGCTTAAGTCTCTTAAAATAAATTTATATATATATATATATATATATATATATATATATATATATATATATACACACACACACACACCCACACCCACACACCTAGCTAACATAATTCCAATTGTACTTAAAATGGCATATCAGCAAAGTCTAAATATTTTTGTTTTTTAAATATAGCAATACAGCGAGTATTCCATTCTCAGACTGCATACATTTTTAAAATGCTTGGACTCTCCCTTCAGTAGTGTAACTAGGGAAGGGCAAATGGAACAGCTGTTCCTGGCACATGCTGACAGGAGGCACAACCGTTACCTCAGAAAAGTTGTCGACTGGGCACGTAACTATATTATGAAGTTAGTGGAAAAAGCTACTTACTGCAGGTTTGCAACAATTGAGAATCGTTTTTTGTGGTCTTCATCTTGCAAGAATGCACTTTTTGGGTGTCCATAACTTGCAAAAGACATTTTTTTTTGCCTTCAATTTGGAGCTGAGGGGCACCAACTGATGCAAGTATAATTCAGGTTTTCATTATTTATATCAGTGCCGCACCCATCCTTTTGTCTGCTAGCAGGTAAAAAGGCCTTGTTGTGTGGTATCATAGCTCCTGAAAATGGTGCTATCCAGTCAGAGAATGAAGCATTCTTTTTGTGAAAAGACAACTGATCTGGCAGCCCTCAGAGGGAGACTGACTGACAACTATCAGATGGATATGGTTAATAATTACTGTATTATGGTACAGAAAATAATAATGCATACTTTACTGCCAACTTCCAAATCTTGTGCTGCAGTCTGCGCTTTTCTTAAACATTTTCTGACTGACACTAAGGAAAGCACTATGACTGATGGTTGCCCTGACTTAATTCAGAAGCAAATGACGTCTTTTGCTTACTTACCTTGTCCACTAAAACAATACTAACCTATTACCAATATAACAAGAAGTACATGCTTGTATAACTTTTATCACAATAATAAAAAGTGGTTGACAGGATTTGTTTAAATGGATCCAGGTATATGGTCTGTGTTACAAGTCGTCACATATTACCAAGACAAACTTACTTTTTTTTTTTTCTCTAGGCTGGCTACTGATGACTGCCAAAGTCATCTGACTCCCCTCTCCCAAGTTGCCCCTTTTGATCTCTACATTAATGCATATACTTCCCAAGTGAGTTCCAAGACTATCTGGCTGTCCCTTCTCAATTTCACCCCATTCGAAAAGAATAATCTGTAGACACAGCAAGAAGGATATGGCTTGACAAAAGACAATGGGCTGTATACATACTTATGCAAGTGAGCATGGCCTTATGATCTTGTAGGAAATACTGAAAATGAAAAAGTGGGTTGCACCTCAACCTGCACCTCCCCCATACTGCCAGAGCAACTTAAACAGTGTCACTGTAGAGTGAACTTTACTAACATTGCTGGGCAGGGTTTAAGAATTTCTTGTAAACTAGTTTGTTCCATTCAAGTCACAATATTAGATTACAGATAATTTTTTTCTAAAAAAATATGTATGGAGGAACAACGATGTAATTTTATGGAAATTCATTACATTTTTTCTGAAAAAGCAGCAGCATTCTAGTCTTAACTTCCTTGCCATTACAACATATCAACAGATATCCAATTACACTGGCATATAATGATAAATTAATTTGATGGGATCATAGTCACTTCTGGAGTGGAGTGCATAATTTCAGCTAGAAGGTCCCTCATATTCCAACTCTCAAAAGCATTACACAAGGAAAAATAAATTACAATGATCCTGGAAATCTGGTATAATTTCACAGCACACAAGCAGTAGTAAATGGAACAGTAATATAAAATTTGCAGTTCTTGAAAACATCTATGTGCTTGTCAGTTTTTACCAAAACCAAATTTACTACTGCGATCAGCACCCAGATATGTCCTTTGTTTTGTTTTTTCTTTGAAACCGAGTATCCACAGGATCAAATCCTCTTTCTGTAGCCCCAAACACAGCCCACTGTGGAGTCTTCACCATGTAGTCTGCTGCTGTGAAGGCCTTGGTGCCACCACTTTGTTCATATTCATTAATGAGCTCCTGGAAACGATCGTAATCAATCCAAGTCCACCATTCACCATTGATTTTGAACTGGAATGAGAAAGTGAAAAGGTAAATTTATGCTTGTGGAAGAAACAGGATGGGGACTGCACCAAGTATTTGCTAACTACCAATTTTTTTGACATTTTTAACTAAGTTTCAAGAATGTTTGTTACATGCACTACTTCTAGTAATGTCTTCGTCCAAGCTCCTAGCTAAGTGGAATGTACCTGATCCATGCAGGGAGGCCTGTGCTCTGCTGTTTTATACTGAAAACATGGCTTGATGGATTCTCTTGCTCAAACATATTTATTGAGCAGAAGTTAATAATGTGAAATTCAGTTTCATATCACAAACACTTACAGAACAAGGAAAAAAAAGTTATACAAAGTATTCACTGTAAACCACAAATATGGGTCTCATCACATCAGTAAGGCCAGTGCGTGATGAGTCAGTGACTGGGTTCAACTTGTCCAACACACAGCAGAGGGGTAGGTTGTCTAGTACAAAAAAGTACAGTTTTGTACCTACCATAAATGTAGATGTTCGAAGATCCACATTGCTGCAGTCCTTACACTTGGGTATAGCGCTGTCCTCGGTCGGCCCGAATACCAAAGTATATGGCTGACACCGGTCATGGTGCATTAAACTGACGCCAGGACGTCAGGGTATAAATGCGCATGACCGACGTCATATCCTCAGTCTTTTCTTGCCCCAGATGTCAGAAGACCCTAAACAGGGTAAAATCAAAAAATTACCAAACACTAAACACCCCCACACCCAAACTATGTACAACTTCTATCAATTATTTAATAAAGTACTAACCTAACCACACAACCACCCCTAAACACAGCGGGACGGAGGGGAGAATTGGACTGCAGCAATGTGGATCTTGAACATCTACATTTATGGTAGGTACAAAACTGTACTATGTTCTTCATCTCACATTGCTGCAGTCCTTACACTTGGGTAGATTCCCAAAGCAGAGGTAAGGGAGGATGGCAAATCAAATAGAAGCAGGAGCTGTCAAAATGCCCTGTAGAATAGCAGTGGCAAACCCAGCCCTAGATTTAGAGTAGAGAGGAAGGTGGTAGTGCTTAGAGAAAGTATGTACTGAACTCCAAGTAGCTGCCTCCAAAATGTCCTTAGTTGACACTCCCCTTAGAAAGGCTGTAGAGGTGGCAGTAGCCCTAGTGGAATGAGGTCTGATCCCTGTTGGGATCTGCTTGCCATGCTGAGAATAACAAAAGGAAATGCAAAACCCAATCCATTTAGAAAGAGTTTGCTTTGACACCGGCTTGCCCTGAGTACCTAAAGCAAAAGAAACAAACAACTGTTGCGACTGCCTGAAACCCTTAGTCCTATCTAAGTAGTAGCGTAACTGTCTGTGCACGTCCAAAGTATGCAAGATCTTTTCCCCTTGTTTTGGGGGTCTGCATAAAAGGTAGGTAAATGAATAGACTGGTTTAAAGACACACTTGAGACCACCTTAGGCATAAAGGAAGGGTTAGTGCGTAAAGATACCCTATCCTTATGGAAGATCAAGAAAGGCTCAACAGCCATAAGGGCCTGCAATTCAGAAACCCTTCTTGCAGAGGTAATGGCCAACAAAAAAGCAGTCTTCCATGACAAATATTTTAACTCAGCCGTAGCTGCAGGCTCAAAAGGTGGCAGAGTGAGCTTTTCCAACACGTAATTGAGGTCCCAAGCTGGAGTAGGAGCTCTTCGTGGAGGTCTTATGTTCTTTGCTCCTCTGAGAAATTGCTTGAACAAGGAATGAGAAAACAAAGGTGGATCACAGTCATAGTGAGCTGAAATTGCTGCAGCATGAATTTTAATGGAAGAGAAGGACAAACCCTTGTCCAATAGTTCAGTAAGATATAGAAGAGCCACACTTAAATCAGGCTCAGAAACATCCACACCCTTTGCTGCACTCCAAAGCAAAAATCTCTTCCACTTGTCCGCATACACTTTCCTTGTACTAGGTCTCCTAGCTTCCATAATCACATTCAAAACTTGTTGAGGAAGTTGAGCCCTGCTATGAGCTAAAACAGGATATGCCATGCTGTGAGATGAAGAGAGTGAAGCTTGACATTGAGTAAATGACCGTCCTTTTGAGACAACAGTTGAGGAATTAAAGGCAGGGGCCACGGTGGTTTCCTTATTAAATTTCTCAGTAGTGGGTACCAATGCTGTCTGGGCCAATCTGGAGCTATCAGGATCATTCTTGGTTTGTCCTGGCTTACCTTTAGCAGAACCTTTAGAAGTAGAGGAAGTGGTGGAAAGGCATATACATGAAGATTTTTCCAACTGAAAGAAAGAGCATCCGTTTTCCAAGCTGCCTGGTGTATCCTTTTTGTGCAAAACTTTGGCCGCTGGTGGTTTAGAGGAGAAGCGAACAGATCTATGTCTGGTGTTCCCCATGACACTGTTAATTGCTGAAATACCTGAGGATCCAGTTTCCACTCGTGGGGATCCATGATTTGCCTGCTTAACACATCTGCTAAGGAGTTCTGCACCCCGGCAGAAACCTTGCCTGAAGATCCAGTTGTAGACTGAGAGCCGTTTCCCATAGAATCATTGCTTGTCTGCATAGAGGGTAAGAATGTGTACCCCCTTGCTTGTTGATGTACCACATGACAGTTGTGTTGTCTGTTAGAATCAACACCTGTCCCGGAAGAAGTAATTCCTTGAAAGCTGTTAATGCAAACTGGACTGCTAACATCTCCTTTAGGTTGATATGTAGATGTTGTAGTCTGGCAGGCCACTTGTCCTGTATCCATTTTCCATTGAGATGAGCCCCCCAAGCTTTGTCTGAGGCATCTGTTGTTAGAATCTGACTTGCCTCCGGCCGGGTCACAGAAAGTCCCTTGTTTAGGTGACATTGCTGAGCCCACCACAAGAATTCCTTTTGGATGCAAGGTATTATTGGAATGACAGTGTCCAGATCGTGGCAGTGCTGTGTCCATAGATTCTTGAGATACCATTGTAGCTTCCTCATATGCAGTTTGGCATTGGGAAGCACCAGAATACAAGATGCCATGAACCCTAAGGCTTGAAGGACTGTCCTTGCAGTCAGCCCGGACTGATGTGATAGTTGTTGGAAGTAAAGGGAAAGATTCTTTTGTTTGTCCGGGGTTAAGAAGGCCATCTGGGCTGCTGTATTCAGTCTCACACCCAGAAAGCACATGTCCTGAGAGGGTACTAGACTGGACTTTGTTTCGTTCACAGAATACCCTAGGCATCTTAGCACTGTTATCACATACTTTAAATGCTGTAGAAGTTCGTCCTTGCCCTGAGCCAGAATCAGGCAATCGTCCAAATAAGGGTAGATCTGTATTCCTTTCCGTCTGAAGAAAGCTATCACTGGAGCCGGGACCTTTGTGAATACTCTGGGTGCAGTGGATAAGCCAAAGGGCAATGCAGAGAATTGATAGTGTGAATCTCCAGCTCGTAAACGCAGATACTTCCTGCAGCTTAGAGTGATAGGGACATGAAGGTAAGCCTCTTGGAGATCCAAAGTTACCATCCAGTGATCCTTGCCCAGGAGGGGTAAAAGCTGTTGCAATGTCAGCATCTTGAACTTGGGGATGTCCAGAAAGGTGTTGAGGATAGACAAATCCAGAATTGGTCTCCACGTGTTCCCCTTTTTTGGTACTAGGAATAGGCGAGAGTAAAATCCTAGGCCCCTTTCTGCCATAGGCACCGGTTGTATGGCCCCTATCTGTGTCAATATGGATATTTGTCTGTGAGCTTCCAATTTGTGTTGGCGGAATATCTGGCATGCCCTTGAACGGTGGTAAGGTATGGAAATAAAACCTGTAACCGTGGTGAATGATATCCAATACCCATCTGTCTTGGGTAATTAAACTCCAGTTCTCTTTGAAAAGTGTCAGTCTTCCTCCTAAAGGTGCTGCGAGACGTGGAGGTTCTGGCAGTTGAAAAGGTAGGTCATTGTGTCTGTTCACGAAAGGGCTGACCCCTGCCCTCCCCTGAAGACTGTGCAGGTGAGCCCCCTGTCCTGGATCTAAAGGAACCCTGAGCTCTGCCCCTAGCACGCCTAGACCTACCCCTAGACTGGGAATCATAAGAAGGGTATGTCCACGCCTTGCTTGGCCAGTTTCTGCTAAACTTTGGTGGTTGAACCTGTAAAAATCTTTAACAGTGTGCATAGATTTAGCTTTGTCCTCCATTTTCTTTAAAACTGCTTCAACAGGCGAACCAAACAACACATCAGATTGTAAAGGGGCATCCAAGATCCTTGACTTAACATGCTCAGCTAAATTCTGATCCCGTAACCAGGCGTGCCTGCGAAGGACAGTACCAGTGGCAGCCACCCTGGAAGAGGCCTGTACAGCATCAAAACCACATTGTAAGGAATGCTTACCCACCTGTTCAGACACATGTACCAGATCTTGTAACTCCTTACATTCAATACCTTCTGCCAGAGCATCTACCTTAGACTTTAACTGTGAAAGGAGATAGATTTGATATCTCAGCATGTGGAATTGACAATTTAAAGCCCTCATGGCTAAAGTTGAAGAAGTATACACTTTCTTACCCCATCTGTCTAAAGCTCTTGCCTCTTTGTCCTGAGGAACTGGATTTTTAGCCACAGAAGCCTTAACCCCCTTAGGCCCCTGAGTAACTGTCTCTGGATCTGCCCTAGGGCTTTTAAAAGATACTTGTGAGCTTCAGGCACCCTATAGTATCTGTCTGGTTTAACAGGAGCGGAGGTAAAGAATCAGGGTTAAGGGAAGCCTCTGCAAAAACATCTTCCACCACAGAAAAAACAGGGGTATAGCTAAAGGCCTATGCTGAGGTAGAAACAAAAATTCCCTAAGTCTTTTCCTGGAATCAGAGAAATCCTGACCTTCCCATTTAAAATGCTCCCTCATGGAATGGAGAGTCTCTGAGAATGAAAAATCCTCAGGAGGAGAAGCAGAAGGGGTGGAGTCATCCACATCAGAGTCAGAATAATGAGAAAACTCCTGTAAATTCTTAGTCGAAGACTCAGAAATATCAGAATCCTGTTCAAAATTCCCAAATTCAGGATCCACCCTAGGCCTTTTGTCAGGAGGGGGCATAGAACCCCTAATCATAGTAATTAAATCTTCAGCCATCTTAAGCATATGTCTCTTGGGCACAGGGCCTGAAGTACTAGGAGGAGCACATGCTACAGCTGAACCTGGCCTACTCTTGGAAGAAGCCTTTGTAACAGTAGGGGAAGGCCTAACCACCTTAGGCAGAGAGGGGAGAACAGCTACCTGAGAAGCCCCTTCAGCCTGGCCTACCTCCTGTGAAGACACATCCTGTAACAACAAAGTCTCCCCCTGGGACTCTAGGGAAACTTCTGTTTGGGCCTCTGGCACAACCGTGCCCTCTAAAGAACCGACGTCCGGGTCGGCTGGTGCCTCTAACCTAGGCCTAGGTGTTTTGTCCTTGCGCTTCTTCGAGTGGCGCCGGAGCATCCGGCGGCATTTTGTAATTGCACCGCTTCCGAAGACTAACCTAGCGCAGTCTAATCTCCTCTTTATGGTACGCTTTGTTAAATCTAGCGCAAGAGGAACACCCAACAACGTCGTGCTCAGGCCCTAAACACGGTATACACAAGCTGTGGTAGTCCCTATGTGGTATCTGTTTCCGCAAGAAATACAGTTATTTACTTTTTCTGACATCCGGTAAAATACTGAGGCAAGAAAAACCAAAATATTCCCAACGGGTACTTAGCCAACTTGGATTCGGTCTGAAACTCCGGTTTCGGAAAATCTCAGGACGCCAACCTGCACTCGCAAATTTGCTTCTGCATCGGACCACGCGGCAAAAAAGACTGAGGATATGACGTCGGTCATGCGCATTTATACCCTGACGTCCTGGCGTCAGTTTAATGCGCCATGACCGGCGTCAGCCATATACTTTGGTATTCGGGCCGACCGAGGACAGCGCTATACCCAAGTGTAAGGACTGCAGCAATGTGAGATGAAGAACATCAAGCTGTTATCCTGTATGCTGACTACTCATGTACACCTAGCTCAAGAACATCAGCTTGCCTCAACCATTGTGGAACACATTCCCTGCAAATCACTCTTGCTCTACTCAACAAGTAATATACAAGTATATTCCTGCCTAACTTCCATGCAAGTCCTGGCCTCATGAGAGTATACTTTACTTCTTTGTAATGACTTCCAAGCTCCCTCTGTTATCATTATAAATTATGAGGAGAAAAAAAAGTGATTTACACTACTCCTGGTGATGCAGCTTTAATGCTCACACATTTAAACTTCCCACTGAGTATAGAGGTCACTTTTTATTATGTAAACATGATACTCTACTGTACACAATACAGACTTCAAAAAGTGACTTTGTCCACAAGAAATGGAAGGACATTTTCTATACATCATGCATTCAGTCATCTCCATTCCTTGTCTAGAGTACTCCAACATCCCATTGACCATAACTAGATAGCACTTCAGCAAATGCCATTATCTGTGCCTTCTGTTTCATACTGACTCTATTACCAGAATCACTCCTGCTTTATCCATCACTAGACTAGTAATGTCAGGATGAACAATGCAATCTGGAGCATTCTTACAGTCTATGCTAGCACTACTTAAGCTCGACCTTATATATATATATATATATATATATATATATATATATATATATATATATATATATATATATATATATATATATTTTTTTTTTTTTTTTTTTTTAATTTCCCTATACCTTTAAAAAACAGTAAGTTAATTAACATGTCTTCATTTCTGATAACCATTCACCCTCTCACAATACAAAACAGACAATGCAAGGGTTATAAAAGGATGGGAGAGTCAGTGCTACAGGAAATCCTGGAAGAGAATATAGACCAGAGTAAAACACAAAAAAGTGGCAATACTATTGGGAGAGAGAGAATTTTGGAGCCGGTAAAGGGAAGGGCAACTAGCAAGGATACAAATTACGAATACCTTAGACATGGCAACAATTTGCTGCACTCAGTTCCTGTTAACAATGGAAATAAGATTAGCACAGAGCACAGCCATTAACATTTATTTTGTGGCACATAATCCAAGGAAATATCAGTCTTTAAGGTGCAAGTACATACAAAAATTTCTTACAGTACTTTTAAATACTGCCTTTTCAGACATGAGGAAGGAAAAGTTATTCTTAATGCAGCCGCTATGTCAAAAACTGTCATAAGCTTTCTTTCCTAAATGGAAAGAATTCATTTTGAAGTATAGCTTCATAGTCAAAATGTGTTCAACAATTAGAACCCAAACAATGGGATTATTTTAATTTATTCAACAGCTACTGTGGAACACAAAACATTTACTGATCAGCTTACTCAACCTGTCAAAATAACTAAATGCACTGATACACATCTGATATTCCATTTCATCTGCACTTACAGACAGTACTGTGGTGGTTTCCATCAGAACTACATAATGAAACAGATTTGACTACAGACAAATTGGTTGTGGGTGAACAATTTAGAGCACAGATATTTTAGTGCATAAATGTGAGTCAAGCACTCAAAAGTATAAAGTAACAGAGCTATCATGTCACACCATTAATGTTTACCCTTTAGAGTAACTGCTTAGCTACTATCCCAAAATGCACAAATGAAAAAGTATTAAAAATCTTGCTATAAGGAAATACACAAGCATGCGAATTTATTGACTGCAACCTCTCTGACATTATCTTGGTTAAAAAACAGGGGTTTATCACTTGTCTTGAAATTTCAAAACAAGAAAATGTGTATATGGATCTGGATAAATGAAGAACAAAAATGGAGTAATGTCCACAGCAATGGCACAATAAGTCTCAGACCATAGCAATAAAATACTTTGTTACTAGCTTTAGAAACCAACATTCTAGTGAATATCTTCATTATCTAAAACCTAGGGCTGCTGATTAATCAATCTTAACATGTCCAATTAACGAAGAAAAATGATCTCTGATTAACATTTTTAATGCAACACCTATGTGCATTATTTAACTCGCACGTTAAGTAAGCAGCATCAGGTCAGCTTCACGGGATCATTTCCCATGTTGTTTCCGGTCTTCCTTTTGTGAACGATAAATGGAAGTTGGTTCAAATGGAACAAAACTATTCAACCGTGGCAAAATCATGTGGAATTTACGAGAAAGTAACTCCTTTTGGCATGGACAAAGCATGTAATATGACAGCTGCTCTACAAAGAATGCCATTTCAGAACATGCCCTGTGCAGCACACAGCCTTCAGCTGTCTATAAATAAAGCAGTTGCAGAGTCTGTAATTGAAGGCCTCCTAGCTAAACGCTGCAAAGTTCATAGGTGTCTACTAGGCTAATGACCACAAGGGCCTTTTAAGCCTAGCCATTCATCCCAAAAGTCTCAAGTTCTGAAACCCTTGATAAGTGTAAGCAGGGTTTTGGGAGACGAACCACTTACAGGTTACCTGTGTCCATTAGAGACATAGGTGCCAAACCATGGATGAAGTTGTGGGACACTTTAAACACGGTCCTGCAAACAGTGCTTAGTTGACAACACAGCAGATGCATCTGTATCAGTGACAGGAGAAGTTAATTCAGGATGTTCCCACACACTGGAATTCATCTCTTCAGATGACTGAAGAACTTCTAAATAACAAAGAAGCTGTGCTGAAAACTTTAGCACAGCCAGACCACAAACACATGCTCACTCTACCAACGGAGACAGAGTAGGAGAAACTGCATCTGGTACAAAAGATTCTCACTCCCAGTCGTTATGTAACACAATTACTAAGCATAGAGCAGTATGTTTCCTGCTCAATGATACTTCCAACCCCCTGCCACCTTGAAGTCGAAATGGTAGTATCTGATGATGACCCTGCTAGCATCATATGTTTCAAAGAAGCATTTTTGATGGATCTAGAACAACGCAAACTGAACTTCAACCTTTCGTGGTTAGAAATTGCAACTGCACTGGAGCCACACTTCAAAAATCTTAAATGCTTGCAATCTTGTAAAACATTCTGATCAACGTGGTGATCATTAGCCAGAACCACCACCACCACTACCCAAGAAAGAGAACGCAAATGCATGAACTTTCATCAGACTCTGAAGATGAGCCACTGATGCCTCTTTCCTCCTCTGTGAAAGCATTTGTTGAGCAATACAGACTTGAAAAACAAACTGACATCAACTCCGATCCATTGCAGTGGTGGAAGCTACAGGAGGACAATTACCCAGCCCTGGCCAAGTTAGCCAGAAAATATTTAGCACCCCCAGCCACTACTGTCCCTTTCAAATGCTTGTTTTCGGTGTCTGGATATACTATCAATAAAAAAGAGCATCCCTTGAACCAACTAATGTAAATAAACTGGTCTGCTTAAGCAATTGATTGAAAAAATAAAGTGACATCAATGTTATGTTTTTTTTTGTCTTGGCTTGTTTTTTAGTCTGTCAGTTTATATCAAATTCCTAGACTAATATGCTTGAAGGAAAACAATTCGATTAATTTGTAGCTAATTTCGATGAAAATTTTTCAAGAGATTAATTATGATTACATTTTTTAATTGAACACCAGCCCTACTGAGAAAACAAAAGCAAGACAGTAGATAGATATGTATTTTTTACCACAAAGATCTCTATTTAAAATGACAATATAATTAACTCATAAGCAGAACTTTAAGAACAAACTCATTGAGCAATACAGAAGCTAATATATGTGAAGAGACAACCTCACAGAGCGTTGTATATTTAATTCTAGTTTAGGTGATAGAAGAATGGAATACTATATCCTGTACTGTACAACAGCTATTTAGAGCAGTTGAAAATAAGCTTTTAATTGTTCCACAGGCAAAATAACTGATTGCTCCATCTTAGTTGCCTGCATGTATACAGTACACTCTGGAGCAGTTTTAACTGATGGATTACTATCCAAGTATGACATAAGAGATTATACCCTGCAGAACTACAGTGGAAAGAGTGTAGCCTATCCTCCTAGAAGCCGTGTTATGGAATGCAGAACAGAATTCCAATAGTAAGAATTTTATTATGCGATAAAAATGTAACTCCAAATACCCATTTCCAGTTAAGCAACTCTCCATACTTTGCAGAGTATGCCTCACTAAGATGGAAAACTGCAAGTCATGCACTTATTAGATAGTGAAATGAATGAATGACTCGCGTAGAAACTGGCAATATTTACTTATGCTAATGTGTTGCTGTTAACAATACTGAATCATTTACCAGTTTCTGTGAATATTACCTTGAAACTAACAACTATTACACAAGGTAATCCCCAAACATAAGTGACTGAACCAGGTTTTACATGACACTGCTTAGCAGGGTAACAATGTTTTTTTGATAATTCTTACCAACCTTAACTATAACCTAAAAGCTTTAAAGCCTTCCAATCACCAAAGGTCCATTTTTTCCTCACAGGTTGTCTTTTAAGGTGCGTGTTGTGCTGTGGTTTCAACCCAATCCTCTCCCACCCACCCCCTACTTTCCCTAAACTTGCACTTATTGCTAACCACACCCATTCCTCTCCCACCCAATCACAGCTTAAAACGCCCTAATACACCAATCAGCCTCCATGACTCCTTCTTCCACCATATACTTCTGTTTAACCAATCACATCTTCCAATCCATCTCATTCTTTGCATCTATCCATTCCAACACTAACTGCCCCTAGTTACACACAATCTTTCACTCACCCCAAATGACAACATATTTCTCACTAGTAAACACAGTCTTACCACACACATCCTCCTACTACTCATACTCCTAACTACCCTACTTATACCTACCTACATAGCTACATCCCTCCAAAACCTTCAAGCCATCTATATGTATGCACCCACAAAACCAATCTACCCACAAGCATCTAGCCTGCATACTTACATCCCTATATCCTCTCAACTCTTCAACAGCTCATATACTGAACATTTCACACAAATATATTACCACACAATCAGCCCCTCACTTACAATGCAAATAGCAATGCCTTTCAGCTTTCCCCGGTTAGGGGTCGCCACAGTGGATCACCGGTCCTCAGACTGATTGGCAATGGTGTTTGTACAGTGTTAAGTTGCCAGCCTGGCACCCAACCTTCACAGAAGGCAGACACGCACTTACCTGCATATCTTTAAAACTCACTCAACCACAGAGAGGACATGCAGACTCCACACAAAAGGTGCTCCAGCCAAGAATCGAACAGGAGAGCCTCTTGCTGTGAAACGACAATACTAATCGCTGCACCACCACAGCCACTTGCAATGCAAATACACCAGGCTAATACCCAAATTCTTTAACCTGTCCCTATTCAATACATCTCTACTTAGCCTAAGTGGAGATATACAGCCAAACCTAGGCCCATACCCCCAGTATCATGCACTGAACCTACAATATACTCCTAACACCCACAACACTTTCACTCTTTCTCATGACTCCTCTAGCATACTACTCATGAACATGAACCTCAGAAGTATTTTAAATAAAGTGCCTGAATTGCAAGCCACTCTCTCACTATACTCCCCTGACATCACCGTATTAACCGAAACCTGGTTAAAGATTCATACTAGAGACAGTGAATTCTTACCAAGTGGATATAATATACATAGACTTGACAGGCAGCACAAAGCATGGGGGTTGCATAGCTATTATATACAGAAACAACCTGATCCTACAACACTTAGTTGCCCACCTCCATCCCCTGACTCAGAAGTACTAGTTTCAAGCCTCCACCTAAACAGCAATAAGAGCATCATCATCATAGCTGCCTACATAACCCCCCCCCCAGCAACAATACCCTCATTATTGAAAACTTACTCTACTGGGCTTCTACAACTTAGAATCAGGAAACACTAATTTTAGGTGACTTTAACCTAGACAGGGGCACCTGTAACTCTAACAACCCTTCAAATTTTATCAACCTCTATGAGTTCTCACAACTAATATGCACACCAACCAGAACAGACAAACACAGTAACAAAAACTCCACACTAGATTGGATACTTACCAACTGGCCAAATTTATGTCATCAATCTGGCTGTCTCCCAGACACGCTTAGCAACCATATGCCCACCTACCTACTCAGACAAAAATATGCCCAACCAAAAGTGCAATATATAAATACATCCACTGCAAAAAGCACTCCTCCATCGAAACCTTCAACTCTCTTCAAACAACACAACTGGTCCACCCTAAAACACCTCCATTTGGATGATGCTGTCCAGTACTTCAATAATATTTACATAAATACTCTTAACTCTCTGGCCCCAATTAGAAAAATTTGCATCAAAGCTAAACCAACTCAATGGCTATCTAAAGACACTATACATATTATGAAACAAAGAGAAAGAGCCTGCCTACACTATCAAGCATCCAAAACCCAAACATCTCTCCACACATATAGCCAGCTAAGAAACACACTCACAATGGCAAAATGTCTTACTTTACACCATAGCCCAACAAAAACATCAGAACAACCCTTAGAAATTCTGGGCTATCATTAAGCATCTCCTAAATCCCAGTCAGGCCACCACTTCCTCTCTTAACCTCCCCACACCCACAAAGAGTACAGCAGCCCAATTTAACTCACACTTCATTAACTCCATTCAGTCCCTTTTAAACAACACCCCCTCTTACTACTCCTAAGATTTCTACCCTTCAACCCATGACACACTCATTTCAGCCCATTCAGACCAGCTACATAAAAAAAACTCCTTCAACTAAAACCCACCACACTTTCCCACTGATCAACTGCCCAATGAATTTCTAAAACTAGGAGCAGACTCCATTTCATACCCAGTTTTCTTATTCATTAACCGCTCCACCTCTGAACAATATCTCCCTAAACTTTGGAAAATTGCCCACATCATCCCTTTGAATAAGGGAAGCACATCCTCAGAACTATCAAACTACAGACCAATCACCATACCTCCCCCCTCAGCAAAATACTAGAAAAATGCATACATTCACAACTACTAACTTACCTACTACAAAATAACATTCTCTGCAGCTCGAAACACGGTTGTAGGCCCAAGCACAGCACCACTAACGCCCTCCTAAGCTTCACAAATCTTATCAATCAGAACAGAAACAGAGGTAAACTTTATCATCCATTTTCCTGAACATGTCGAAAGCATTCAACACAGTCTCATATCAAAAGCTACTGCTTGAATTATCCACCATTAATCTCTCCCAATCTACAATCACTTGGTTTCATAGCTACCTACCCAAATGTCAACAAGCAGTGAAGTGGCAAGACGAGATCTCAGCTCTGCTGCCTGCCTCCGCAGGTGTCCCACAAGGCTCAACTTTAGGGCCACTTCTGTTCTCCACTTTCACCAATAAGCTCAATACTGCATCCAATCAGGCCACAATTCTGCAATATGCAGAAGATTGCACCATCATCTGCACAGCCCCCCCCCCCCCGAAGTCTTTCTTAAAACCCAAACAGCCCTCACAGACATAGAACACTTTTACAGAAAACAAAGTCATACTAAACTCTAAGACAAAATCATGCTTTTCCCTAGCAGCAGATCTCCAGTACCCCCACCCTCTTTTTACATGCTTTCTTCCAACAACAAAACAGAACCAGTTCATGACACCAAGTTATTAGGAGTTACTACTGATAACTCACTAAAACATAACAAGTCTATAGCCCTTACTATTAAAAAGGTCCACATTAAACTTGGTTCACTTTATAGACCCAAACCATTCCTCATTCCAACCAGAAGACATTCAATTGCTAGAACACATCTTCTCTCCACTCTACTGAATGCTTCTCCTATCTTTACTAACCTCAGGAAATCTGACCTAAACAAATTAGAGGCCTGCTACTACAAAATTGCAAGATTTGCTACTGACCTCACCAACGGAACACACCACTGTACAGCCTTAAAACAACTCAAATGCCTTGATCTATCAAATCTGCTATCACTCAACCAAATCATTATTGCCCACTCTGCTATATACCAACCCAACAACTGCCTATCCCTAAAAACTCTCGTACAACCCTACACAATCAACTAAACCCTACGGTCATCTGACAAACTATTACCAAAAGTTACCAAAGCCAATAATACCTTCAGGAACTCTATTCTCAAACCATATAGCTAAAACCTGGAACTCTATGTCTCAACATATACTCAACACTACTACTACCTCCAAATTCAAACTCCTTCTCAAGGAACACCTAAATAACAACTGGCTATGCTCCTGCTCTAACCCAGGATGAACAGGTCTCTCTCCCCACCCCAACCTCCACTTCACTGTTCCAGTACAGCTCCTTCTCCAATCTCCTAATTATATGACCATTTAGTTGTGTCAATAAAAATCTTGCAGTTAACATTTTACAGCAGACTCTGTATGTATATGCCTGCATGCAATCTTTTCTTAAAGTCTTTGATGTAATATACTACATTTTTTGTATGTGTATGCTGTGTGCAATCTTTTCTAAATGGCTTGGTTGTAATGTACTATATATTTTTAACTATTGCTAGATAGTATAACTGTATCTATATTTTATCGTGCTGTACAAATATATATATCTTCTCTTTGTATCTTCTGTCTGTGGAACTTTTCTCCTCGGGCCGCCACTGAAAATGGGATACTAGCCCTGTCAGATCATCCCAGTAAACAAATGTAAATAAAATAAATAAATAAAAAATAACTTTTTTAAAGGTGTGTGTTGAAATTAAAACTAAGGTTGTTCAACCATTTTGGTGTCTGCCAAATAAACTACTTGCAAATTCATATATAACCTGTACCCCTTACTACTGTTAACCTCGTCTGGAATAATACATTTTCCTGACAGATCTAAGGTGAACCTGTATGTTAATGTGGGGAAGATGTGCACATCTAGGTATAACTTTACAATAGTGGTTCTCCCTGAAAGAAACTACAAAGTTAAGAACTATGCATTTAAGAGTCACAATTAATGATGAATTAGTCACAGTATTCATAATAATCTAGGAGATGAGATCATTTCTATTGCAAGTCAAAGGTGCCCTGTAACAAATGCTACTGTTACTATGTACTCGTTCAGTCCTAACCCACCACACTATCTGCAGTTTCCATTCAATATTCATAACTGACAGTTAAAATGTACTTATTCTGACAATCTGAACTGGAGAATATTAGAAAGGAGCCACTGCTCAGCCTCAACCTACCAAACTATTTGCAGACTCTCAAGACTGTTAGAGGGCAAAGAATGAAATATTCTTATTTCGTTGCGTTTATATCCCGTTATCGAAAGATGAAAATAGCGAATGCTATTTCATCGGCCCCAAAACATCTAAATATGAAACTATTGAACATTCAGAACAGCAAATTTTTTCCCATGGAAAAAATTTGCTGCTCCAACACGCATACACATAACACAAGCACATCAACAGCAACCAAACACATACACTTAAATTCCTACATCTAACGCTACACTAAACTAAACAAACACTACTATCTACCCACTTACATTAAACCTAACCCTAAGGTCCGTCACTATCGCACACTCACCTAACCCGCGCCCTAACCCTAACTCACTTAACCTGCCCCTAACGTACAAACAATCACACACTTACCTGAACCCAACCTGTAACTTTCCACCACAGCGCTAAGAATAGCGAAGCCACAGAAACGGCCAACCAAATTCCTTCCCGAGGAAAGAATTTGCTGTTCTGCAGCTTCGCTATTCTTAGCGTTCGCTATCAGAACATTCGAAGTGTTAATACTTCGATGTTCTGATATAGACGCATTTCGTCCATCTGGAAAATATTAGAAAGGGGCTAGGACTCTGATGCTTATTTTTACTATCATCTTTGACTTGAGGATATAGTGCCAAGTCCATCTATTAATGTGGGTCTGTATCAATTGTTCATGTGTAACTGCTTGAGAATCTCCGAAAACATTCTAAATCCTGTACTGAACTATGCCCTAAATGTCTCCATTTACTGCATTTCCAGGGGCTTATTTACACTAACTAATAGCTAGCTCAGTGTTCTTTCTTGTTCACAAAGTTTGAAGTACAAGTAAGCAGTACTCAAATTCATTAGTTCAATATATTTTAAGCACCCTGCTATCTAGAATGTTGACTGTAAAGTATTTATATAAAAATTTAAACATGTTAGAATTTAAATTGATCATGTTTGAAGTAACCCTCATCATTTTCTCCTACATTTGATACCATTACAAAGATTGTGTTTTTCACTTTAAAAACTAGTGAACCTTAAAGAAGTGATAAATGCAGTAAGCGCAAACACTTATTTGCAAATGTGTCTGTGCTGACAGAAAAAATAAGCACTAGATAGCATGTGTGCACTAAGGAACAACATGACAATTTTACTACATAACAACTTGTACAAGACACTATTCATGAAGAATCTTTTTAATAAGGGGGTAGCTACAATGAAATTATGACCACTGCTAAACAGATATTTAGTGGCAATGACTTTAAATGAGACGCTGAAAAAACTGCAGTACAAGTTGAGAAATTGACACCATTAACTGTTATTCGAATACAATTTCTAATGCTGTCACGAACAGCCTGCCACTTATTACTGGAGATGCCAGTGACACTTGCTTGTAATGGGTGGTGATCCACTCTAGTCGGTTTGTGTTACTGTGGTGGAGTTGTTTGAGTATGGGTAAGGTCCGGACTTTGGATCAGAAACATACAGGTTTCAAGTTTGTTCTCGGTCATCAGAAAATACCAGTTTTGCCAATGGCTGTACAACTCTGAAAGAGTCAGATCTTGGCTCATCTCAGAAGCTAAACTGGGATGAGCCTGGTTACCACTTGGATGGCACACTGCCTGGGAATACCAGGTGTTGTAAAGGCCATAAGCTGTTAATGATCTTCTTCTTGCAGTTCAGGGCTTGATTCCCTCAGATTTCATTAGCCTTCTGTGTGGCTCTGAGCATTACTTTACCAGACAGTGCTGTGGAGTAACAGGGAAAGTTGGGCTTGGCCTTCAATGGTCTCCCTGAGTGCATGTCTAGCAACTACATATGAATGTCAACTGACATAATGTTTAACTCGGACAGCATTAGTAAAGGTGACTAATGCCCCCTAAATCCCTACCCTTTTCACCTTTCAAAATTAAACAGGGGTGAAATGGGTAGCAGACCCTTTACAAATGGTATCTACTGTCAGCTATACATATCCTGCTGTTTAAAGTACTTTGAAAAACTGTGGAGTTTTAACAATTATATAGCAGCACATTATCTCACATTACTTATTGATTTAATCATACCTTACTTTCACTTTCCTAATTTCCCTGCCCAGTTTTACACTTTTACAACCCAGAAAAGTACAACAGAAATGAAGTCCAACTACCTCATTACTTCCGAAATGGACGAAAACCAAAATGAATGGCCTACACATGGCATAACTAACTTGTAGCCAGTAGAAACAACTACAAGAGTATTCTAATACTAAATGTTATACTGTTGAGTTATGCCCAACTGCTACAAGTCAGTACCACCACAAATCCCCTCATCATGTCAGTAAATAGTCTACAGCAAGCTACAACTCCCATTTTTTATATTGCCCTTCAGTTATATCCTCCGAGCCAATTTCGCTCTCTTTAAAACACTACCTGGGATTAGGAAAGTACAGTTGTGTACACCTACCATAAATATAGATGTTCGAGTGTATTCACTGTTGCAATCATCACATTTGGATTATCTGTTGCAGTAGCCCTCAGTCAGCCTGATTAACAAAGTCTTGGGTCCTGCGTCGGTTGCTGTCCCTTCTTCCATGACATCAGGTCGTCATGGGTATAAAACATGCAGCCGATGCCATTATATCAGTTTTTCTTGCCCCAGATGTCAGGTGCCACCCTAATAGGAAGCAATTAAATCTGTAAGTATACAAGGTTATACCTCCAACAAAAAAGCAAATACACCAAAAAGCTTTTGAGCATAATAAAGGAGAGTAGAGGTTTAGCCAAAAGAAGTAAGGGGGCTGGAGGGAGGGTAACCAGGACTGCAACAGTGAATACACTCTAACATCTACATTTATGGTAAGTGTACATAACTGTACTATGTTCTTCGTGTTTCACTGTTGCAGTCATCACATTTGGGTAGATTCCCAAAGCTAAGGATGGGAGGAGGAACTTAGACAGCATTAGGACCAGCTATAAAGGCCCCGCAAGACTGCAGTGGCAAAGCCAGCTCTAGATTTAGAGAAAATTGGCAGATAGTAATGCTTGGTGAAAGTATGTACAGAACTCCAGGTAGAAGCTTCTAGGATGTCCCTGGTAGGGACGCCTCTGAGAAAGGCTGCAGGGTTAGATGCAGCCCTGGTTGAGTGGGGTCCAATTCCCTGTGGGATAGGTTTTTCCATGGTGCTTGTAGCAGAAATGAATGCAATGGCCTATCCATTTGGAAATGGTTTGCTTTGAAGTAGTCTTCCCTTCTGCCCCTGCAGCAAATGCCACCAGCAGTTGGTCAGATTTCCTTTGAGGTTTAGTCCTGTCCAAGTAGGATCCAAGTTGTCTGCGCAAATCTAAGAAGTGCAGTATCCGTTCCCCTTTGTTCTGTGGATTAGGAAAGAAGGCTGGCAAATGAATGGACTGAATGAGGACCACACTGGATACCACCTTGGGCATGAAGGAGGGATTGGTCCTGAGAGACACCCTGTCCACATGAAAGATGATGAAAGGCTCCACTGCCATGAGGGCCTGTAATTCAGATACCCTTCTTGCTGAAGTGATTACTAAAAGGCAAGCTGTTTTCCAAGAAATGAATTTTAAGTCTGCAGTAGCAGCTGGCTCGAAAGGAGGAAGTGTGAGTTTTTCCAATACAAAGTTAAGGTCTCATGCTGGAGTTGGAGCTCTCCTGGGTGGTCGTAAATTTTTGGTCCCTCTGAGGAACTGCTTGAGCAGTGGGTGAGAGAAGAGGGGAGGCTTTGTGCTATAATGAGCTGAAATGGCTGAGCCATGAATTTTGATGGAGGAAAAGGCCAAGCCCTTATGAAGCATCTCAGTCAAATATTGTAGAATCTGAGGTAAACTGGGCACTGCTGCGCTCATCCCTTGAGAATGGTTCAAGGTACAAAATCTTTTCCATTTTGCAGCATAAGATTTTCTAGTACTAGGCCTCCTAGCCTCTAAAATGATATCCATCACTGATTTACTGAGGGGTGGTAAAAGAGAGATTAGGTAATTAGTCAGGCTGCTAGGTTCAGGGTTTGCAGTTGAGGATGCAGAATTTGGTTCTCCTGCTGAGACAACAGGGAAGGAGTCTGAGGCAGGTGCCATGGGGCCAAGCGTGACACACTGCGCAGTAGGGGGTACCAGTGTTGGCATGGCCAGTCTGGTACAATTAAAATCATCCTTGGCTTGTCCTGTTTGATCTTTAGTAGTACCTTGGAGAGCAGAGGCAGAGGAGGAAAGGCATAAACTGATGGGTTTTTCCAGCTGAAGGATAGAGCATCCACTTTCCAAGTTAGTTTGCGGGGAATCCTTGAGCAAAATTTGTCCAACTCATGGTTCTGGGGGGGGAGGCAAACAGGTCTATATCTGGGCTCCCCCATTTGCTTGTCAACATGTTGAAAATCTTTGGTTCCAGTTTCCACTTGTGTGGGTCCATGAGGTTTCTGCTTAGTCCATCTGCCAGTGTATTTAGTTTTCCTGGCAGGAATTGAGCTTGTAGATTCACTTGGTAGCTCAAGGCTGTGTTCCACAATGCCATGGCTGGTCTGCAGAGGGGGTAAGAGTGTGTACCCCTCCTGCTTGTTTATGTACCACATGACCGTGGTGTTGTCCGTCTTTACCATTAGTTGTCCTGTAAGAATTTGGTCCTTGAAGGCTGTCGGAGCATTCCGTACAGCTAACATTTCCTTTTGATTTATGTGTAGGTGCATTTGACTTGAGTTCCATTTGCCCTGAGTGCACTTCCCTGCCAGATGAGCCCCCCATGCATAGTCTGCTGTGTCTGTTGTTAAGGTTTGGGAGGCAGGGGGTAGTGTGAATGGTAGTCCCTTGTTTTGGTGGCAGGCCTCTGCCCACCAAAGGAACTCTAGGCGTAGGCAAGGTATGATAGGAATCATAGCTTCTAGATCCTGTGAATGTTGACACCATAGGCTTTTGAGATACCATTGCAGTTTCCTCATATACAGCCTTGCATATGGAACTAGAAGAATGTAGGAGGCCATGAACCCCAAGGCTTGCAGTACTTGCCTTGCAGATAACTGGGTTTTTGTGGCCACTTGTTTGAAGTAGGTTGTCAAATAAGTCCGTTTCTCTGACATGAGGAAAGCCATCTGGGAAGTTGTGTTCAAACTTGCTCCCAGGAATATAATTTGTTGACAGGGTACCGGGTGTGATTTCTTTTCATTTATGGTGTTCCCCAGATAAGTCAGTACCCTTTGAACAAAGGGAAGATGAGACAAAAGTATGTCCTGGCTTTCTGCCTGAATTAGACAATCATCCAGGTATGAATATATTTGAATATTTCTTTGCCTGCAGAATGCAATGACTGGAGCTAGGCACTTTGTCAATAACCTGGGCTCAGTAGATAAGCCAAAGGGCAATGCAGAGAACTGATAGTGCATGTAGCCTACTTTGAAGCATAGGTATCTTCTGCAAGACTTCCGAATAGGGATGTGCAGGTATGCGTCTTTTCAGTCTAGTGTTGCCAACCACGCATCTTTGCCTAGCATAGGAAGCAGCTGGTGAAGCGTCAGCATCTTGAATTTTGGAATCACCAGAAAGGTATTTAGAGTAGAAAGGTCCAGGATAGGATGCCATGTATTGCCTTTTCTGGGTACCAGAAAAAGTCTTGAATAGAAACCTTGCCCCTTTTCCTCTTCTGGTACCAACTGAATAGCCCCCATCCTTAAGAGAGAGTATGCTTGATTTTGGGCCTCTGCCCACTGATTTGGAGGTAGATCTGGCCACCCAGTTGGTGTTGGTAAGGTGTGGAATTGAAATCTGTATCCTCAGGACACTATATTTAAAACCCATTTGTCCTGGGTAATGAGTTCCCAGTTTTTGGCCTGTAGACCAATCTTTCCGCCTAAAGGAGCATTCAGTTCGGAAGTGCTTGGAAGTTTTAAAAGCAAGTCATTGAGACAGTTTTCCATAGGGGGGAGTCTTACTACTCCTTGATTTGTGTGCGGAAACCCCCCACTGCTTAGTCTTGTGTGTCCTCTGGGACTGAAACCTGGGGTTTCTGCTGTGTCTGGGTTTGGCTTGAGAAGACCTGGAAGGGGCTGGAAAGGACCAATTCTTAGAGGGCCAGTGCCTACTAAATCTAGGAGGCTGAACTTGTAAGAAATATTTAACAATTTGCATAGATTTAGCTTTATATTCCATCTTTTTAAGAACTTCCTCAGCCTTGGTGGCAAACAGGCAGTCCTGATTTAAGGGAGCATCCAACAATTTAGCTTTAACATGATCAGGCAAAGATTGCTCCTTAAGCCAAGCATGCCTTCTGAGCACAGACCCAGTAACAGCAGCCCTGCAAGAGGCCTCTAATAAATCAAATCCACATTGAAAAGTATGTTTTCCAACCTGTTCAGCAGAAGACATCAAATCCTGTAATTCTTTATTTTCCGCACAGTCAGGAGTCAACATAATTTTCTGTTTAAGCAATCCAATAACATGTTGCTGATACTTTAACATATGAAACTGGCAGTTTAAAGCCCTAATAGCCAAGGTTGCGGAAGTGTAAACCTTCTTACCCCATCTATCCAGTGCCCTGGAGTCTCTATCAGAAGGGGTAGGATTTTTTTCAGTACAAGCCTTAATGCCCTTGGGTCCCTGTGAAATAGTCTCTGGATCCGCAATAGGATTTTTAAAAAGGAACTTGGGTGAAACAGGAACCCTGTAATATCTGTCAGGTTTTCTGGGAGCAGGAGGCAAAGAATCAGGGGCCAAACTAGATTCCGAAAAAGCATCATCAACAATGTCTAGTACAGGAGGAATAGCTAAAGGCCTATGCTGAGGCAGGAGTAAGAAATCCCTAAGCCTCTTTTTTGAATCAGAAAAATCCTGGCTTTCCTAGTGGAAATGCTTCCTTAGAGTATATAAGGTTTCACCTAAAGAAAAATCCTCTGGAGGGGAAGCAGAGGGAATAGAGTCCTCTGCATCAGAATCCTCATAAGTAGATAAGGGCAAATCCAGATCATCAGAAGAATCAGAAAAAACAGAATCTTGGTCAGAAGATTGATAAACAACTTCAGTCCTAGTTCCTTAGGAGGGGGAGGTTGGCTTCCCCCGATTAGAGTTATAAGATCTTCAGCCATTCTTATTTGCTTTTTAGGCATAGATGCCTGAGCATGCAGCCTGGGCATCGTTTTTTTAGGCATTGTTTGAGATTAGGCCTAAATGAAGAAGGAGGCATCTGTCTATAGGCCTGAATACACCCTCAGAAGAGACATCCTCGGGTTCCATAGTTGAAGCATCTCGCGGCATACCGGACTCTGAATGGGTCTCAGTAGAGGCCTGCGAATCAGAAGAAGTGGGTATCAGGGGCTGCAAAAGCACCACATTGAGTACCAGCGAACTGACGACTGGCTTAGGAGAAGTGTCATCAGCTGTTTTAGACCTCGGCGGCCTGTCTCTGTCTTTATCTTTGATTTTTTTGAAATCCCGGTAATCGGATGGCTAACCGACGACATTTCTGGATAATTAAACTGAGAACCGAAATATTTAGAGGCAAAAATATACAGACGACGGATAGTGCACAGATTAAATAAAGCACAAAACTGACAGCAAGGTACATCGTGGTCAGGGCCTAGGCAAGGAATACAGTACAAATGAAAATCTTTATGAGGTATTTGCTTTCCACAAGTAATGCAATTATTAACTTTTACTGACATTGGTAAGGAGCAAGAAAAAGTTTCTCCAACAGGGTATTTAGCTTTAGTCGAAGACTTTGGTTTTGAAACTCGAAAACAAAAATTTCAGGAGTCGGCAGACTGGCACTTGCGAACTGCTTCTGCTTCGGGCACCGCACGGCAAGAAAGACTGATGTAATGGCGTCAGCTGCATGTTTTATACCTCTGACGACCTGACGTCATGGAAGAAGGGACAGCAATCAATGCAGGACCCAAGACTTTGTTAATCAGGCCGACTGAGGGCTACTGCAAGCAGATAACCCAAATGTAATGACTGCAACAGTGAAACACGAAGAACATCCTCCTTGTCCCTTTTCCTCTTCTGGTACCAATTGAATAGCCCCCATGCTTAAAAGAGAAAGTACTTGCGTTTGGGCCTCTGCCCACTGATTTGGGGGTAGATCTGGCCATCTGCTTGATGTTGGTAACGTGTGGAAGTGAAATCTGTATCCCTGGGACACTATATTTAGAACCTATTTGTCCTGGGTAATGAGTTCCCAGTTCTTTGCATGAAGAGCAAACTTTCCCTCCAAAGGGGCAATTAGTTGATAAGTGCTTCGAAGTTTTAAAAAGAAATCATTGAGACAGTTTACCATAGGATGGAGTTTTATTACTCCCAGATTTGGAAGTGGAGGCCCCCCACTGCTTAGTCCTTTGCATACCCTGAGACTGAAGCCTGGGAGCTCTGCTGGATCTGGGTTTAGACTGAGAAGGTCTGGAAGAGGCAGGAAAGGACCAATTCTTGGAAGGCCAATGCCTACTAAACCTTGAAGGTTGTACTTGTAAAAAAATTTTAACAGTTTGCATAGATTTTGCTTTTTCCTCCATCTTTTAAGAACTTCTTCTGCCTTGTTGCCAAACAGGCGGTCCTGGTTTAAGGGAGCATCCAGTAATTTTGCTTTAACATGACCTGGCAAGGATTGCTCCTTAAGCCAAGCATGCCTTCTAAGCACAGACCTAGTTACAGCAGCCCTGCAAGATGCCTCTAGTGAATCAAAACCACAATGCAAAGTATGTTTTCCAACTTGTTCAGCTGAGTGCAGTAAATCCTGTAAATCCTTATTTTCAGCACAATCAGGAATCAACATTATTTTCTGTTGAAGCAATCCAATAATATGCTGCTGATACTTTAACATATGAAACTGGCAGTTTAAAGCCCTAATGGCCAAAGTTGCAGAAGTGTATACCTTCTTACCCCATCTATGCAGCGCCCTGGAGTCTCTATCAGAGGGGGAAGGATATTTGGCAGTAGTAGCTTTAATACCCTTGGGTCCCTGTGAAATGGTCTTAGGGTCCACAGTATGATTTTTAAAAAGGAACTTGTGAGAGTCAGGGACCCTGTAATATCTGTCAGGTTTTCTGGGAGCAGGAGATAAAGAGTCAGGGGCCAAGCTAGATTCCGAAAAGGCATCAACAACAATGTCTACTACAGGAGGCATGGCTAAAGGCCTGTGCTTGGGCAGTAGTAAGAAATCCCGAAGCCTCTTTTTAGAATCAGAGAAATCCTGACCTTCCCAACGAAAATGCTTTCTGAGAGTTTGCAAGGTTTCACCAAAAGAGAAATCCTCTGGGGAGAAGCAGAGGGAATAGAGTCCTCAGCATCAGAATCCTCATAGGTAGATAAGGGTAAATCCTGGTCATCAGAGGAAACAGAAAATTCAGAATCCTGGTCAGAAGTATCGCAAGCAAACTCAGTCCTAGGTCTCTTAGAGGGGGAAGGCTGGCTTCCCCTGATTAAAGTAATAAGGTCTTCAGCCATTCTTATCATTTGTTTTTTAGGCATAGAGGCCTGACCATGCGGTCTGGGCATCAGTTTTCTAGGCATGGTACGAGTTTTAGGCCTTGAAGAAGAAGATGGCATCTGTTTAATACGCAAGTCAGTAGGCCTGAATACACCCTCAGAAGCCAGTGCCTGCACAGCAGCTCCGGACCCATCCAAGGTAGAGACATCTGCAGGTTCCACAATTGAAGCATCTTGCGGCATACCGGACTCTGAATGGGTCTCAGTACAGGCCAGCGAATCTGAAGTAGCGGTTATCAGGGGCTGCAAAAGCATTTCACTGAGTACCGACGAATTGGTGACTGGCTTAGGAGAAGCGTTGTCGGCAGCTTTGGACCTAGGCGGCCTGTCTCTGTCTTTATATTTGCTTTTTTTTCAGAATGTTGGTAGATGGATGCTTACCAAAGACATATCAGGATAATTGAACCGAGCAACAAAATATTTAGAAGCGAAAATATACCGACGATGGATAGTTTGTGGTTTAAATAAGGCACAAAACCGATAGCGAGGTACGTCGTGGTCAGGTCCTAGGAAAAGAATACAGTAAAAATTAAAATCTTTATGAGGTATTTGCTTTCCACAAGTAATGCAATTATTTACTTTTGCTGACATCGGTTTAGAGCAAGAAAATGTTTCCCCAGCACGGTACTTAGCTTTTAGTTGAAGACTTCGGTTCTGAAACTCGAAAACGAAAATTTCATGAGTCGGATGACCGGCACTTGTGAACTGCTTCTGCTTCGGGCACCACACTGCAAAAAAGACTGATGTAATGGCGTCGGCTGCATGTTTTATACCCCTGATGACCTGACGTCATGGAAGAAGGGACAGCAACCGATGCAGGACCCAAGACTTTGTTAATCAGGCCGACTGAGGGCTACTGCAAGCAGATAACCCAAATGTGATGACTGCAACAGTAAAACACGAAGAACATCATAGTTTCATAGTTTAGTACTAGGCTATCTGCCCTGGGGCATTTGTAAGCCTAGCCATAGTGATGTGGGTTTTGCCACCCCATGAAATGGTACAAAAATGTACAGAATAAATTTAGAATACTGCGCCTCTGTCTAGTAGTGGCACAATGAAGGTCCCCTTATATAATAGAATTAGTTTACTGTGCCCCTGTCTAGCGGTGACACAGATGTGACCCCTGGGGTAAACTCTCCCATCCACTCGTCAAGATTTCTCTTGAAGAGAGTCAGTGAGGGGCTCTGCCTAATATGAACTGGGATCTTGTTCCAAAGCATGGGAAGCCTCTGGGTTATGAATCTATCCCTCCAGCATGTCCTATTCATACTTGTGCCGAGGTTTAAGTCTTTTAGCTCTCGTGGTCCTGATGGATTTGGATTTTTTGAGATGGAGCATGTCCATCAGATCCTGATTGGACATGGCCTTGTACGTCAGGCAGAGATCACCTCTGAGCAGGCGGTATGCTACTGAATAGAGCTGAAGTTTCTTTAGTCTGGCAGAATAAGACATATGTTGGAGACCCTTGATCCTCTTGGTGAAGTACTTTTGTGGTCTCTCCAGCTGTTGCAAATGCCGGGTGAGGTACATACCAAATGGGGCATTGTACTCAATCATGGGTCTGATGAGGGAGGAGTATAGGGGTACAATGGCATCCTTGGATCTGGATGTGAATCCCTTCATGATGAGGTGTGCAAGGTAGAATGTTTTTCTAACCACTTTGGCAACGTGGGTGTCAAATGAGAGGTCGCTGTCGACTTGGGTCCCTAGGTCTCCGATTACTTTTTCCGTACTTAGTGGGTTGCTGTCTATGTGATAATTTGTGGGTACTTTGTTTTTCCCAAAGGGGATGACTATACATTTTTTGGCATTTAGTTTAAGGCCGTGACTCCGGCACCAGTTGTCCGTTTCTGTGAGGCCTTTTTGTAGGATGTACGTGTCCGCTGGTGTATCAACTATGGCGCCTAGTTTGCAGTCATCTGCGAACTTTGTCAGCCACAACCCTCCCATGTTTGCTTTAACATCTGAGAAATAAATGCCGAACAAGAGGGGTCCCAGGACAGATCCCTGTGGGACACCACTTGTGACTGGCTTTGAGTCTGACATTGCTCCAGCGATTTTAACTTTATGGGTTCTGTTCTTTAGCCAGTTTGCAACCCATCTAGTGACATAAGGGTTTACGTTTAAGCTACTGAGCTTATCTATGATGCCTGAGTGGGGTATTGTGTCGAAGACCTTAGCCAAGTCCAAGTAGGCTGTATGGACTGCTTTGCCCTCATCAATGGCTCTAGTGACAGTTTTGAAAAAGTCAACCAGGTTCAAAAGGCAGGATCTGCCCTTTACAAAGCCGAACTGGGTGGGGTCAAGTGTCTGTAGATCCCCTATGTCTTTGTTTATGAGTTCCATAATGATTCTTTCCATAGCTTTGCAGACCAGGCTGGTTAAGCTTATGGGACGGTAGTTCCCAGGGTCTGTAGAGGTACCCCCTTTGTGGAGTGGGACCACTGTTGCTGTATGCCAGTGTTCAGGTACATATCCTGTAGTAAGGCTAAGGTTAAATAGCATTTTTATGTGCGGGTTTAGCTCCTCTTGGAGTTCACGTAGCACGCAACCCGGGATACCATCAGGTCCCATTGATGCTGTGTTTTTAGCTTTGTTGAGGGCGGTTCTCACTTGGACATCTGAGATGACAGGGAGATTACATTCAGCTGGGATAAGTATTTCTTCTTTTGGGGGTGAGGGAGGGGAGAAATTTGCACTGAACCTGTCAGCCAGAATGTTGGCAATATCTGTGGGTTCAATGTATTTTTTGTTGTTGTGAACTAACTCTGAGCATATCTGAGGGTTTCCGCCCAAGTTTCTAACATAGCTGAAGAAGGCTTTGTGGTTATCTTTAGTGTCCTTAGCGATTTTTCTCTCAAAGTTGGCCTTGGATGTTTTTATGAGAGAATGTAGTTTTCTACTAATGTTGATCAGAGATGTCTTCCCTTTATGGGATTTTGCTCTGACGTGCAGTAACTTCCTTCTTTTGTTATACAATTTGTTAATGGCTGAGGTCCACCAGACAGGACGCTTGCCTTTGGTGGAGAGGGACTTGGGTTTATTTGGGATTGCATGATCCATGCATTCTTGGAGATGTCCATAGAAAGCATTTGTGAAGGATTCGGCATTGTGGGATGTGGTATCCACTGGCCCAGTGGGCTTAAAGGATACCATCTCAGTCTTAAGAAGAGTGAAGTCTGCTTTTGAGAAGTTTTTCACTGTGGTCTTTTGTGCTGGGGGTGGAGGTGGGATATGTATATCCAGGGTGATTAGTTTGTGGTCAGATCTCACTAGTGAGGGGTATACCTCCGGTGTGGAGCATTTTATCCCCATGTTTGTGATGATCAGGTCTAGTATATTATCTCCCCTAGTGGGAGAGGTGACTAGTTGTTCCAGTGCATTTGAATTTATGAATTCCAGGAACCTTTGGGCTAGGGTGTTAGGGCTAGAATAATGTACCCAATCTATGTTTGGGTAGTTGAAATCTCCCAGTATGATGGTATTTTGTGATACATTCATATCCCCCAATGTCTTCAGGAAGGCTGAGTGGGGTTCCTGAGATTGGGAGGGTGGTCTGTAACATGCTACCAGTTGTATAGCAGTTTTCCCTATGGTTAGTTGCACCTGTATGGTCTCTGATGCTTCATGTGTTGCTACTAACCTGGAGGTGTGGGTGTCCTTGATGAATATGGACACTCCCCCTCCCTTTGTGGTTCGGCCCGGGTTTTGGGGCCGAAAAGCATGATACGAGGTATAGCCTGGTAGCGCTGGGGTGCTCTCAGGAGCCTTGAACCAGGTTTCAGTTACTGCACAGACGTCAATGTTCTCCATACTGAGGAGTGCATAGAGTGCCTGCATCTTGAGATTTAGACTTCTGGCATTGAGCAGCATTACCCTTAGTTTTTTTTCCATTTTGTTTTCTAAGGAGGTGGGTTTGTCTTTTGAGCCTTGCCTAAAAAAGGCACTATGGGGGTGGTAAGAGCCTTAGCCAATATCTGGAAGCCCAGTGGTGACAGGTGTAAGCCATCCCTTGCAAAGCAGCGTGGCTTGTCCAACATGTCATCCCAGGCAAACAGACATTGGATCCCCTTAGAATGACACCAGTACTTAAGCCAATTGTTAAAGCTGATCATCTTTGTCTTTGTATTGTGGCATCATTCTTGGTGAGGGCAAGATGCTGCTCAGAGTCAGGGTCATACCAGCCTGGGCTACATAATCGGAGAGCTCCTCTATGTCTCTTTTCGTGTAGTCCAGGGAGGTACGTCTCAGGTCATTCATGCCAGCATGAACAATGACGGAGTCATATGTGTACTTGCTTTGGAGTAACCTGAGTGCGTGTGTTATGTGGCGAATCCTAGCTCCCGATAGGCAGCTCACAGTCACCCTCTCCTTGTTCAGCCTGGTAAGCGGGACATCAGTGTGTCTGACTATAGAGTCACCTATTAATAGTGTATCAGGCATGGTGTTTGGCCTTAAGGGCTGTGATTGGTTGACACACTGATTTACTGAAGTATGTGTTGCATGTGTTTTGTTTTGAGGTGGCAGATTTTTGGATGTCTGCTTTGGGAGCCTCTGTTGTTTTGGTAAGTTTTTTATTAGAGCCTCCGAGTATGTCTTTGTGTTATTATGTGTTTGGTTTGCAGTTGTGGTAGGTCTATGTTTGACTGGCTTTGTTGTGTGTGTGGTTACCATCTCCTCCTGTCTGGTCATGCCAGCCCTGAGTTGAGAGAGTTCAGCCTCGAGTTTGGCTATATAGTTGCATCTCTCACATGTATTTGTGTTTGTTGGGAGGAGGAGAGGGTTGTCTGTGTATATGAGACAATTGTAGAATTGTCTCAAGATACCCAGATTAACCAGCTGAAATGGAGAGGATGCCAGTAATCTACCACTCGACATGCTAGAACAGTACAAGGGAGTGCTTTGCCTTTAAGGGAAGTAGATATTCACAGGGGTGGTAGGTGGATGTAGTGCTTTACTTAGAACGAGAGTGCTTACTTAGTAGAGAAGTTTTGAGAACAAGTGCTAGGCTTATAGTATAGCGAGTAGTCTGATTATACTAAGAGTAGAGCTTCCTTAAGGGAAAATTTGAAGAGCAGACTTGGCGGAGCCAGAATAAGTTTAACCTTGTTTAACCGGCTGCTATGCTGTCAGCGCAAAGCCGCGCAAATGTGGATTTTAAGCAGGGAACTACAAAAGAGCTAGAAATGGTCCAAAACAACCAATTACTGCAGCTCTTGCGCTGAGGTCACTTCCTACAGGGACAGGTAGGCTGCTCAAGGCTCCCCACTCCCACTGGTGAGCAAAGAAACTTCCTTCTATCCAAGTAAAGTAATGGACAACACAGGAACTACACCACAGCCCAGAATACAGCAATGCCTGTAAACTGGTCTAAACTAGTCGAGGAGAGGCGGGAAAACAAGGATTATTTTTTATTTATTTTTTTTTTGATAGAAACACACAGAAAATGCAGAAACAGTGATAAATCAGTTACACAGGCTAGCACACTTTAGTGGGCAGCCTCAACAGTTAAATTAAACAAACAAACAAACAAACTTTCGATCAAATTCGACTAAAAAGTAACTAAGTGCAGATTTTAAAATAATGCAGCAAACAGCTAAAAACAGTTTAAGCTTGTTCAGGTTAAGCTACAGAAGCTATTTCAAGTAAAAAAACAGCAAAGATACTTAAATCCAGAAAGTAGTCGCTTTTCTGAGTTCTCTGTAGCTAGGACCACTCTGCAGGACTACGAGGAGCTTGTCTGAGCAGTACAGCCAGAAAAAAACGCCCAGAGGCGGATTTTAAACAGGGAACTACAAAAGAGCTAGAAATGGTCCAAAACAACCAATTACTACAGCTCTTGTGCTGAGGTCACTTCCTACATGGACAGGTAGGCTTGCTCAAGGCTCCCCACTCCCACTGGTGAGCAAAGAAACTTCCTTCTATCCAAGTAAGGTAATGGACAACACAGGAAACTACACCACAGCCCAGAATACAGCAATGCCTTGTAAACTGGTCTAAACTAGTCGAGGAGAGGCGGGAAAACAAGGATTATTTTTCTGTTTTTTTTGTTTTTTTGATAGAAACACACAGAAAATGCAGAAACACTGATAAATCAGTTACACTGGCTAGCACACTTTAGTGGGCAGCCTCAACAGTTAAATTAAACAAACAAACAAACTTTCAATCAAATTCAACTAAAAAGTAACTTTAAGTGCAGATTTTAAAATAATGCAGCAAACAGCTAAAAAACAGTTTAAGCTTGTTCAGGTTAAGCTACAGAAGCTATTCCAAGTAAAAAAACAGCAAAGATACTTAAATCCAGAAAGTAGTCACTTTTCTGAGTTCTCTGTAGCTAGGACCACTCTGCAGGACTGTGAGGAGCTTGTCTGAGCAGTATAGCCAGAAAAAAACGTCCAGAGGCGGATTTTAAACAGGGAACTACAAAAGAGCTAGAAATGGTCCAAAACCTTCTCTTCTTGTTGTTACATCAGCTTTATTTATTGAGAAACCCCAGAAAGCATCACAATTCAATTCAAAACATGTCTACAAACCTCATTTCACCAATATAAGTTTTATATGCTTTTCATGTAAATCTGAAACAGTTCCCTATTGCTGTTAAATGAAATGTGCTGAAAAACTGAATGCTGAATTTTAGTGTGCATACACACAGCTAGAATTATCTTTGTGACTTTTTTCAACTGTAGCTCTTTTTTATCATCACATTTAAATTTCTTTGGTTTAAGATAGTGAAACAGCAAAGAGAGAGAGATGTATACCAACTATATCGGTGTTTTGGGGGTCTATAGCTGCTATATCCTTTCTTGGCTTCTCTGTTACTTTCTACAGCTCCAGAACTTGTGGATGCTTGCAACGTTTACCAATGAATGCCATGATGGTGCACCAGGCAAGTACAGCATGCTTACAGCCCGTACCTGCCAGTTCACCCTCCCCACCTACTGTGTAAGCACAAATAATGAAGAAAAACTGCACTGCACTGTACAAAGCTACATAAAGATACATGCGGTCAACTTAAAGGGAACCTCCACAGCAGCCTTAGGGTAGGAGACTGCTCAAAGATAGAGGAATGAGCAGGAGGATAATTAGCAGCCAACAAGGACAAATTATTCACAGATGAACTGATATGAGGAGTACATATCCATTGTGTTTGATAAGGGGTGTTCATATTCACTGGTCCTACAACATGGAAAACACCAACCCATGTCAAAACTTCACAAGAGGAAGAAGAAAGGGAACCACCAAAACATACAGACTCAGAAGGCTGAGTCCTGAAATATGAATGTGCCAATGGAGGCCAAACTCCGAGTCACAGGTTAAGTAATGAAGTCTGTAATAAAGTCAGATAAGGGAACAAGACAACAACGTAGAGGCTACATAAATGTCTTCAATTAAATTTTTTTAAGTAAGTGCTGGAAGCAGCCATACATCTGGTAAAGGAAAATTTAACAGGACCATTTTTCAATAAATAGTTCAATGTCTCAAGGTGAAAGACAAAGCAGTTACTACTCACTCAGATAAGATTTGCTTAACAATGCCAGTACATCCCTCCATCTCCCAAAGCAAAGGAGACAAACAGCTGTTTCACCTTCTAAAACTAATGGGCTTACCTGAGGTGAAACAGCAGCACTTCATACTGAAAGTGTTCGCCCTGACTGAACCAAAACCCCCCACTGTAAGAACCCAGGACAATAATGTGTCAAACATATTCATCATGTCCAGTCACACCATCCAGGAAGCATGACCCACCAGAATTTCACTATCTGGAACTTGACATATCACATGCTTTCAATGAAGTTAATGAGATTAAGGATGGGAGAGAACTCTGTCATCTTATACACCTGAAAGAGGCAAAAGCAGAACCACTGGCCTCATTTCAAAGAAGGAACAGTCTTCTCTGCCCCTCAGAAGAGTGAGGTCTGGTTTTGTCCCAACAGCTCACCCAGGAGGACAGAATGGTCACTAAGCTGAACCATTTGAAGGGAGGACATAAAAGCTCTATTGTAAGGCTGAGAATAAGTAAAAAAAACTTAAGTGGTTCATTATGAAGGCTATTCAATCCTGCAGAAGCTCAGAGAACTGCTCTGTATCCATGAAGTTCTGGACAGATATATAGACTACAATTGCAGGAAAAGCAAAGCTGGCCTTCTGGAAGACTCAATAAGCACAGCTGTAGGGAGCAAAACCAACAGATGCTTTAAAGTCTTCCTCAGCTAATGGGGGGCTCGACCTGAAAGATACTGTGAAGGAGTGGGAGGGGATGCTGGAGAAGCCTCCCACAAAGGTAAAGATGTACTATCATTCTCTGGAAATAATCAACCAAATTTTGCCCTACCCATTGAGGATCTCTCCCTAGCACCAGGCATTAAGCATGCCATATACAAGTCATATTTGAAACAGGACAGTCCGAGTCACTCCATACTATGCAAACATGAACTTCAACCTGCTGCCTAACCCATACAACTAGTATAAAATTCCAACAAGCTACATGGTAGCACACTGCAGACTACATAATTCACAACTACATGAGAAAAGTATGTGAAATGCCCATGTGAACATCTAAGATGGTATAAGTCGTTTTCCATTTTTTTCGAATAACATTTTAAATGAGCTAAAGCTAAACACCTCTGTTTTATTTTAATCATATTTCATTCATTAGTTACCTACCAATCAGTCAAACTGATATTGCATAGTCCCCTATTTTGCACTGCATTTGTAATAAGTTAGAGACATGGGTTCAATAGAGGTTTTACCACTCCTAGTTCTTTGAACAGGCCTCCTAT